>NC_088870.1:36652493-36972283 GCF_032884065.1 Artemia franciscana
AGCCTTCAGACACTTACCAAAATGAGGGGTTTTGGGTGTGATTTTGAAAGTCTTCTCCATGCTTACACATGTTATGTTCGCCCGTTGCTCGAGTACGCGTATCCGGTGTGAGGTTCATCTGCTATCTGCACAGCGTACCTATTACGTGACATAGGGTGCGTCCAGAAAAGAGCAACAAAGATTATACTCCGAAACTGTGACATGCCCCATGATCAAGCCCTCGCTAATTTATCTCCACTTAAAGTCCGGCTTGAGCGCCTTGTTCAGCAATTTGGAAAATTCTTCCTAGCCAATAAGAGCCACCGATCACTACTAGCCGAACCAGCCCCCCCCCCCCCCAATAGCTGAACTCGGTCACAAAATAAACTTCTACCCCTAAAGTACAAACTAATTGTTACGCCAACTCATTTGTGCCTTCACATCAATTGTTAATGCTAAGTTGTAGTGTGGGTAATTTTCGTTTAAATGTATGATTTTTGTGAAAAAAAACTTAATTTAGCTGGAAATTTAGCAATAATAAGAAATATAATATGAAATAATAATATAAAGAATAATAATAAGAATAATAATAATAATAGAATAATAATAATTAACAATAGAATAATAAAAAAGAATAATAATAAGAAATACCGCAATAGGATCACGGTAAAGTGACTTTGATGCTGTAATAGGAAAAATTCACAAAGCCTACTGGTAGCTAACTTCAGTTCTATCACGTGCCCTAGAGTTAAAAAATAATTTGATTGAACGAGAAGAATGAGAATATGTTGGCGGATAGGGTATGGATTGGTATGATGCTTCTGGTGACAGCTGTCATTTTGACTTCTTTTTTTTACTAGCACTAAAACTGACTACTTCTGCAATACCCCACCGTCTCTGCTCGCTTTTTAGTTTTTATCCATCTTCTAGAAGCTTTAGCTGCTAGATTCTTTCCCCAAGCTTAGAAAGTTTGGGGTTTGCTGAAGCCATGCAGCCTTTTTTTGTTTCTCTCTTTTAATTTTTAAAGCAAAAACTTGCACATCAGATAACAAATTTTGTAAGAAAAAGTTTACTAAACTATAAATAAAAACAACTTGGCAAAATACCACTTAATAAAATAAAATCGAACTGAATCCAATTAATAATTAATAAACTTAGCATAAATTGATGAATCGAGTGTAGCTAAGATCTACTGAAGAATATGTAATTTGCACAATAAAAGTCTTTGATGTTGTCACTGAGCAACCTATAAGCGTCAATAAATTTGAAAGAAAAAGCTGTGTGTTAATTAGCCTATTATAAAGAAATAAGTTACGGAGTTAAACCTATAAAAAATGACAGCTTAATTTCCCTTACGTATATCTTGTGGGGGGCATACCCTTACTGTGAAGAACAGCAAAGTATGTTCCAAGGTTAATTTCGGACGTTATTCTACATTCTGTATTGTAACTAATATTTCCACTATTATTTATTAGGGTTTAGCTCATGACCAGCAAAACTGAGTTTTCGTGTTTTTTTTTTATATGAGGTAAAATTCCCTCTCCTCGTGTGTAAAAGTTGCTATTTATCATACAAATTTTATTAGTGAATGTCTGACCCGATTCACTTTTTTAGTCTTGTCAGTACTATGCTTGATGATGTGATGCATTCAGCGCTGAACAGATGTATAGATCCATCTATATTGTCGCCGTCAGCAGTCGAATCTATCAGTGAAAGGGTAGCATAACTTTTTTGTCATTCCGTTTCATATATGCTCATCAGAGCTGACTGTTGAAATTACTAATGATGAAGCAGTTATAAGACTAAAATTAAGTGAAGAAATTGGAATTTTTCTTCTTTCATTTTTATTAAAAATGTTAATCTGCATCGTATTTTTTAATTTTTGCTTAAGAAAGAGTATACATGCACGTAAATTATATGAATAATATTAGAAATTCTGAAGATAATTTTGAAATATTGGGAGGGAGGCACAGGCCCTAATGGGTAGGCCTTCCCATGGAAAAGTAGAGAGACTTTAGTACTAAATGGACGCTGTAGTCTCTACTTTAGAGACTAAATTAGAGAAAAAGTAGAATTGCTTCAATACACAGACAAGCTTCAATAATCAAATATGTATGAACAGATTGCATTATGAAAAGACATTAAATTGAGTACTCTCTCTCTCTCATCTTTCGTTTGTGTTTGACTTTGTGTTTGTCGGTCTCTATGTCTATCTTTGTGAGTCTGTGTGTCTGACTCTGTGTTTTTATGTGCGTTTTTGTCTCTCTCTCTCATCGTGCCTGTGTGTTTTGATTGTGTATTTGCGTGTCTGTGTGTCGGCCTTTATGTGTTTTTGTGTCTGACCCTGTGTGTTTGTGTATATTTTCATTTCTCTCTCCCCTTGGCTGTATGTTTGACTGTCTCCGTGTCTATGTCTTTGTGTTGGTGTGTTTGACTGTCTGTTTTTGTGTGTGTTTTTTGTCCCTCTTTATCTCTGCAATGTGTGTCTTAGTGTGTTTGCCTGTCTCTGTGTCTGTCATTTGTGTTTGTTCGTGTCTGGCTCTGTGTTTGTGTGTTTCTTGCCCCTCCCTCACCGTGCATGTGTGTTTGAGTGTATTTAGCTATCTCTATGTCTATCTTTGTTTGTTTGTGGGTCCAACTCTCTGTGTGTTGGGGTCTGTTTTTGTCAATGTCTCACCGTGCCTGTATGTTTAAGGGTGTGTTTGTTTATCTCTTTGTCTATCTTATCGTGTTTGTGTGTCCGACTCTGTGTGTATTTTTTAGTGCAACCCAACAATTTTAGCCAAAAATAACGCTAAAGTGCTATTATGTGAAAATTTTGAGATAGTTTATTGATTTAGAATTATTGAAAATCTATAAGCATATTGAGCATTGAATTTCAGAGGCAGCAATGCCGTAAGGTAGTGCATTCATTCTTAAAACATCCAGGCAGTCCTACGAAATAAACAGTTAACATAGACATTTAATTCAATCAAAAAGACTGTCCCACAGCCTAGCGGCGTATTCAGCCATTTTGTGGTGTAAAAAGTAGAAATCTAGTCAACAAAAGGCCAAAAAACTATAGTTTGAAAGTTCTAAGATAGTTAATTGATTTAGAATTATTTGGAATTATTAAAAATCTAACAGCCTTGAGATTCTGGTTGAGTTTCAGTTTCAGCCTTAAGTCTTGAGTTTCTGAGACAGTAATGCCATACGGTAGTCCATTCGTTTTTCAAAAGTTGCAGTTAGTCCTACGAAATATCGGTTAACATAGACATTTATTTTAGAAAAAAGAGGTTTCAACAGGAAAATGGTGTTTTTAGGAGGCATTTTCTGATGCAAAACAACAATTTTAGCCAAAAGAAGGCTAAAATGCTGTTGTATGAAAATTCTGAGATAGTTAATTGATTTAGCATTGTCATAATTCTATGCGCGTATTGAGCTTTTATTTTCCGAGACAGTAATGCCGTACAGTAGCACATTTGTTTTTAAAGGTGTATATAGTCCTATAAAATAACAGTGAGCGTAGATATCTATTTTAGCCAAAAAGACCGTCCCACAGCAAAGCGGATTACTGAGATTTTTGGAAACTCAAACATCAATTTCTTACCTCTATAGTGTTCAAAAGCCTTCTTTTTTTAAATGTCAAATCAATTTTTTACCGTGTCGTACTCCTAAACCTGGATTATTCAGGTTTGTGTATACCCACATACCAGTTTCTTACCACTGTATTATTCAGAGGCTTTCATTTTAATAATTTTAGCCTACTTTTTCAAATTGCGTTCTTAACCCTGGATTGTTCAGAATTTCGGAAACCCCGATATCTATTTCTTACCTCAATAGCATTCAAAAGCCTTCTTTTGTTTCAATTTCAGACGAATTTTTCTCCATGTTTTACTCCTAAACATAGGTTTTTCAGGTTTATGTAATCCATATACCAATTTCTCTCTACAACGCTATTCAGAGGCCATCATTTTAAGAATTTCAACCTTACTTTTCCACATTGTGTTCTTAAGCCTAGATTGTTCAAATTTTCGTAAACCCCAATATTAATTTCTTACCTCCGTAGCACACAAAAGTCTTCCTTTTTATGGCACTTGGTATTAACCAAGTGACATATAGCAATCGCGAATTTTGTCGGTCTGTCTGTCTGTCGGTCTGCTACTTTAGGCACTTCCATGTAAGCTAGGACGATGAAATTTGGCAGATGTATCAGGGACCGGACTAGCTTAAATTAAAAATAGTCGTTTTTGCGATTTGACTATCTGGGGGGGAGGAGAGTGTGGGTTCGATTAATTCGGAAAAAAATAGAAAAATGAAGTATTTTTAACTTACGAACGGGTGATCGGATCTTAAAGAAACTTTAGTTTTGGAAGCATATCGTGTTGCAGAGCTCTTATTTTAAATTTCAACCAGATCTGCTGAAATTGGGGGGGGGGCTAGGGAGGACCAAAAATCTTGGAAAATGCTTAGAATGGAGGGATCGGGATGAAACTTGGTGGCAAAATAAGCGGAAGTCCTAGATACGTGATTGACATAATCACAACTGATCTGCTCTGTTTGGGGAAGTTGGGAGGAGGGTTAATTTTGAAAATTAGAAAAAATAAGATATTTTTAACTTATGAAGGAGTGATCGGATCTTAATAAAATTTGAAGTTTGGAAGAATATCTTGTCTGAGAGCTCTTATTTTAAATCCTGACTGGATCTGGTGACATTGGGAGGAATTGAGGGGGGAACATAAAATCTCGGAAAACGCTTAGAATTGAGGAATTGGATGAAACTTGGTAGGAAAAGTAAGCATAAGTCCTGGATACGTGATTTACATAACCAGAGCGGATCCGCTCTCTTTGAAGGAGTTGGGGTGGAGGGTTAATTCAGAAAAATTTGAAAAAACTGGGTATTTTTAACTCACGAAGGAGTGATCGGATCTTAATGAAATTTGATTTTTGGAAGGATACAGTGTCTCAGAGCTCTTATTTTAAATCCCAACTGGATCCGGTGACATTGGGGGGAGTTGGGGGGGGGGACTAAAATATTTGAAAACGCTTTGGGAGGATGGCTGGGGATGAAACTTTTTGGTAAAAATAATCATAAGTCGTTGATACATGGAAGAAATAACCGGAACGGATCCGCTCTCTTTGGGGGAGCTAGGGGAAGAGGGTTAATTCTGAAAAAAGAGGTATTTTTAACTTACGAAGGAGTGATCGGATCTTAATGAAATTTGATTTTTAGAAGGATATCGTGTCTCAGAGCTCTTATTTCAAATCCCGACCGGATCCAGTGAAGGGGAAGTTGGGGAGGGGGGAACCTAAAATCTTTGAAAACGCTTAGAATGGAGGGATCGGGATGAAACTTGGTGTTAAAAATAAGCACAAGTCCTAGATACGGGATTGACAAAACTGGAACGGATCTGCTCTCGTTGGGGGGGGGGGGGTTAATTCTAAAAAATAGAAACAATAAGGTATTTTCGACTTACGGAAGAGTGATCGTATCCTAAAGAAATTTCATATTTAGAAGGACCTCGAAACTCAGATCTGTTATTTCAAATCCCGATTGTATCCAGTGTCATCAGGAGGAGGGTGACGGAAATCTTGGAAAACGCTTAAAGCAGAGAGAACATGATGAAACTTGGTGGAAAGAAAAAGCACAAGTCCAAAATAGGTTACGGACATAACTGGACCGGAACCGCTCTCTTAGGTGGAGTTGGGGGGGGGGGAGTAATTTGGAAAAATTAGAAAATATGAGGTATTTGTAACTTACGAACGGGTGATCAGATAATGAAATTTGATATCTAGTAGGATCTCGTGCTTTAGAACTCTCATTTTAAATCTCGAATAGATCCGATGACATTGAAGTGAGCTGGAGGGGGAAACCGAAATTCTTGGGAAACGTGAAAATCGAGGTATCTTACGAATGAGTGATCGGATCTTAATGAAGCTTGATATGTAGAAGAATCTTATGTTTCAGATTCTCCATTTTCAAGATCCTCCATTTATCAAGTCACAAATTGACTTGGTAAAGTCGTTTCCCCCGATTCGACCATCTGGGGGCTGAAGAGAGAGGAAAAATTAGAAAAATTGAGGTGTTTTTAACTTACGAGTGGCTGATCGGATCTTAATGAATTTTGATATTTAGAAGGACTTCGTGACTCAGAGTTTTCGTTTAAAATCCCGACCGGCATTAAGCCTCTGATTTTCCTTTTAAATCAATCTATTGATTCTTAGAATTTTGCTAGAGTTCCTACCATATGAGCTATTGGCTCTTGCCTGTTTCCACCCTGTCACAAGTGCCATATGAGCTCTTAGCTCTTTTTATTTAATTTTGGACCGCATTCAGTGGTTATTTCAAAGATATTTTATTATTAAGGAAAGTGCGAATTTTTAACGACGATATCTACTAAAGTTAAACATATTTTGCAATTACCAGCAAAAAATTACCACCAAAAACATATTTTTGCAATTACCAGCAAAAATTACCACCAAAAACATATTTTGCAATTACCAGCTATCAGGCCCTGGGACTTGGCACGTAATGTCCAGTTTCCACCATCGAATTATGCTAAGCATTGAACTGTTGGTTTTCTTTTTTAAGGTTTTTGAATTGTTATAACCCGTTGTTAAAATATGTACAAATATATGTTGTGTAATCACTAGTTTCTTGCTCTTTATGCAATATAATATCTTCATGCTGTATTTGTTCAAAGCTATTTGATTATAAAAGCTAGTCCAATTTTTAACAATGATATGTACTAAGCTTCAATTTTTACCCCGTTTGGTTAGATATATTTCACTGTTAACTAATATATATTCTACCTTTCTTTTCCTATTAACGGTGACTTCATCCCCCGCCTTAAAAATTATTCTACTTAAGGAATTATCTATATAGCACATTCAATTTAACTCAGTTCCGCTGACAAATATGGTAAGATCTTTAACTGTCAAAACAGGTTAAAATTATTAGGCCAACCTAAGGGATGTTTTAAAAAAAAGAAAATTCCTGGATTCTGTCGACAACATTAAGTGGAGTCAAACTCAAAGTAGTTTTCAATTTGTGGATTGATGAAACAGGAAGGATAGTAAGATATAATATATAAAAAAAAGTAAACAAAAAGCTTTAAATATATCGTATATTACGTTGTTTAGTAAAAGAGTGTCAAAATTGAGTGTCTGATTTCTTTGACCATCGAATTTTCAAATGATCGAATCAGAGGATATTTTGATATCTCTTTCTTACAATGTTATTCATTATTACTTCCAATAGTTATGTATCTAGGGGTTTTTCCCCTTCGATGATATGGACCTTATATACAAAAGAAACTATGGCAATGAACCGCTTTCTAAAATTCGTGCTTTTCAAGTTTTCTTCGTCTGACATTTAACTAGGACAAGCATCAGGTGTCCTGTCCGTAGCATAGGTAACCAATAGTGCCCAAATAAGGTGTTCTGCCTGTTGCATAAGCAAGCTGTAGACCCAAATAAGGTGCGCTCGTCGGAGTATAGAGAAGCTTTAATACCCAAATAAGGCTCTTCGTTGGAGTATTGCCGTCCCCCCCCCACTACTAGCATACCTTCGAAACAAATTGAGATTTAAAAGCAATAAAATTGATGATATTCTACTGGAAAAGAATTAGGCTTTTTGTACTTATCATATATTTTAGAGGGATTAATGCTTCGGTATCATGACATTAATAGGTTTATTGTGTGTGAATTATATATGTTTTTTTTTTTGGTTCATTGTTTCGCCCTTCAACTCTTTATTTTCTTTAAATTCACTTGTATTTTATATTTGTTGTTCTAGCACACTATTGCAAGCGACACCTTTGGTGCGCTACTATTGATTTTGTTTGTGCTTTTAAAAACAGTTACTCCTAATGCCAAGGATTTCTGAAATGTGAAGGAGGCTACCACCCCGCCCTTCTGCTTTTATTGTTTACTAGCTGGGTCCCGACGGCTTCGCCGCTGGGCCCCAGTATGGCACATGGCAGGATTCTATACATGGATTCTCATTGTTCCTTGTGTTCTAACCGCGGATAGTGATGGGTTCCAGCGGCTCCGCCACCAGACCCAAGCATGACACGTGGCAGGCTTCTAAAAATGGATTTCATTGTCCCTTGTGTTCTAACTATAGACAGTACTGGGTCCTAGCAGCTTCGCCGCCGGGCCCCACCATGGCACGCGGTAGGCTTCTATTTATGGATTCTCACTGTCCCTTGTGTTCTAACCATAGACAGTGCTGGTTCCCGGTCGCTTTGCCACTGGTCCCCACGGGTGGATTCCTATTGTTCTTTGTTTTCTAACCGCAGACAGTGCTGTGTCCCGGTGGCTTCGCCACCGGGCCCAAGCATGGCGCGCGGCAGGCTTCTATATATGGATTCTCATTGTCCCTTGTGTTCTGGGACCCGGCAACGCTATATTATTTTTGGATCGAATTGATGACGTAAATCGGTTAGGTTTTCTGTTTCAAGGTTTTTGAATTGCTTTAATCCATTGTCAAAATATATACAAATATTTGTGCAATCACCAGTTTTCTACATTTTATAATAAATTTTATTACTTATAAAAAGATGCAACCAGTATAGCTAAAATGAAATTTTTCAAAACAGTCCCAGCATCCTTACTTCAGGGAAGTTCAACCAGCACTGATAAATAAATTGAGATAACACCAGGTAATTCATTGAAATGAAAGAGAATGATTAGAAATATGTTTTTAGTACTAATCTTGCTTTTTTGGTTGCTGATCTCAAAGGCATATTTGTGACAGGTTCTGTGTTGATATCTATTGGTTTTATAATATTTTATAACTACTACTACTACTAATAACTCACTGCAGCACCAAGCCGCCTGAGGCCAACACAGCTACGCACGCTCCTCCTCCAACCTAATCTATTTAAAGCCTCCCTCTTTACACCCTCCCAGGAAGTTCCCATTTCCTTTAAATCCTTATTTATGACATCCTCCCAACCCAGACAAGGACGACCTGCTTTCCGTGTAGCCCCAGACGGTTGGCCAAAAAGGACAATCTTCGGTAATCTGTCATCCTTCATCCGTAGAACGTGGCCTAGCCATCTCAACCTTTCTTTCATTATAGCCCCAGAAAGCGGGATTGAACCACACTTTTCGTACAACCTACTGTTTGAAATACGGTCAGTCAGCCGGGTACCCAGAACAATCCGTAGGCAATTTCTCTGGAAAACATCTAGTAAATTTTCATCTGCTATTCGGAGTGTCCATGCTTCAGAGCCATATTTGACCACTGTCATCACTGTAGCTTCCAATATTCTAATCTTGGTTTGTAGGCTTATCTTTCTATTCTTCCAAACTTTTTTTAACTGTGAAAAAACACCCTGAGCTTTAGCTATTCTACTTTTAACATCTTCACTGCTCCCACCATCTTTACTAATAATACTACCAAGGTAACTGAAGCTCCCAACCTGATCAATCTTTTCGTTACCTAAGGTCACCTGCTCATCTTCACTTATTCCTAACCTTAGTGACTTAGTCTTCTTAACATTAATTTTCAAGCCTATTTTAGCACCCTGAACTCGTAAAACCTCTAAAAATTCATTCATTTTGCTCACACTTTCATCTAATATGCTTAAATCATCAGCCTAATCTAAGTCCAGGAGCGTTCTTCCTCCCCATTTGATTCCATGGTCTCCAATTGCCTTTCCTGTGCTCCTTAAGACGAAGTCCATCAAAATGATCCATATAAAGGGGGATAGAACACAACCCTGCTTAACTCCTGATTTAATACAAAACCAGTTGCTAACCTCATTGCCTACCTTAACCGCAGCAGTATTATTCTCGTACATAGCGCAAATCACTTTAATGTATTTTTAAGGTATACCATATAACGATAAGACCTTTGTTAACGCTGTTCTATCAACAGAATCGAAAGCTTGCTCATAATCGATAAAACTAAGGACCAAAGGTGTTTGACAACGAAGGGACTTCTCAATTATTAACCTAAGAGTGAAAACATGGTCGACACATCCTCTACCTTTTCTAAAACCGCATTGTTCTTCCCTTAAAACTTTGTCTACAGCATGTCTCAGTCTAAAAAGTATCATATTACTCAGTAATTTGCTACCTACAGAGACCAGACTAATGCCTTGATAATTCCGACATTCACTCTTGTCACCTTTCTTATACAGTGGTTTAATTAAGGTTTTCCTAAAATCATTGGGTACTTCCCCTTTTTCAAAAATCATGTTCATAATCTTCAGTAGCTTATTCCTAACCTCAGAGCCACCATATTTAAGGAACTCATTAATCATACTATCAGCACCTGGGGCCTTATTATTTTTTAATCCTTCTAGTACTGTCGCTAATTCTTCCTCACTAAACAAATCTTCCTTCACATCCAAGGTATCACAAACTTTTTCATTTTTATCTATATCTTTTCCTGCAACTGTATCTCGGTTTAGCACATTCTCAAAATGTTCCACCCATCTTTCTTTAACTTTTTCCTTATCACTAATTGTGACCCCATTTCTATCTTTAACTGGGACTAGTCCGGATCGGCTACTCCCTTTCAATTTATTAACATGCCAGTATAATATTTTACTATTATGCCGTCTAGCCGCATCTTCCAGATCTTTTGTAATTGAATTTGTGTGTTAGTGAGTATTCTCCGAAGTTCTATTGAAGGAAATTTCATCATTAATCTTAAGTCTGATTTCAGTTGCCTCACGAACTACTTGCTTTGTGCCTAGATCATTGCTTATAAGTCGGATTCTTCAAAAAGTATTTGTGGCTAGGATTTTCAACACGTGGCTGCTTAAAGCATAATCAAAAGAAACTGCAGCAATATTATAATTTGGAGCTTTGGTGATATCACCTTTTTGCTCTTGTTGGCGTTTCTCTAAATTCTGGTGAGTTCTACCTGCACAGAATTTGCCACAATCGCATGGTATTCCATAGACTCCTCTTTTGCGAGTAACTTGAGTTTTATCTTTACCAAAATTTTCGATATTTATGATTTTCACATTATTGATAAATATAATTATAGATTATTTTGTGTGGCGACTTTTTTAAGATTCATAGTGATTTTTAGGATGTATGGCAGGTAAATTACATTTGAGGTCTTATCGGGATATTTGAGGTCTTATCTTACCGTTGGTTATACGGGAGTGTCTTTTCAGTCTACGGTTAACTGTATTATTAAAAAAGAGGATACCCATTTCCAAAAAGTATTTCCCTGATAAAGTCTAGTTCTTTTGTGATGTAGGAATCAGCTCTTTCAACTTGTGGGGGTGGTTTGATTTGAAATGTAAATATCTATTGCGTTGTGTTGGTTTTCTGTAAATAGTAAAATAGAGCTTATCTAAGCTACGAATTATTAGCACATCTAGGAATGAGATTTTATTTGTAATTTCATTTTCTAAGGTAAACCGGACATTCCTATCATATGTATTAAGTTGATCTAAAAAAAAAACCTAAGTTCATTTCCCACATAATTCCAAAGTGAAATTACCTCATCCATGTTTCGTCCCCAAAATATGTGTTTCAAGAAATACGAATTTAACGCCCAATTTTCAATATGCTCTACGTAAATATTCGCCACTAACTCGGAGAGAGATGAGCCCATGGATAAGCCGTTGATATGCTAGTAAAAAGAATTACTGAATGCGGAATACGTTGAATGGTTGTTACGAAGTTTGACCTTTGAGATCAGCAACCAAAAAAGCAAGATTAACACTAAAAACGTATTTTTAATCATTATGATTCATTTCAATGAATTGCCTCGTGTTATATCAATTCATTTATCAGTCCTGTTTGAGCTTCGCTGAAGTAAGGATGCTAGGACTGTTTAAAAAAATCATTTTAGTTATACTGGTTGCATCTTGTAAGTTTTTTCTTCTTATATATTTATATTTTGCTGAGGACGTCCCTTTGACATAGGGCCGAAATATTCATTCTAATTAGATTTCCGCTGTCTTGCGAAAAGAATTCTCTATTATTCTTCTTGTTTTTGATGTTTATGATGGAAAGGGAGTGTGGTCTTCGTCGCTATTTATATTGGAAAATTTCCTAGAAATATATAAAGGTATTGCTTGGTTGTTCGTTGTTGTCGACCTCTTCAAAATGCACCTGTTAATTACATAGAGGATAGTATGCTCCACCTGTCAAAGGATTAGTAATACGATAAGTTGAATTGATCGTCCCTGTCAATTTTCATCTAATAATATTGGTCTACATCTAACCTTGGGAATAAATGCTTTATATATGATGAGCCAACTTGATTTCGATAAAAATTCATCTGCGACTAAAGTCGCGGAAGGTCAATATATATATATATATATATATATATATATATATATATATATATATATATATATATATATATATATATATATATATATATATATATATATATATATATATGTATATATATGTATATATATATATATATATATATATATATATATATATATATATATGTATATATATGTATATATATATATATATACATATATATATATATATATATATATATATATATATATATATATATATATATATATATTTATATATGTATATATGACTGTATATCTTTTTCCTGCAAAACTAAAAAGGTGGGTTTTGGCTGCTTTTTTGCTTTGTCCCCTTTCAACCTTCCTCCGTCTTTTTTTAAATATCGATTACCTTTCTGTCATGATTCGGTTATGTTGTAGTATTTTAAACTTGGTTTCTGAAGTTTTATCCAATTTAGCGCCAAAACCTAGTTTGTTCTACACAAAACACAAGGCCATATTCCAAAACTCAGTTATTACAAACTATATTTTTGTTCAAAAATATGATGTTCAAATTTTGTTTCTGCATTCCAAAGCACCATAATAAATTTTATTGCCGTTCAATCTCTATCTGTTGCGAAGGTAACCTACCGAGCCGCCCCATTATGTCAGATTTCAATTGATTAATATTTCATTTTTTTTAACACTAGCGTTAGGCCTATTCCAATGCTTAGTTCCCCTATATATAACGATAAACGAAGTTTTACTTGAAATTTTGATTATTTTCTTTTTAAAACGTGACAGACGGTCGTTAGAATGTATAATATGATTCTGTCTAAGGAGAGGTTATTATTTTATTTGTCCCCTCAAAAAGCTAAATAACTAGGATCGAATAAGTAACAAAGAATCTTATAAAATAAAACAAATTTCTATGGGGAGTTATTACTGTGACTTTAGAACGACTTTTTCTTGTTTTTTTCTTTTTTTTCTTTTTTTTTAGTATTAGAAATTAAAAAAAAACACAAACAAAATCAGTCGGGAGTCAATCAAAGGCGTTGCTTGCACGGATGTGCTTCTAAAAAGCAAAAAATTAAAACAACAAATTTGTTGTATAAGGAGTTCTTTAGCCTCAAGCCTGTTTCCTTGCTGTTCTTTTGATTCCTCGGCACGCTTTCTTTTCTGACTTTCTCTATCAGCAGCAAGTTTTTTGGCATAGACTCTTTGAGCATCTTCATCGGCTTTTGCCATTGTAAGTTCATCAGTCATTTTAAACTTAAACATTAATAGATTTCTACGTGAACATATATGTCTTAAATATCTTTAATGACGTCACCGTCATAGCAAAAATGACGACAACTAACTTCATGACGTCAGCCGACACAGAAACATGACGTCACCTGATCCACAGACAGACAGACAACTTATTTTTATATATATAGATAAGGTATATATATATTAGGCCTACAAAAATCCCAAAGATTTGTTTACAGCTTTATTTTTAACGCCAAAGGAGCGCTGATTCGGCCAACTTATTTCAAATGACACGGAACGCAACTACAAGATTGAAATCTAACCTTGCAGGTGGAGTAAAGGACTTGTAGTGCTTATATTAAAAAGATGATAATTATCATGATCAAATACAAAGCATTTAAAATGCCATGGGGTTCGGGAAGATGACCATAGAGCTGGAAAAGGGTAAAATATGGACTTTAAAGAATTTGGGTTTAGGAATGTAGAATATGAATTATAAATTTAGCAATGGTAAATCTTTCGAACAACTGGCTTCATGAATGAGTTTTACTATTCCATTACAACCCTTAGAAAGGGGTTTCAGTAAAGAGGAAAAAATTCAAATACATATTATTGAACAGTTAGAAAACGTAGGGCTGGACTAAAAGCTGATGAGATTTTCAAAGTGAACCTGCGGAAAGTATGTTTGGGGTATCTTAAACACCAAGAATTCTGTATACCTTCAATTTAATGAAATCTGTATGATGTTCAAAAGGACGGGGTTTCATCAAGAAGGACGCCTAAGAATCTAACGAAACGATCTTTAGTTCTGCTAAAAAGGATTTTTAAAATATGAATTTCAGATTCCTGTCTAAGAAACACGAGACAAGATAAAAAAAAAAACTTCACTTTGGAAAATTCAGGACAAGACTATTAGCCTCCAACCGCAAATACTCTCTAAGAAATCTATAATTTTTGAGGAGGAAGAGCTTTATTTCTCCCAGAAGTTTTGGAGGTACTACCAGCAGTGAAAGAAACAATAGCATCTGAAGATGGTAAACTGAAATCACTATTCTTGACTTAGAAAGGTCTAGAATGACGCACTTTGCAGTAACTCACTGGCTTATTTTCTTTACCACATAAAAAAGATCATTTAGATAAACTAAGAATAACACTTGGCCAGGAATTGAACCCTTTGAGACCCCAAGATTCACTTCAGAGGCAACCGCAAAAGAAAATCAACAGAAATTATTCCCCTATTAAAATAAAAATTAAACCAGGAAAATTCTTTTTTTCTTGTGCCAAACCAAGATAACGCTGTTAGCTCTTGGCATGTTCACCAACCAAACCCGTATTCGTAAGACTCTTAAATTTTGTTTAATTAACAGAAAACCAGCTATTTTAACTGAAATAATGGAGAAACATTAAAGTTTAAAACGAATAGAAATTATTCTGTATATGAGGGGACTTCTGCGTCCTCAACCCTCGCTCTTTACGCTGAAGTCTTAAAGTTCTTAAAAACACTTCTCACTCAAATTGATAGGCCATTTTGTCTAAGCAGTCTTTCTTAAGGAACTGTGACAAAAAGTAAAACTTGAGCGTAAAAAGCGAGGGTTGAGGAAAAGGTAGTTCTCTTTAGATACACAATATTTTCTGTTAGTTTTAAATTTTAATATTCCCCCATACTTACAGTCTAAAAACTTGTTTATTTATTTAATTTCTGACCATTTTCCAAATCATGTCAAGAAATTCCTTTCTTCATAGAAATCACCCCCAAAAGTCTGTACATTTCCCAATAATAAATTTACATGTAAGCATTGGGAAAACTACGTAACTTATGGCTCTTTTCCCAGGGGATATGTGGGATCTTGTCGTTCCCCATTACATAGTTGCTGGACATTTGAACTATATGAATAATATTAAACTTAATTAATTTTATATATTTAGAATCAGCATAAAAAGCCAATTTTTTGATGTATCAATTGTTATCAAACTTCAGTTTTTTAGAGTTTCAGTTACTATTGGGCCGAGTCGCTCCTTAATTACGTTTGTTACCACGAATTGTTTGATTTTCTGTAAATTTGTTACGTAGCATGTTGCACCATTCTTTTTCACAGAATGAACACTTTTTTGGCGTGGATCAAACAAGGATCGCTGAATTTTTACTACTGTTTCTAGGTAGACATGGACGAACGAATCTGTTTCTGGTGGAAGGGGAGCTACAAAATTTAAGGAGGATTGCAACTTGGGATAAAAACACTAAAAATCAGTTAGTAATCGGGAAGTTTTGGAAATCATACACAATGTCGTAGAAATCCCGAGACTTCGGAGTTTCTCTGACTAAATAACTGATTGAAAATACTTTCACCCACAAGAAATTCAGTTAAAGGAATCTTGAGGAACCATGCATCCTCTAAGCCTAAACAGTATTGAAAGAGGTGATTAAATAGGATAAGATAGGCCTGTCAGACAGGAAATTGTAAATATAATAGGCCTACAGAAATCTTAGAAACTATGAGACTTCAAAGATAGGCCAGAGCTCCGTCTTCCATGGCTAAGCATTATTTCAATATGCGTTTATCCCCAAGGAAATATTCTGGAGGAACATAGATGCCCCCTGCGTCGTAAAATCCTTAAGATAAGTGATTTAAAAGTATTACTTTTCAATAGAAAGCGAATGTCTCTGATACATTTCCTAATACATGTTGAACTGGTAGTATCTCTGAGTTCTCATAATTTCTAAGATTTTTGTAGCTCAGTTCCTTCAGTTAAAAGGAAAAAGAAAGGAAATAGAAAGTCAATGTCTCATACTCTTCCCAATACAAGTTGAACTGGTGGTATCTCTGAGGTCTCTAAAATTCTAAGATTTCTGTAGTTCAGTTCCTTCAGTTAAAAGGAAAAAAGAAAATAGAAAGTCAATCTCTCTTGCTCTTCCAATACAAGTTGAACCGGTGGTATCTCTGAGATCTCAGAATTTCGAAGATTTCTGTAGTTCAGTTCCTTCAGTTAAAAGGAAAAAGGAAATAAAAAGTCAATGTCTCTTACTCTTCCTAATAAATATCGAACTGGTGGTATCTCTCAAGTCTCAGAATTTCTATGATTTCTGTAGTTCCGTTCCTTCAGTTAAAAGGAAAAAAGGAAATAGAAAGTCAATATCTCTTACCTTCCTAATAGATGTTGAACTGGTGATATCTCCGAGGTCTCAGAGTTTGTAAGATTTCTGTAGTTCAGTTCCTTCAGTCAAAAGAAAAAAAAGGAATAAAAAGTCAATGTCTCTTGCTCTTCCTAATACATGTGAACTGGTGGTATCTCTGAGATCTCAGAATTTCTAAGATTTCTGTAGTTCAGTTTCTTCAGTTAAAAGGAAAAAAAAGGAAATAGAAAGTCTATTTCTCTTAGTTCTCCTAATACATGTTGAACTGTAGGTATCTCTGAGGCCTCAGAATTTTTAAGATTTCTGTGGTTCACTTCTTCAGTTAAAAGGGAAAAAAGGATATATAATTTCCCTTTCTTTTCAAATAGTAACCTGTTTACATTTTTATTTTTAAATAAAGTGCTCTTTATTTGCTGCGTTTTACTTTTACATTTTTTTAATGACTATTGTAATCATTTGACATTTAGGACGTATGACCTAGACCTAATGTCTTTGAATATCCATTGTCTAGATCTTCCAGTTGAAGGCTACTGCCATAAGTAAAATTTAAAATTTCAATATGCTGCTTTTGTTGTTTTCAGACTTGCTATACTCAATTATATCCCGAACTATAAATTCAGAATTATAGCTCTGGGAAAAAAGCATAGTAGGCTAATTCTTTGCTTACCAACAGCAACTGCTGACTTGGTCATTGTAATAGTGTGTCCGTCGGCATTTTAAGCAATTGAAACGCGGTGAATGCAAAGAAAATCACCTGCGGCACAACTACTTAGAATACAAACGAAATAAAAGGTTTAATCCGTCTTAACACTATTAGAGCCATTTTAGTAATGAAACAGTAGTCAGGTGGAAAATGACTAAATTGGACTACTTAATTCTGATTGGCTCTCATGATAGAAAAACCACCTGTTCAGGATGTTTCAGTAAAATATATGTTTAACTGCGGGATGGAGTTTCTAATATGACAGGATCGATTTTTTCTCTCCTGGGCTAATTTTGCTGATCTATAGAATTAAATGCCTCAACTTATTTTATTGGAAACATCTGTACGGGCGTTTCATGCAATAGCAGGGCTGTAAAAAAATCGTGTAAAAAATAAGCTTCGACAAATTGCAAATTAAAGCTACTAAAAATAACGCCTATAAATGAAACTGTGACTGAAAAATAATAGCAAATAATGAGGTTTGAACATAGATCTTATTTTACTAAATTATAAATTTTTCATTTGGTGCCATTCAAAAGGCGGTCCATCTGGTAAAAAGGTAAAATATAAAGAAAATACAGAAAATAATACGGAAATCCATAACACAAAATGGTTTTGAATAAACAGCTAATACTACTAAACTAAAAATGTTGCTGTTGTAAGTCCGAAAGCCCTATGTTTATCATTTTGTCAAAAGGGTATTTCTAACCCACCCTATTAAGCGATATACGCGAGATCGATTTATCTAATTTGTATTTCAATATCTTATTTGGGTTTAAATATTATTAGGAGTTCCATTTCTTCACACCTTCCTAAATATCTCCTTCTAAAATGCAGGAGTGGTTCTAGTATTAAGCTTTTGAAAAGAAATTGTGATTGTCCTACCTTTAATCTCCTCTATGGCAACAATTGCACGTGAAATAATTTTTTTTAAAACCAAAATCAATTTTCCTTTTTTTTCGCCCTCCCGTAAAATTTCTAGTTCGTATTAGGGATGTACAAATAATTGTACCGTGATCTCAGGCCCCGCCCCCTCCCCTAAATTCAAAATTTTCTCGGATTTTTTGGGTACTTCTTATCAAAATTACAAAATAATTTTGTTTTACTATTTGTCCCTCAAAAAATTCTTAAGTACGTGCCTAGTATTTATCATATTTCCATAGAAATTACCACTGCTAAGATGTTATAAAAATTTCGAATTTACATTAAGAAACGCGAGATAATTTATTTTTTACCGTGGGCAGAATTCACATGGTTGTTTATAAGAATTTTTTGTCCCCAAAGGCTGTAAAAACCATGATAAACTTCTCATTGTCTAGCAAAATTTAAAGTATGATGCAGGGACGTATGCAGAGATCTCGGGGTTTAACCCTCCCACCCCCCATGACATTCTAAATGTTATTTAATTTCTAGGCATTTTTACCCAGACTATCCAATCAAACTGGATTTTCATTATTGAGCCCCCTCCCCTGCAAAAATCCTTTAATATTCCCCCCTGAAAATATATGTCTACGTGCCTGGTGTGATGAGTATCATAGTAAGCCTTATCAGTATATATGATCAGTATTCTGATAAACATTGCCTAAAATAGCTTTGTTACTCATAAGAGAAGTATTGTTTTAGATACTTACTACCTGTGTCAGGTTCTTAGACAGAAGAGGAAGGAGGCTTAGGATCCCAGCCTCTACCCTCCAATGAAATCATGCAATTCTTACTATAGTATCCAATATTTTTTTATATATTTTGTCAATATTTTGTACGTTTTTGAAGTCTTAGCCTCTTCCCAAAATGCTGAATGTCATGAACAGGTCATATATAAGACAAAAGACACACAGGATTTAACGTTCAACTTCAAAAATAGTTTTTGTACTTTCTGGCTATACATTTAGATTAATCAATAATACGTCCTTTTGAATTCAAAAATCAGTGCTTATTTTCGGAATAAAAAATTTGTCAAAATTCAGAACATACAGAACATTTGACCTTCAAATGCGCCTTTCATTTGTGCACTAAATTCAACCCAGTTTACTAGACAAAAGGCGAAGGAATAACATGCCAAATAACATAATTTCTAATTTGAAATTTTTATTGCGTGCGTTCCTGTACATTTGAATGATCCCTACTAAGATGTCGACACTAAATTCTCACCCTGGGTTCTACAGAGCTTATTCCAGTTAATCAAAAAAATTTGAATAACTTATTGAACAAGCGCAATTATTTTGCTCTATTGAACGTGGTTTGAACATCAAAATTAATTTTTTGCAAACTCATAAAACTTTTGAAACTATCCGAAAATGTTGTTAGCTTGCTAGTGTAAGCTAACAACATTTTATCTACTAGTGTAGATAAATATTCAAAGAATTTTCTGTCGGTAAAAGGACGAATTGCAGCTTATTGAGCTCTGAAGCCCAATTTGCATCTAAATAATTGTAACAGGTTTCAAACATGGCTTTTGGACGCGGGCTAGTAATTGGAATTGGTCATTGGAATGCCAAGAACTACAAAGAAAATTAGTTGCAATAAGATTATTTGAAGCGGGATCAGGTTAACCTATATCCGAAGTTAAAATTTTCCAGGAAAGCCAAAATCTAGACAACCAATATGCCCAAATGTAATTGAGTAAAATTTGAGAGGGTTGATCTGCGGTCATAGGCTTGATTAGTGTTGTGTGACTTTTTCCCCCACTTGATCGAGGAGGTTTGCAAAAAAAAAAAAACATTGCCGTCCCTCCTTTCCCTGGGTAGTGGATAGCGGAAGGGGAGTTCTATTTCACTTGTTTATATAGGAGTTGGGTAAGGTTATATCTTTTGGCTACTGATTAAAATGGTGTATTATATCTGGATTCAAACAGTTCGTGGTAACAAACTGTAAGTAAGGAGCGACCCGGCTCAATAGTAACCGAATCTCTAAAAAAAAAGAGTTTTGATATCAATAGATACATCAAAGAATCGGATTCTTATGTTGGTTTTAAATATATCAGTTTCATCCAGTTTAGTCGTACCTATCAAAAGTTAAGAGCCTGAGAAAATTTGCCTTATTTTTGAAAAAACGAGGAAACGCACCCTAAAAGTCTTAAATGAAAATTACACCCTGAATCTTAATAAAAAATCACAACATCAGATCAGTCTCCCGGACAGCATTAGGGGCTCTGAATCAGTTCCCTCATTTAAATCACAAGTCAAAAAGTCCCTACTTGGTCAAAATGCAGGGTGAGAGCGGTTTCTTGTGAGGGCTTAGTTGTTTTTTCTCTCTATTTCTCAAGGTTTTACTTTTATAACACAAATATTGTAAAAAGTCATCAAAGGTCAGTTTCCTCTGGAGGGAGAAGAAATGGAAGTTGGCATTTCAAATTCTCTTACTCGGAGGCACATTACGGTACTGGCTCCATTGCTGGGAGTTTTATTCTACTAACTGAACTTCTTTCCAAGATCGAAAAAGATATAATCTAGAATTTGAGTGATTTTTCTCCTTTTTTTTAGCATTAGCAGGCCCTTCACGAAAAAAAGCCCTTTAATATTTTAAATAAAGTAGATGAGCAGCGGAATTGAACTAAGATTTCGAGATATAAAATCTGAGCAGATTACTCAGTTTTCTACACCTCACTCAGCTGTTTTCTAGAAAATATTGAAGAGACTATGGACAAGGATTGTTGTTATATTATTATCCATTTTTTAGCATCATCTAGAATAATATCTGTATCTACAATTCAATTGCTCTGCTCATACTCTGGCAAAGTTGTACTGTTAGCAGTTAAGATCGCGAAAATTTATTTCATCAAACAACTGATGGAGCATCACAAAATCACCTAAAGGCGAAATATATAATTAGGTGTGGGTTACACCCTAAAAACAGCAACTAAAACATTTAGAAATAGCTTAAATTAAGGATTCTAATGATGTTACATTTATTTGTGAAAGTTCATGAAGAGTATACGATTTTGCCCATATACATATGTACTCGTTGGGGAGATTTGGGGGTGGGGAGTATTAGTAGATTGAACTGTTTTACAAATAATAAGGCTCAAGTAAGCCTTTTTAGATTTTTTAGTTTTCAGTATTGTATGTTGTTCCATTCAATTTTATATTTCATATAAGCCTGGAACCAAAACAATTTTATATTTAATATCATAAGAATGCGGCAGTATGAACCAATAGCCCATTCATAATTTCTTTTTTCCGGGGGGCGGTGTTTACAAAAACAAAAAATAATTTAAATAGACTTTGTTGTGTATTTACGAGTCCAAAAAAATTCCAGGGAAGGAGGAGGGAGCTAAAACAGTTCATAGCAACCAAAATTGTAAAAACATGTTTGTAAAAAAAAATACTACCACGTGGGAAAAAATGCCATTTGCAGCTGGTTCTGGAATATTAATTATTTTTTTTAGAGTCTCAGTAGTAAAAAGTGATTCAGAAAAACGCTTACAGGTATTTTAAAATGAGCCTGAAACCCCTCAAAATACGTCAGAGCGAAACTAACGGCAACACTGAGGGGTTTATGGCTTTATACTTGTGTTAATAATAACGTTTTACTGTTAACATTAATGGAAATCATAATTACTCCTGAACCAGATACAAATTGCAATGCTTTCTCACAAGTTATTTTTTTTTTTGGAAACACATTTTTAAACTTTTGGTTGCCATGGGCTGTTTTGCGCCCTTTTAGTGTATTAGGGGTCAAGATTTAACTTCCCCGAAAGTAATTATTGAATTATTAATTAACACTAAAAAGACGTTAAGTATCATAATGCCTAAGTTTTCAATATATATATATATATATATATATATATATATATATATATATATATATATATATATATATATATATATATATATATATATATATATATATATATATATATATATATATACTGTGTTCCTTAGCTCCTATGTTAAATTCTTCATGTAAGTAGAACCAGCTTTTCTGACTAATCCTACTGAAATATCACAAAATATGATGAAAATATAATACATTAGAAATAAATTTGGGATATATATTTCCACATTAGGGGCACGAGGGTGGGGATAAAGTATAATAGGTCATCATGCCAAATGTCTTAGTTAGAGTTATTCTGAAAATTATGATGAAAGAATTGTTTTATAACTGCACACTGTCCAAATAGTTTAAGATACTTGTCATTCAAACTCAAGGGACCGTGTGTTCTAACAGTCTTTCTTAAAGAATTGTGACAAAATGTCAAGTTTTGCCACAAAGAGTGAAGCTGACGAAAGGTAGCCCCCCTCACAAACAAAATAAATTTCAGTTTGTTTTCAGTTGTTAGATTGCTCCGAACTTTCAGTAGGAACAACTTGCTTTTAATATTTAATTTCTGACCGTCTTTTTTTAAATCGTTCCAGGAAATCCCCCTTCCTGTGTTAAATACTTCTCTGGGATGGAAACTTCCGTCCTCATAAAAAAATTTCCCTGTGGAATCCCCCTACTGAGAACATTCATCCTTCAATGGTTCCTTAGTCAAATTTAATATGATATTCAAGAAATTTCAATCTACTGTTGAAGTCCAAACCATTTTGATTAATATAGCCTATTTTTGACAAAAATTATATTTTTTTTTTTACTAAAAAGTTTATAAATCTTATTAATTTCAATAATTTGCTGGAATTCAATAAGCCAAGTCACAATTCAGACAGAAGATTTGGATCTTTTTTACTTTTTTGAATTCGAGCAAAACATTGTATTTGAAATCAGTTCTTTTTTACAGTGTAGGGGCCTATCTTCATGCTCATCGAGTAGCCTTATTAACATAATTATAAAAGACTGGTATATTGGTATTTAAAGAGGTTTCGGGTATCCTACTTATTACTAATGGTATTTTTGCAAGATCACGAAAACAGAGTTGTTAACTAACAAAATTGATGCCCTCAATTTAAGGAAATGTAATTTAAGCGCAGAAAATATAAAAATGGGGCTTTCCTATATAAATGAATCTTGAAATGTCCTGTGGTGGTGCAGTGGGTTTGACCTTAGCTTGGTAATACGGGACCCAGAGATCGAGTCATGCTGCAGATATGCACTGCAGGGCCGATGCAGGGACCTTAGTAGTCAAGAAGCGTCGTTAATCTGATACAATGAATCTTGAAAACAGTCGTCCGAACTTCAAAACAAGTAAAAAACGCAATAAAAACTTTAAAGCAGAAAATTCCTCTATACTTATTTAATGAAAGAATGAATTTTTGACTTCTGCTTTATTATTTGGACTGTCAAATATTATGTTGAAGTTTGTGACGGTCTTGTGACAGGCGGGCTTTGAACCTGCAGACTCATGATCCACTAGTCCATTTTATTCCACTGCGCCGTCACAAGATATGATATTCAGTTAATAAAGGTTCTGTTGAATAATTGAAAGTCGAAGAGCATAATCCCGATTCTGTGTGGTTCAGGGAAAATTATAATTCGTACAAAATAAAAGTGGAAGAAATCTTCTTACGGGTATCTGATAGTATCTGACGGGTAGATGATATTGTTTGGACTGACGGTAAAACATATCTAAGCAACTCGATGGACTTAACTGTTGGAAATAGTTATGCTGCTGCTACACTCATAGAATATAATAATACAGGACGGTCTTGTGACAGGCGGGATTTAAACCTGCAGACTCATGACCCACTAGCCCAGTTTATTCCACTGCGCTGTCACAAGATATGATATTCAGTTAATAAAGGTTCTGTTGAATAATTAAAAGTCGAAGAGCATAATCCCGATTCTGTGTGGTTCAGGGAAAATTATAATTCGTACAAAATAAAAGTGGAAGAAATCTTCTGGAAAAAACCACCAAAACCAAAAACACTAAACAAAAAACTGGGAATTGCACAAATATTTCAGTATATTTTGACAATAGATTAAAGTAATTCGAAAACCTTAAAACAGACCCCCAAAATTTGAGGTTTATTATAAATTGTTGGAGCTTTAGCATGCTTGGCACGTAAAAATTTTTCCAAGTGTGAATGTTAGAATGAACATTGACAAATTGAAGAAAACAAATCAATAAAGAGAAGAAACTAAAAAAAAGAAAAAGAAAAAAACTAAGAAAAGAAAAAACTAAAAAAAACTAAAAAGGAAACTGTATGTATCTATATATATATAAAAATAAGTTGTATATATGCATGTTTGTTTGTTTGTGGGTTTGCATTTGACGTCATTATAAGTATATAAGGCTTTGTATATGACGTCATTATAAGATGGCACTACAGACCAGGACACCGGGACAAAAATGACGAATCTGAGCGGATTACTCAGTTTTCTACATCTCACTCAGCTGTTTTCTAGAAAATATTGAAGAGAATATGGAAAGGGATTGTTGTTATGCTATTATCCATTTTTTAGTATTATCTAGAATAATATCTGTATCTACAATTCAATTGCTCTGCTCATACTCTGGCAAAGTTGTACTGTTAGCAGTTAAGATCGCGAAAATTTATTTCATCAAACAACCGATGAAGCATCACAAAATCACCTAAAGGCGAAATATATAATTAGGTGTGGGTTACACCCTAAAAACAGCAGCTAAAACATTTAGAAATAGCTTAAATTAAGGATTCTATAATGTTACATTTATTTGTGAAAGTTCATGAAGAGTATACGATTTTGCCCATATACATATGTACTCGTTGGGGAGATTTGGGGGTGGGGAGTATTAGTAGATTGAACTGTTTTACAAATAATAAGGCTCAAGTAAGCCTTTTTAGATTTTTTAGTTTTCAGTATTGTATGTTGTTCAATTCATTTTTATATTTCATATAAGCCTGGAACCAAAACAATTTTATATTTAATATCATAAGAATGCGCAGTATGAACCAATAGCCCATTCATAATTTCTTTTTTCGGGGGGGGGGTGTTTACAAAACAAAAAATAATTTAAATAGACTTTGTTGTGTATTTACGAGTCCACGAGTCCAAAAAAATTCCAGGGAAGGAGGAGGGAGGTAAAACAGTTCATAGTAACCAAAATTGCAAAAACATGTTTGTAAAAAAAATACTACCACGTGGGAAAAAATGCCATTTGCAGCTGGTTCTGGAATATTAATTATTTTTTTTTTTTTTTTTAGAGTCTTAGTAGTAAAAAGTTATTCAGAAAAACGCTTACAGGTATTTTAAAATGAGCCTGAAACCCCTCAAAAATCACGTCAGAGCAAAACTAACGGCAGCACTGGGGGGTTTATGGCTTCATATTTGTGTATATAATAACGTTTTACTGTTAACATGAATGGAAATAATAATTACTCCTTAACCAGATACAAATTGCAATGCTTAGAAACACATTTTAAAACTTTTGGTTGCCATGGGCTGTTTTGCACCCTTTTAGTGTATTAGGGGTCAAGATTTAACTTCTCCGAAAGTAATTATTGAATTATTGATTAATACTAAAAAGACGTTAAGTAATTTCTTCACTATCATCCTAGCTAAGTTTTTTTCAAACTGCGCATTTACGACATAATGCCTAAGTTTTCAAATTAATATATATATATATATATATATATATATATATATATATATATATATATATATATATATATATATATATATATATATATATATATATATATATATATATATATATATATATATATATATATATACTTGTGAATAGAGATATATATAAATATATATATTTAACTACGTAAAACATGCGAATTTACAACATTCTGTGTATATAAATAGCATTTATATTCCCTGTGTCCCGGTCGTCATTTGTGTCCTGGTGTCCCAGTTTGTATTTTCTCTTTGAGTGTCCCGGTCGTCATTTATATTCCCTCTGTCCCAGTGTCCCGGTCGTCATTTGTGTCCCGGTGTCCCGGTCTGTAATTTCTATTCAAACAATCCCTGTGTCTCGGTCGTCAATTATATATCCCGCCTGTGCCCCCGGCGTCCCCGTTGTAGTTGTGTCCCTGCCTCCCGGTCGTCATTTATATTCCCGGTCGTGATTTGTCTCTGGGTGTCCCAGTCTGTAATTTTTCTGTGAGGTTCCTGGTCGTCATTTATATTCCCTCTGTGTCGGTCGTCATTTGTGTCCCGGTCTGTAATTTATCTTTGAGTTTTTTCTTTTTAGTTTTTTTTAGTTTTTTACATTTCTTCAGTTTTTTTTCTTCTTTATTTTTCAGCGTCACTATGAAGTACATATCCCCGAACCTTTCTTTTTTAACTTAAATCTGGTAGGCATTGATGACCTTATCCAAGTCAAAATCCCAAACCCAATCATCATCGCTATCATTTTCAGTTTTGATATGTTTTGACTCTCGCTTTCCAGGTGGATTTCATCTAACTGCGCGGTTTTGCGTTCTTTAGCCGCAAGCCTGTTTTCTTGCTGTTCTTGTGATTCCTCGGCATGCTTTCTTTTCTTACTTTCTCTATCAGCTGCAAGCCTGTTTTCTTGCTGTTCTTGTGATTCCTCGGCACGATTTCTTTTCTTACTTTCTCTATCAGCAGCAAGTTTTTTGGCATAGACTCTTTGAACAGCTTCCTCGGCTGTTGCCATTGTAGGTTCTACGGTCATTTTACAATTAAACATTTTTCCGTGAACGCATGCCTTAAATACCATTAATGACGTCACCGTCATAGCAAAAATGACGACAACTAACTTCATGACGTCAGTCGACACAGAAAAATGACGTCACCTGACAGACAGACACACAGAAAGACAACTTATTTTTATATATATAGAAGATATATATAAGCCCCCCCGCGAGCGTAAGTTGTTACGCGCCATATTAGTTACGGGCCATTGTAGTTGTGTCCCTGTGTCCCACTACAGGTTTACCGACTCTTGAACATGCAACATATAATTGTCTATGGGAACAATAATCCGTATTCAGATCTATACCTCATTATTCTAATGATTGCACTTGAGTTTTGTTGATGGTGATTGCTAATCAAACATTCCCTGTGTCTCCATCGTCTTTTTTATATACCCCCTATATATCCCCCTTTTATTTTAATTTTTTTAGTTTTCTTTTTCTCCTTTATTTTTCAGTTTTTTCCTTTTTTAGTTTTTTTTAGTTTTTTACCTTTTTTTAGTTTTTTTTTTAGTTTTTGGTTTGTTTTGTAGTTTTTACCTTTTTTAGTTATTTTTATTAGTTTTTATTTTTTTTTTTTTTTGGTTTTAGTTTTTTACCTTTTTTTTACTTTTTTTAGCTTTTTATTTTTTTTTGTTTTTTTTTGTAGTTTTTGTAAGGTTTGAACGTGGAACCTCTCGAACCTAGAACCTGGAACATACAGCGTTACCAACTCAGCTATATCAGCTTGTATACTTTCGCTTTTGAATTGGTATATGATGAAATAATTCAGACGTCATATGCGGACAGACAGACAGACATAACCCACAAACAACTTATTTTTATATATATAGAAGATATTTATTTTTATTAGTTTTTAGTTTTTTTTTTTTTTTTTTTTGTGTTTGTGCTGTAGCATTGGTGATTTCTCTTTTCATGATATATATATATATATATATATATATATATATATATATTATATATATATATATATATATATATATATATATATTATATATATATAAAAATAAGACTCTTTCTCTCAATAAAAATTGACTCTTTCTCTCAATTCTTCTTTCTAAAACAGTAAAAAACTTTAGCGTAAAGAGCGGGGCGTTGACGAGGAAGCACCCTCTTTCATATACGAAGTAATTTCTGTGCGTTTTAAGTTTTGATGTCACTCCTTACTTTCAGTTGAAAAAACTTGTTTTTTTTATTTAATTTCTGAACGTTTTTGAATCAATGCATGTTTTGATTTTGGCTCTCCGCAGAGGAATAATCAAAACGAAATTTGCATATTTTTTTTTTGGCTCAATGGCTTTCTCATAATTTTGATCGAATCATTTTGAGAAAAAAGAGCGGGGGACGAAGCCTAGTTGCCCCCCGATTTTTTGGTTAATTACAAAGGCAACTAGAACTTTTAATTTTTTACGAATCTTTTTATTGGTAAAAGATTTACGTAACTTATAAATTAGCTTACGTAAAGAACTTTTGTATTCTCATGTTTTTATTACATATATGAGGGGATTCGCCCCATCGTCAGTACCTCGCTCTTTACACTAAAGCTTAAATTTTATCTCAATTCATTAAGAATGACCCCCTGAATCACAAAAGCCGTAGAATAAGTAGTTGAAATTACCGAAAATACTTTAGCGTAAAGAGCGAGGTATTAGAAGGAGGTGAGCCCCTCATATGGGTAATAATTTCTGTTTGTTTTAAGTTTTATTGCTGTTCCTTACTTCCAGCTGAAAAAGCTTTTTCACTTTTATTTTTTAATTGTTTTTTTTTTTTAAATAATGCTAGTAAATCCTGCTCTCCCTTCATGGAAATTTTCTTCTCCCATTACAAATTCTCGAAGGAAAGTTCCCCCAGCATATCCCCCTCTTCTCAACCCCTCCCAAAAACCAAAAAAATCCTCCTGAAAACGCCTGTATACTTCCCAATAACCATTACTATATGTAAGCACAGGTCAAAGTTTGTAACTTGTTGCCCCTCCCACGGGGACTGTGGGGGAGTAAGTCGTCCCCAAAGACATAGTTATAAGGTTTTTCAACTACGTTGAATAAAATGGCTATCTCAGAATTTTGACCCGGAGACTTTGGGAAAATAATTAGCGTGGGAGGATGCCTAGGTGCCCTCCAATTTTTTTGGTCACTTAAAAAGGGCACTAGAACTTTTCATTTCCGTTAGAATGAGCCCTCTTGCAACATTCTAGGACAACTGGGTCGATACGATCACCCCTGGGAAAAAAAAACAAAAAAACAAAAAAACAAATAAACACGCATCCGTGATCTGCCTTCTGGCAAAAAATGCAAAATTCCACATTTTTGTAGATAGGAGCTCGAAACTTCTACAATAGTGTTCTCTGATACGATGAATCTGCTGGTGTGATTTTCGTTAAGATTCTATGACTTTTAGGGGGCGTTTCCCCCTATTTTTTAAAATAACACAAATTTTCTCAGGCTCGTAATTTTTGATGGGTAAGACTAAACTTGATGAAACTTATATATTTAAAACCAGCATTAAAATGCGATTCTTTTGACGTAGCTATTGGTATCAAAATTCCATTTTTTAGAGTTTTGGTTACTATTGAGCCGGGTCGCTCCTTACTACAGTTCGTTACCACGAACTGTTTGATTCGTTACCACGAACTGTTTGATGTGGAATTTTGTATTTCTTGCCAGTAGGAAGATCACGGATGCGTGTTTATTTTTTTTCTTTTTCCAAGGGGTTGCCACCTCCTACGCTCACGGGGAGGATCTTTCTATGGAGGAATTTTTCATGGGGGAAGAGAATTTCCCCCAATGAATGGAATAAAAAGTGTAGTTCCTAGTTTTCTCAAAAATTTGAGATCTAAATTTCAAGATCTTCAAAGCCTTTTCGATCCTAATTGAGTAAAGGCATGAGGCCCGAACACTTATCGAATCATGCTGCAGAAATGCACTGCAGGGCCGACGCAGGGACCTTAGTTGTCAAGAAGCGTCGTTAATCTGATACAATGAATCTTGAAAACAGCCGTCCTAACTTCAAAACAAGTAAAAAACGCAATAAAAACTTTAAAGCAGAAAATTCCTCCATAGTTATTTAATGAAAGAATGAATTTTTGACTTCTGCTTTATTATTTGGACTTTCAAATTTTATCTTGAAATTCCATAAGAAATTTTGTCAACATCGTTTTGAAACCTTACAATATTCCACTAACAGTTACTAGGAATGGTTTTGTTTTAACTCGTGCAAACACAATTGTTGCCACAATTGACATTCGTTGTTTTGTCAAAATGGCAGAAAAATGTCTGAAATGACAGGATATATAAGCCAAAGAATAAATTATAAGGTTCGTTTTCTACGTTTCTAGAAGAACCAGATTAAAAAACTTCCCATTGAAATTTTTCTATCCTACAGACAGGGCCGCATCCAGGATTTTTTTTTCTCTTTTTTTTTAGGTAAAAATTTCTTTTTGGGAAGGGGGTTATACCAAAAACACATAAAAAATGCATACTAAATTCATTTACATCCATTTCTCTTATGTTTTTGCAGGTTAGAGAAATATTTTCGGGGGGGGGGGTCAAATGCTCTAACCCCCATAAATATAGCCTTTCCCACAACACACGAATTGTGATTTTATCGTCTTCCTTTTAAATTCCTAGATAAATTTTATTACACAAAAAAAACTGTGTCTAATTTTGGATCATTCTTGTTATAAGATAGAACCCGTACTGCTTTTTAGATCTAAACTATAAATTGGCAAAACAAGCCCTCATGAAAATTTCCATTGTTATTTACAATTAACAGAAAATAAAGGGGTGCTAAAAGCTTCACGTGCGTAATTCACACAGATGGAACTGAAAGGACAGCTTGCACATGTTTCCCAAAGTTAAATAAGTGGCGAAAATAGACTAATTTCTGAACCATTAATGCAAGATAAATAGGAATAAACAACTCAAGCTGGTGATCAGTTTTTTTTTTTTTTTGAAAAAATACGTTTTGTGTTTTCCAAAAGAAGATGTGACTAAACATAGAGTGTGATCAAAAACAAAGCAAATTTTTTGGAATGTTATTCTGCAGTAAATTACGAGCAAAATAATAAACCGCAACTAAATGAATTATCAAAAGTGTGTGTGTGTGTGTGTGGGTGGGGAGGGGGTAATACTAATATAAATGACTCTCTACAGTTTAATAATTATCAACTTGTAGAAACCCATACTTTGTAACTACAAATAGCGCCTAAAGAGTTCTTTTACCGACTTATCTGCTTAATATTAACGTCCGCGAATGTAATCCGTAAAAAACAACAAATGTTTATCCAGAAACTTGTCAGCTGCAATGTTATAAGAAAATTGGCTATTTGGTAGAAAAACTACATTAATCAGGTGTACTACAGTTTAAAAAGAGCTTATATAGAAATCCTTGAAAGTGTGGCAGATTTCACAATTACTGTCCCTTTTCGTTTCTCAGCATATAATTTCACACATTCTTACCTTTTTTAAACCGATTGATTTTTTTGTTTATAAATAAAGTCACTAATCCTCAGCTATCCCGCACTCTTCGAAGTTACCAAGTATAACTTATCCGACAACTAATCAAGAACGTTTCAAGCAGTAATTTTACTTGCCTTTGACAACATTTACGTCCCATGAAACGTTTTGATAAATAATCGGGCTTGTCAGATACCTAATCTTGTGATGCTTGACCACATTAAAAGCGTAAAAATTATCGTAAACTTACAAAAATCTTGCGCCAAGCTTCTGGAATTGGTCCATAAACTAAGGTCTAGTATGTTTAATTATAGTATGTTTAAAAAAGTATGTTTAAAAAATATTATATGTTATAATATATTTTAGAAAATGTTTATAGCCTTTTACCCCTTACCCTTCCGATTCGCAAGTCTTAATAGAATCTGTGAATCCTAATTTGCAAAATAAAGAATAAAATAGCTTAAAACCAAGCGAAATCTTGGGAATGATTTTGAGAAAGCCCATTTGCTCGAAGAAGTATACTATAAGCTAAATATTTCTTTTTTCCGAGATAAAGACAAGTGCAGCGACGATAGATCTTCACATAATCTAACAGGCTGTGTACAAAAGGGACACGTGTATGTTTGACATGTATGTTTGTCGCAAGAAATGATATTAAGTTAATAAAATAATTAAACGTCGAACAGCATAATCCGTCATCAGAATGGTTCTTGTGACAGGCGGGATTTGAACCTGCAGACTCATGATCCACGAGCCCAAGCTTTACCACGGCGCTGTCACAAGATATGATATTAAGTTAATAAAAGTTCTGTTGAATAATTAAAAGTCGAAGAGCATAATCCCGATTCTGTGTGGTTCAGGGAAAATTATAATTCGTACAAAATAAAAGTGGAAGAAATCTTCAGTCCGCCCTCTTACGGGTATCTTACCCTAGATGATATTGTTTGGATTGACGGTAAAACATATCTAAGCAACTCGATGGACTTAACTATTGGAAATAGTTATGCTGCTGCTACACTCATAGAATATAATAATACAGGACATTCTGCAAGAACATTAAGATATTGTGTGACTTGGCACCAAAAATGGAATAATCTTAATGATGAGCAAAGAAAGTATTTGCATGACGCGCGGAACCATTGCAGGAACGGCATTCCGGTTCCTAAGGCTGAGGATGGCATTCCGTTTCCTAAAGCTGAGGTTACCTTTTATGGTTCTGGGGCTACTGGGGTTACTCGGATTGACATCTTTGTTGTAGCCGTAGCTGCCATGGTGGTTGCAGTTACATTTATGACCTAGCACGTCCAATTGGAATAGAAAAAGCCTGAAATTCTCCATATATGATGTCGGATTAAAATACAAATTTAGCCACTGGCACCGGCTCGGCAAAAACCCTAAAGAGAATACAATATCTGTCTTCCCTGTCCTGTGGTGGCGCAGTGGAATTGATCTCAGCTTGGTAATACGGGACCCAGAGATCGATTCACACTGCAGGAATGCACTGCAGGGCCGACGCAGTGACCATAGTAGTCAAGAAGCGTCGTTAATCTATCTATCTATCTATATATATATATATATATATATATATATATATATATATATATATATATATATATATATATATATATATATATATATATATATATATATATATATATATATATATATCTATATATATATATCTATATATATAAAAATAAGTTGTCTGTCTGTCTGTGGGTCTGTGGATCTGTGGATCAGGTGACGTCATGTTTCGGCTGACGTCATGAAATTAGTTGCCGTCATTTTTTTATGACGATGCTTAGTATATTGTAAAACACGTTAATTTGGTTAATAATATACCATTTAAAACACCAAAATGAACATGCTGGAGTAGTCACTCGGTGAGAGAGGGTGTCAGAACGGAGAATGAAGGTCCCAGGTTCAAATCCTGGTTAGGCTAAAAAAGGTAAAAAACTAAAAACTAAAAAAAATACTGAAAAAACTAAAAAAAGGCAAAAACTACAAAAAAAACTAAAAACTAATAAAAAAATAAAAAAGCCGAAAAACTAAAAAAACTAAAGAAACTAAAAAAAGGAAAAAAATTAAAAAACTAAAAACTAAAAAAAAACTAAAAAAAAGGAAAAATGAAAAATAGAAGAGAAAAAGAATACTAATAAAATTAAAAATAAAAATAAAAAAAATAAAAAAGATAAAAAGCTAAAAAAGGTAAAAACCAATAAAAAACTAAAAAGAAAAAAAGGTAAAAAACTAAAAAAAATTCATCTAAAAAACCAAAAAAAACTAAAAAAGGTAAAAACTAAAAGAACGAAAAAAGTAAAAAAAAACTAAAAAAGGGAAAAAACTGAAAAATAAGCGGGATATAAAACAGGGGGATATAAATGACGACCGGGACACCGGGACATAAGGAATATAAATGAGAGACAATGGGAAAGCCAAGAATGTTGTATATTCGCAATTTTTACGTAGTTTAACTCCTGCAGACGACTCTGGTCAAACAGTAGACTCAATTTCAGGACGTATACAACTACCTGCTGATTTCTGTAATTTAGTGACGTCCAAAAATGAATTGATTGAAAAAGTAATTCCGAATATTCTAAAAAATTATAAAAATAATAAATGGCTAAGTGAAAGAGCGATTCTCGCACCCAAAAATATAGACGTCCACGAAATCAACAATATTGTTTTGAACAAGATTCGAGACCAGGCAGTCCTTTACAAATCAGTCGACACAGTTTTGGAACCAAATGAAGCGGTTAATTATCCATCTGAATTTTTAAATTCCATAGATCCCACACGTGCTACAACTAAAAATAGGCGTACCAATAATACTTTTAAGAAATATCAACCCACCAAAGCTTTGTAATGGCACGCGACTTGCCGTAAAAAAAAAACAATGGAAAACCTTATAGAGGCCACAATCTTGACAGGGCCTTATGAGGGTGAGGCTGTTCTTATTCCTCGCATTCCCATGATTCCAACGGATCTGCTTTTTCAATTTAAAAGATTGCAATTCCCAATTCGATTAGTATTTGCAATCACCATTAACAAAGCTCAAGGTCAATCATTAGAAAAATGTGGTATAGATCGTAATCCCGATTGTTTTTCCCATGGACAATTGTACGTTGCATGTTCGAGGGTCGGTAAACCTGACAATGTATTTATATGCAGCGACAATTGGACAGCGAAGAATGTTGTTTATTCGCAAGTTTTACGCAGTTAACTTGTATTGTATCTATCTATCTATCTATCTATATAAAAACGAGTTATGTGGATGCATGTTTGTTTGTTTGTAAAAAGAGCGTTTGTATGTGACGTCATTATTAGTACATACGGCTTTGCATATGCACAGACAATGGGAAAGCCAAGAATGTTGTTTATTCGCAATTTTTGCGTAGTTTGAAACACATATATAAATCTATCTATATTCACAGGTGGGACAAAGGGACACAACTACAATGGCGCATAACTAATATGGCGCGTAACGACTTACGCTTGCGGGGGGGCTTGGGGGGGCGCTTCGCGCCCCCCCAAGCCCAACAACTAGGTGTTGGGGTGGCGCGAAGCGCCACCCCAACAGCTAGTATATATATATAAATAAGTTGTTTGTGTGTTATGTCTGTTACTCTTTGTCTGTTACCCCAGATTATGAAAAATAAAGAAGAAAAAGAAAACAAACTAAAATGTGAAAACTGGGAATTGCATAAATATTTCGAAATATTTTGACAATAGATTAAAGTAATTCGAAAACCTTAAAACAGATACTTAAAATTGTGAGGTTTATTATAAATTGTTGAGCTTTAGCAAGCTTGGCACGTAAAGAGGAATTTTTAATTCCTTAAAATGACAGAAGAAACAGTCAAGGAAGCTGCTCAAATAGTTAATTCAAAGAGAAATTTTAGTATAAATCCTACAATGGCAGAAGAAACAGCCGAGGAATCTGCTCAAAGGGCTAATGCCAAAAGGCTTGCGGCTAAAGAACGCAAAACCGCGCAGTTAGATGAAAATCCACCTGGACAACGAGAGTCAAAACTGAAAATGATAACGATGATGATTGGGTTCGGGATTTTGACTTTGATAAGGTCATCAATGCCTACCAGATTTTAGTTAAAAAAACAAAGGTTCGGCGATATATATTTCGTAGTGACGCTGAAAAAAAAGAAGAAAAAGAAAACTGAAAAAAGAAAAATGGTAAAAAAACTAAAAAAAAATCTAAAAAGAAAAAAACAAAAAAATTTTAAAAATTAAAAAAAGAAAAAACCTAAGAAGAAAAAACATAAAAAGGTAAAAAATAAAAAGAAAAAAACTAAAAAAAGCAAAAACACTAAACAAAAAACTGGGAATTGCACAAATATTTCAATATATTTTGACAATAGATTAAAGTAATTCGAAAACCTTAAAACAGACACCCAAAATTTGAGGTTTATTATAAATTGTTGGAGCTTTAGCATGCTTGGCACGTAAAGATTTTTCCAAGTGTGAATGTTAGAATGAACATTGACAAATTGAAAAAAACACAGCAATAAAGAGAAGAAACTAAAAAAAAAGAAAAAATAAAAGAGAAAAAACTAAGTAAAGAAAAAACTAAAAAAAAAACTAAAAAGGAAACTGTATGTATCTATATATATAAAAATAAGTTGTATATATGCATGTTTGTTTGTTTGTGGGTTTGCATTTGACGTCATTATAAGTATATAAGGCTTTGTATATGACGTCATTATAAGATGACACTACAGACCAGGACACCGGGACACAAATGACGAGCGGGACACAGGGAATATAAATGACGACCGGGACACTCAAAGAGAAATTACAGACCGGGACACAAATAACGACTGGGACAGAGGGAATATAAATGACGACCGGGACACTCAAAGAGAAACTACAGACTGGGATACCGGGACACAAATGACGACCGGGACACAGGGAATATAAATGACGACCAGGACACAGGGACACAACTACAAAGGGGACGCCATGGGCACAGGGGGATATAAAAATGACGACGGGGACACAGGGAATGTTCGATTAGCAATCACCATCAACAAAACTCAAGGGCAATCTTTAGAAAAATGCGTTATAGATCTGAATACGGATTGTTTTCCCATGGACAATTATTATGTTGCATGTTCAAGAGTTGGTAAACCTAAAAATCTATTTATATGGACAGACAATGGGACAGCAAAGAATGTTGTATATTCGCAAGTTTTACTTAGTTAAATATATATATATATGTATATATATATATATATATATATATATATATATATATATATATATATATATATATATATATATATATATATATATATATATATATATATATATATATATATATATATATATATATATATATATATATATATATATGTATATATATATATATATATATATATATATATATATATATATATATATATATATTCACAGGTTGGGCATAGGGACACAACTACAATGGCGCGTAACTAATATGGCGTGTTCTTAAATAATAAATATCTGTTTTAATTTCAAGCAATTAAGTCAGTATGTTCATCTAAGGATTTTTCTTTTGCAAATTATGTTCTAATCTCCATAGGGAACGGGCGGGTCTGCTGTGGTCCTCGTAATATCTGCTCGTTTTGAATTTAACTCGATTATTTATTGTAATTTCTTTTCGTTCTGTGTTTCAGTAGTATAATGATGGAATGCACTGCAGGGCCGACACAGGGACCTTAGTAGTCAAGAAGCGTCGTTAATCTGATACAATGAATCTTGAAAACAGCCGTCCGAACTTCAAAACAAGTAAAATACGCAATAAAAACTTTAAAGCAGAAAATTCCTCCATAGTTATTTAATGAAAGAATGAATTTTTGACTTCTGCTTTATTATTTGGACTTTCAAATTTTATGTTGAAATTCCATAAGAAATTTTGTCAACATCGTTTCGAAACCTTACAATATTCCACTAACAGTTACTAGGAATGGTTTTGTTTTAACTCGTGCAAACAATTGTTACCACAATTGACATTCGTTATTTTGTCGAAATGGCAAAAAAATGTCTGAAATGACAGGATATATAAGCAAAAGAATAAATTATAAGGTTCGTTTTCTACGTTTCTAGAAGAACCAGATTGAAAAACTTCCCATTGAAATTTTTCAATCCCACAGACAGGGCCGCATCCAGGATTTTTTGTTTATAAACAAAGTCATAAATAGTCGGGCTTGTCAGATACCTAATCTTGTGATGCTTGACCACATTAAAAGCGTAAAAATTATCGTAAACTTGCAAAAATCTTGCGCCAAGCTTCTGGAATTGGTCCATAAACTAAGGTCTAGTATGTTTAATTATAGTATGTTTAAAAAAGTATGTTTAAAAAATATTATATGTTATAATGTATTTTAGAAAATGTTTATAGCATTTTACCCCTTATCCTTCCGATTCGCAAGTCTTAATAGAATCTGTGAATCCTAATTTGCAAAATAAAGAATAAAATAGCTTAAAACCAAGCGAAATCTTGGGAATGATTTTGAGAAAGCCCATTTGCTCGAAGAAGTATACTATAAGCTAAATATTTCTTTTTTCCGAGATAAAGACAAGTGCAGCGACGATAGATCTTCACATAATCTAACAGGCTGTGTACAAAAGGGACACGTGTATGTTTGACATGTATGTTTGTCGCAAGATATGATATTAAGTTAATAAAATAATTAAACGTCGAACAGCATAATCCGTCATCAGAATGGTTCTTGTGACAGGCGGGATTTGAACCTGCAGACTCATGATCCACGAGCCCAAGCTTTACCACGGCGCTGTCACAAGATATGATATTAAGTTAATAAAAGTTCTGTTGAATAATTAAAAGTCGAAGAGCATAATCCCGATTCTGTGTGGTTCAGGGAAAATTATAATTCGTACAAAATAAAAGTGGAAGAAATCTTCAGTCCGCCCTCTTACGGGTATCTTACCCTAGATGATATTGTTTGGATTGACGGTAAAACATATCTAAGCAACTCGATGGACTTAACTATTGGAAATAGTTATGCTGCTGCTACACTCATAGAATATAATAATACAGGACATTCTGCAAGAACATTAAGATATTGTGTGACTTGGCACCAAAAATGGTATAATCTTAATGATGAGCAAAGAAAGTATTTGCATGACGCGCGGAACCATTGCAGGAACGGCATTCCGGTTCCTAAGGCTGAGGATGGCATTCCGTTTCCTAAAGCTGAGGTTACCTTTTATGGTTCTGGGGCTACTGGGGTTACTCGGATTGACATCTTTGTTGTAGCCGTAGCTGCGATGGTGGTTGCAGTTACATTTATGACCTAGCACGTCCAATTGGAATAGAAAAAGCCTGAAATTCTCCATATATGATGTCGGATTAAAATACAAATTTAGCCACTGGCACCGGCTCGGCAAAAACCCTAAAGAGAATACAATATCTGTCTTCCCTGTCCTGTGGTGGCGCAGTGGAATTGATCTCAGCTTGGTAATACGGGACCCAGAGATCGATTCACACTGCAGGAATGCACTGCAGGGCCGACGCAGGGACCATAGTAGTCAAGAAGCGTCGTTAATCTATCTATATATATATATATATATATATATATATATATATATATATATATATATATATATATATATATATATATCTATATATATAAAAATAAGTTGTCTGTCTGTCTGTGGGTCTTTGGATCTGTGGATCAGGTGACGTCATGTTTCGGCTGACGTCATGAAATTAGTTGCCGTCATTTTTGTTATGACGATGCTTAGTATATTGTAAAACACGTTAATTTGGTTAATAATATACCATTTAAAACACCAAAATGAACATGCTGGAGTAGTCACTCGGTGAGAGAGGGTGTCAGAACGGAGAATGAAGGTCCCAGGTTCAAATCCTGGTTAGGCTAAAAAAGGTAAAAAACTAAAAACTAAAAAAAATACTGAAAAAACTAAAAAAAGGCAAAAACTACAAAAAAAACTAAAAACTAATAAAAAAATAAAAAAGCCGAAAAACTAAAAAAACTAAAGAAACTAAAAAAGGAAAAAAAATTAAAAAACTAAAAACTAAAAAAAAACTAAAAAAAAGGAAAAATGAAAAATAGAAGAGAAAAAGAATACTAATAAAATTAAAAATAAAAATAAAAAAATAAAAAAGATAAAAAGCTAAAAAAAAGGTAAAAACCAATAAAAAACTAAAAAGAAAAAAAGGTAAAAAACTAAAAAAAAATTCATCTAAAAAACCAAAAAAAACTAAAAAAGGTAAAAACTAAAAGAACTAAAAAAGTAAAAAAAAAACTAAAAAAGGGAAAAAACTGAAAAATAAGCGGGATATAAAACAGGGGGATATAAATGACGACCAGGACACCGGGACATAAGGATTATGAATGAGAGACAATGGGAAAGCCAAGAATGTTGTATATTCGCAATTTTTACGTAGTTTAACTCCTGCAGACGACTCTGGTCAAACAGTAGACTCAATTTCAGGACGTATACAACTACCTGCTGATTTCTGTAATTTAGTGACGTCCAAAAATGAATTGATTGAAAAAGTAATTCCGAATATTCTAAAAAATTATAAAAATAATAAATGGCTAAGTGAAAGAGCGATTCTCGCACCCAAAAATATAGACGTCCACGAAATCAACAATATTGTTTTGAACAAGATTCGAAACCAGGCAGTCCTTTACAAGTCAGTCGACACAGTTTTGGAACCAAATGAAGCGGTTAATTATCCATCTGAATTTTTAAATTCCATAGATCCTTCAGGGTTTCCACAACACGTGCTACAACTAAAAATAGGCGTACCAATAATACTTTTAAGAAATATCAACCCACCAAAGCTTTGCAATGGCACGCGACTTGCCGTAAAAAAAAAAAAAACAATGGAAAACCTTATAGAGGCCACAATCTTGACAGGGCCTTATGAGGGTGAGGCTGTTCTTATTCCTCGCATTCCCATGATTCCAACGGATCTGCTTTTTCAATTTAAAAGATTGCAATTCCCAATTCGATTAGTATTTACAATCACCATTAACAAAGCTCAAGGTCAATCATTAGAAAAATGTGGTATAGATCTTAATCCTGATTGTTTTTCCCATGGACAATTGTACGTTGCATGTTCGAGGGTCGGTAAACCTGACAATGTATTTATATGCAGCGACAATTGGACAGCGAAGAATGTTGTTTATTCGCAAGTTTTACGCAGTTAACTTGTATTGTATCTATCTATCTATCTATCTATATAAAAACGAGTTATGTGGATGCATGTTTGTTTGTTTGTAAAAAGAGCGTTTGTATGTGACGTCATTATTAGTACATACGGCTTTGCATATGCACAGACAATGGGAAAGCCAAGAATGTTGTTTATTCGCAATTTTTGCGTAGTTTGAAACACATATATAAATCTATCTATATTCACAGGTGGGACAAAGGGACACAACTACAATGGCGCATAACTAATATGGCGCGTAACGACTTACGCTTGCGGGGGGGCTTGGGGGGGGGCGCTTCGCCCCCCCCCCCCCCAAGCCCAACAACTAGGTGTTGGGGTGGCGCGAAGCGCTACCCCAACAGCTAGTATATATATATAAATAAGTTGTTTGTGTGTTATGTCTGTTACTCTTTGTCTGTTACCCCAGACTATGAAAAATAAAGAAGAAAAAGAAAACAAACTAAAATGTAAAAACTAGGAATTGCATAAATATTTCGAAATATTTTGACAATAGATTAAAGTAATTCGAAAACCTTAAAACAGATACTTAAAATTTTTAGGTTTATTATAAATTGTTGAGCTTTAGCAAGCTTGGCACGTAAAGAGGAATTTTTAATTCCTTAAAATGACAGAAGAAACAGTCAAGGAAGCTGCTCAAATAGTTAATTCAAAGAGAAATTTTAGTATAAATCCTACAATGGCAGAAGAAACAGCCGAGGAATCTGCTCAAAGGGCTAATGCCAAAAGGCTTGCGGCTAAAGAACGCAAAACCGCGCAGTTAGATGAAAATCCACCTGGACAACGAGAGTCAAAACTGAAAATGATAGCGATGATGATTGGGTTCGGGATTTTGACTTTGATAAGGTCATCAATGCCTACCAGATTTTAGTTAAAAAACAAAGGTTCGGCGATATATATTTCGTAGTGACGCTGAAAAAAAAAGAAGAAAAAGAAAACTGAAAAAAGAAAAATGGTAAAAAAACTAAAAAAAATCTAAAAAGAAAAAAACAAAAAAATTTTAAAAATTAAAAAAAGAAAAAACCTAAGAAGAAAAAACATAAAAAGGTAAAAAATAAAAAGAAAAAAACTAAAAAAAGCAAAAACACTAAACAAAAAACTGGGAATTGCACAAATATTTCAATATATTTTGACAATAGATTAAAGTAATTCGAAAACCTTAAAACAGACACCCAAAATTTTGAGGTTTATTATAAATTGTTGGAGCTTTAGCATGCTTGGCACGTAAAGATTTTTCCAAGTGTGAATGTTAGAATGAACATTGACAAATTGAAAAAAAACACATCAATAAAGAGAAGAAACTAAAAAAAAAGAAAAAATAAAAGAGAAAAAACTAAGTAAAGAAAAAACTAAAAAAAAACTAAAAAGGAAACTGTATGTATCTATATATATAAAAATAAGTTTTATATATGCATGTTTGTTTGTTTGCGGGTTTGCATTTGACGTCATTATAAGTATATAAGGCTTTGTATATGACGTCATTATAAGATGACACTAAAGACCGGGACACCGGGACACAAATGACGACCGGGACACAGGGAATAAAAATGACGACCGGGACACTCAAAGAGAAATTACAGACCGGGACACAAATAACGACTGGGACAGAGGGAATATAAATGACGACCGGGACACTCAAAGAGAAACTACAGACTGGGATACCGGGACACAAATGACGACCGGGACACAGGGAATATAAATGACGACCAGGACACAGGGATACAACTACAAAGGGGACGCCATGGGCACAGGGGGATATAAAAATGACGACGGGGCCACAGGGAACGTTCGATTAGCAATCACCATCAACAAAACTCAAGGGCAATCTTTAGAAAAATGCGTTATAGATCTGAATACGGATTGTTTTCCCATGGACAATTATTATGTTGCATGTTCAAGAGTTGGTAAACCTAAAAATCTATTTATATGGACAGACAATGGGACAGTAAAGAATGGTGTATATTCGCAAGTTTTACTTAGTTATATATATATATATATATATATATATATATATATATATATATATATATATATATATATTTATATATATATGTATATATATATATATATATATATATATATATATATATATATATATATATATATATATATATATATATATATATATATATATATATATATATATATATATATATATATATATATATATATATATATATATATATATATATATATATATATATATATATATATATATATATATATATATATATATATATATATATTCACAGGTTGGGCATAGGGACACAACTACAATGGCGCGTAACTAATATGGCGTGTTCTTAAATAATAAATATCTGTTTTAATTTCAAGCAATTAAGTCAGTATGTTCATCTAAGGATTTTTCTTTTGCAAATTATGTTCTAATCTCCATAGGGAACGGGCGGGTCTGCTGTGGTCCTCGTAATATCTGCTCGTTTTGAATTTAACTCGATTATTTATTGTAATTTCTTTTCGTTCTGTGTTTCAGTAATATAATGATGGAATGCACTGCAGGGCCGACGCAGGGATCTTAGTAGTCAAGAAGCGTCGTTAATCTGATACAATGAATCTTGAAAACAGCCGTCCGAACTTCAAAACAAGTAAAATACGCAATAAAAACTTTAAAGCAGAAAATTCCTCCATAGTTATTTAATGAAAGAATGAATTTTTGACTTCTGCTTTATTATTTGGACTTTCAAATTTTATGTTGAAATTCCATAAGAAATTTTGTCAACATCGTTTCGAAACCTTACAATATTCCACTAACAGTTACTAGGAATGGTTTTGTTTTAACTCGTGCAAACACAATTGTTACCACAATTGACATTCGTTATTTTGTCGAAATGGCAGAAAAATGTCTGAAATGACAGGATATATAAGCCAAAGAATAAATTATAAGGTTCGTTTTCTACGTTTCTAGAAGAACCAGATTAAAAAACTTCCCATTGAAATTTTTCAATCCCACAGACAGGGCCGCATCCAGGATTTTTTTTTTCTCGTTTTTTCTTAGGCAAGAATTTCTTTTTGGGAAGGGGGTTATACCAAAAACACATAAAAAATGCATACAAAATTCATTTAAAGCCATTTCTCTTATGTTTTTGCAGGTTAGAGAAATATTTTTTGGGGGGAGGGGGGGGGGAGGTTCAAATGTTCTAACACCCCTAAATATAGCCTTTCCCACAACACACGAATTGTGATCTCATCGTCTTCCTTTTAAATTCTTAGGTAAATTTTATCACAAAAAAACAGTGTCTAATTTTGGATCATTCTTGTTCTAAGATAGAACCCGTGCTGCTTTTTAGATCTAAACTATAAATTGGCAAAACAAGCCCTCATGAAAATTTCCATGTTATTTACAATTAACAGAAAATAAAGGGGTGCTAGAAGCTTCACTTGCGTAATTCACACAGATGGAACTGAAAGGACAGCTTGCACATGTTTTTCAAATTTAAATAAGTGGCGAAAATAGACTAATTTCTGAACCATTAATGCAAGATAAATAGGAATAAACAACTCAAGCTGGTGATCAGTTTTTTTTTTTTTGAAAAAATACGTTTTGTGTTTTCCAAAAGAAGATGTGACTAAACATAGTGTGATCAAAAACACAGCAAATTTTTTTGGAATGTTATTCTGCAGTAAATTACGAGCAAAATAATAAACCGCAACTAAATGAATTATCAAAAGTGTTTGTGTGTGTGTGTGTGGGTGGGGAGGGGGTAATACTAATATAAATGACTTTCTACAAATTGATAATTATCAACTTGTAGGAACACATACTTTGTAACTACAAATAGCGCGTAAAGAGTACTTTTACCGACTTATCCGCTTAATATTAACCTCCGCGAATTTAATCCGTAAAAAACAACAAATGTTTATCCAGAAACTTGTCAGCTGCAATGTTATTTGAAAATTGGCTATTTGGTAGAAAAACTACATTAATCAGGTGTACTACAGTTTAAACAGAGCTTATTTAGAAATCCTTGAAAGTGTGGCAGATTTCACAATTACTGTCCCTTTTCGTTTCTCAGCATATAATTTCACACATTCTTACCTTTTTTAAACCGATTGATTTTTTGTTTATAAACAAAGTCATAAATAGTCGGGCTTGTCAGATACCTAATCTTGTGATGCTCGACCACAATAAAAGCGTAAAAATTATCGTAAACTTACAAAAGTCTTGCGCCAAGCTTCTGGAATTGGTCCATAAACTAAGATCTAGTATGTTTAATTATAGTATGTTTAAAAAAGTATGTTTAAAAAATATTATATGTTATAATGTATTTTAGAAAATGTTTATAGCCTTTTACCCCTTCTCCTTCCGATTCGCAAGGCTTAATAGAATCTGTGAATCCTAATTTGCAAAATAAAGAATAACATAGCTTAAAACCAAGCGAAATCTTGGGAATGATTTTGAGAAAGCCCATTTGCTCGAAGAAGTATACTATAAGCTAAATATTTCTTTTTTCCGAGATAAAGACAAGTGCAGCGACGATAGATCTTCACGTAATCTAACAGGCTGTGTACAAAAGGACACAGAAAATTTTTTTGGAATGTTATTCTGCAGTAAATTACGAGCAAAATAATAAACCGCAACTAAATGAATTATCAAAAGTGTTTGTGTGTGTGTGTGTGGGTGGGGAGGGGGTAATACTAATATAAATGACTTTCTACAAATTGATAATTATCAACTTGTAGAAACACATACTTTGTAACTACAAATAGCGCGTAAAGAGTTCTTTTACCGACTTATCCGCTTAATATTAACCTCCGCGAATTTAATCCGTAAAAAACAACAAATGTTTATCCAGAAACTTGTCAGCTGCAATGTTATTTGAAAATTGGCTATTTGGTAGAAAAACTACATTAATCAGGTGTACTACAGTTTAAACAGAGCTTATTTAGAAATCCTTGAAAGTGTGGCAGATTTCACAATTACTGTCCCTTTTCGTTTCTCAGCATATAATTTCACACATTCTTACCTTTTTTAAACCGATTGATTTTTTGTTTATAAACAAAGTCATAAATAGTCGGGGTTGTCAGATACCTAATCTTGTGATGCTCGACCACATTAAAAGCGTAAAAATTATCGTAAACTTACAAAAATCTTGCGCCAAGCTTCTGGAATTGGTCCATAAACTAAGGTCTAGTATGTTTAATTATAGTATGTTTAAAAAAGTATGTTTAAAAAATATTATATGTTATAATGTATTTTAGAAAATGTTTATAGCCTTTTACCCCTTCTCCTTCCGATTCGCAAGGCTTAATAGAATCTGTGAATCCTAATTTGCAAAATAAAGAATAACATAGCTTAAAATCAAGCGAAATCTTGGGAATGATTTTGAGAAAGCCCATTTGCTCGAAGAAGTATACTATAAGCTAAATATTTCTTTTTTCCGAGATAAAGACAAGTGCAGCGACGATAGATCTTCACGTAATCTAACAGGCTGTGTACAAAAGGGACACGTGTATGTTTGACCTTGAAAGTATCTAGGATTTAGTACCGTTCCTGAAAGTTTTGCACACATGACACGTGCAATTCATCCAATGGCAAAGAAAACACTGTGGTATAACAAAAGCTGTTACAACCGCAACGGTTTGTGCATGATTTATAACGCTTATTGCACCCCTGTGCTTTTTTTTATCAGGCATGGCTCATCAATTTTGTAATAAATATCGCCATACTCTACCTCCGGCTTATTTCAGATATTACAAATTCCTCCTCCGGCTTCCTAGATGGCACCAAAACAGAAAAATAATTCCTCGATTTGGTTTAATAGATATGACTTCTTGGATTCGGTCTTCAAGTGATGATTTATGTAAAAAGACCATCTACTTTATTCACGTTTACGATCCTATGCAGTCTTTTTTTTCCATATTGATACTGGTTAATTAGTCCATGTTGTCTTTTGTCAGTTTGATTTTTTTTTCTTGCTGTTTATTGTTTTTGTTTAAATATAATACTCCGTACTTTGTGTTTTTTTTATACCTTTACGGATAATAAAGTTCATTCATTCATTCAATCTGCAGTTTGACTAGCCGTATAGAATGCGTCTGAATCAGCGGGCTCGCTGCAGGCCCGTGATCTTATAATATATGTTTGTAGGGAGTTTCACCGACCATCTGAATTGACTACACAGCACGCGGCTTGCTTGAGTAAAAACCAGCCAAAGGATATAGATGCCATATATTTTCATAGCGAATCTGAAATTTAACTTGAAAACTGGATGCAGTTTCCTTGTAAAGATGCCGAGGGCGAGACATGTCATAAAAGTGTGAATCAAGACTTCATTTTCATGCCCTTCTTTTCTTTCAGCACGTTGAGAGCCAGCGACCTTGAGCTAGCTGCCAAAAGTGTAGATTTTTGCTGCTCCTTTTTATTGAGCTTTGATTTCTCTTATTAAAAAAGCTTGCAACTGACTCACTTGGCTCCTTACTTTTAAATTTGAGTTTTTTTTGTTGCTAAGGTTTTTACTTATCTAATCAGAGAATGAACTACTTTATTACATTTTATCTTTTTTAAAGCCAATCCAAAGTTTATTTTTCTATTATCAATATTTTTTCCACCATTCCGACATGTTTCAGAATAACCCTGTATTTTTTCAAAGGTCTCAGATTTGACTGAACACTAATCGCCAGAAGTTCAAGTCTATGTGCACTATATTAATCCTTTCATGTGATCTGTCTGATCCAATCAGAACTTTTTGACTGCACTTAATTGTTTTGAAAGTCTTTTGCTTTCAAGCCATTGTGTTGAAAATTGGCTCCGATTATTTTTTGAACTTCATTTGGTGTGTACCAGCTAAACAACGGAAAACAACACTTTCAATGATTTTTCCATCATTCCCACATGTTACAGAATAACCCTGTATTTTTTCAAACGTGCGAGATTTGATTAAACACTAATCGCCAGAAGTTCAACTCTACTACGTGCACTGTGTTAATCCTGTCATGTGATATGTCTGATCCAATGAAGGGTTTTTTGACTGCACTTGATTGTTTTGATAGTCTTTTCCTTTCAAGTCGTTGTGTTGAAAATTAGTTAAGATTATTTTCTTAGACTTCATTGGGTGTGTACCAGCCGAACAAGGGAAACGGTTAAAAGTGATAAAACGGAAATTTTGGTTCTTGATTAAGATTTCCAAGAAAGGAATGACAGGGGACATTTTATAGGCAAGGGAAGGGGCTAAGAAGCCTTCAGAATGGCTTTAAAATAAGGTAGCATGGGCTTGATATCAGAAAAATATATATTTATATTTATATATATATATATATATATACATATATATATATATATATATATATATATATATATATATATATATATATATATATATATATATATATATATATATATATATATATATATATATACCTAGGATAAATACTTGAAGTAGTACTTGAAGTAATACTTAAGTACAATTTTGGCAAGTACTTGATATTTGATACTTAAGTAAGAATTTGGAAAGTACTTATTTCTTGATATTTAAGTAAAAAAACAATGAGTACTTAATACTTGATACTTAAGTAAAAATTTGGAGTACTTGTTGCAGCACTGTCCGAAACACAAACACTCGTTCCTTTCCAAAAACTGTACCGTTATGCAAAACATTGTCTCTTTGATACGCATTTGAAAACCGAATAAGCATAGGACGTGGATTCGATTTTTATGGCAGTCTGAAAACATCCTGTAAATTTTACTTTGGGGAACTATTTTTGTAAGATAATGCTCTGACTATTCTTTGAAAGATATATTGGCTCTGCTTTTCTGCAACCCATAAATTGCTAAATTCTTCCTTCGAGCTTCCTTCTCGAGAATTCGTATACTGGAGTCCTGGAGTGTATTTAGTTTCTTTGTGTTTTGGACTCTAGATTCTACTGCAGACATTTCTGATTTCACTAAAGTCGTTTCAACTCTTAATTCATTTGACAAATGTTGTATTGCCCCGCTTGCTGAATTCTGATCCTCTTGTAGGATATTCAGCTTGGACCCCTTTGCTTTTAACTTTTCAGATAATCCCTGAATCGATACTAAAATAACCTCTGTTGTCTCGTAGCCTAATAGTTTAAGCAGAAACAGAAACTTACACGAAAGTGGGGTATATTTGTGATCCTACTGTTTCCAATAACTCCTGTTTGTTTTTGCACGTTTACTGTTTCTCAGGTGGGATAAATGTCTGAATATCAATAAATCATACTTTTTGCGTTTATCTTCAATGGAAAATACAGATATGGGCATAACATGTTTTGATTTAGTTCGACATTTTCCTCAATATTCTCGGAACAGATCAATTGAATGTTCTTCATCTTTTATGAAACTGCAGGTGAAATATTGCCGACCTATCTCAATAGCAAATACGGTATGTAAACAAGGGATAAATTGCATAGCTTGCATCTCTTGCCCCATGGGCTTTGGTAGGGGGAGGGGGCTGGATAGCTCAAAGACATAATAAATATTCATAATTTCAATTTTATTTGTTTGGGAATCGGCTGGCGTAGGAGGGGGGTAGTGGTGATTTCCCTCCAATCGGTTTTGACTCTTAAAAATGGGACTTGAAAAAGGAACAAGAACTTTCAATTCCTGATTGAAGGAGGCCCCTTCAAAGCTTAGATGACCACCCTTTCCTTAAAACTGTAGAATTTGGGAGGGAAAGTCGAGGGGGGGGGTTGACTACAATCTGATCTCTTTTGAATCTTAAGAGAAAGCTAGAAGTTTGATCTACCTATACAAGATGATATTATTACCATTTGCTACTACAGCGTTAAACAAAAATCCAGTTTTCGTAACAAATTGATTTTATTAAAAAAAAATTAACAACAAAATGTTTTTAACCACATCAATTGCCTTTATAATTAGCCATTAAACAGCTCTCTAGGATGTTCTAACTCTCAGACATCTGCGGAGGAAAGGAAAAGAAAAACTTGCCCTTTATGTGGAATATCGTGGTTACAGTCACTTTTCTTGATTTCCAAGCCAATATGTTTTCCTTGTTATTCATGCCGAGAGACGGTAACTTTCCTATATAGAGGTTTCAAACAAGGTGGTTAATAATAAACTTTTTGTTTTGATCCGTCTCTATTTTTAGGGCTTATAGTTTTTACTCCAATGGAGTTTGATCGTCTCTGACTAGGGTGCTAGCTACTACTGCAACCTAGAAAAAATAATCTTTATAAAAGTTTCACCTCTGTGGTAAGCTTCCACACTTACTGTACTGGCTAATTCTCTGAAGTTTGTCTCTTGGTATTCCAACCATTAAAAGGCCATAAACATTTTCCTCTTTGTAATAGTCTTTGAAATCATAATGCATGGTTGTTGTATCAAAGTATTCATCATTCTTAAAATTTCGCTTATAACGACATCTGTTGTTCAAATATATGTCCTCATAATAGCCTGTTTGCAAACAGGTGTAGCAAACAAAAAGTTTTCCATTGTATTTTTAGAAGATTTTATGATGTCATTTTATACCAATTCAAGCCACAAGCAAATAGAATGTAACAGAGAGATTTAATAAATGTCACAGAAAAACATTTTTTAAATAAATCATTCGAAACTGCATTTCACTAAAACATATTTCTATAATAACGGTGCTATTGAGGTTTCTGTTCTCGCGACAGGCGGGATTTGAACCTGCAGACTCATGATCCACTAGCCCAATCTATTCCACTGCGCTGTCACAAGATATGATATTAAGTTAATAAAAGTTCTGTTGAATAATTAAAAGTTGAAGAGCATAATCCCGATTCTGTGTGGTTCTTGCGACAGGCGGGATTTGAACCTGCAGACTCATGATTCACTACCCCAATATATTCCACTGCGCTGTCACAAGATATGATATTAAGTTAATAAAAGTTCTGTTGAATAATTAAAAGTCGAAGAGCATAATCCCGATTCTGTGTGGTTCAGGGAAAATTATAATTCGTACAAAATAAAAGTGGAAGAAATCTTCAGTCCGCTCTCTTACGGGTATCTTACCCTAGATGATATTGTTTGGATTGACGGTAAAACATATCTAAGCAACTCGATGGACTTAACTGTTGGAAATAGTTATGCTGCTGCTACACTCATAGAATATAATAATACAGGACATGCTGCAAGAACATTAAGATATTGTGTGACTTGGCACCAAAAATGGAATAATCTTAATGATGAGCAAAGAAAGTATTTGCATGACGTGCGGAACCATTGCAGGAACGGCATTCCGTTTCCTTAACTGTTGGAAATAGTTATGCTGCTGCTACGCTCATAGAATATAATAATACAGGACATGCTGCAAGGACATTAAGATATTGTGTGACTTGGCACCAAAAATGGAATAATCTTAATGATGAGCAAAGAAAGTATTTACATGACGTGCGGAACCATTGCAGGAACGGCATTCCGTTTCCTAAGGCTGAGGTTACCTTTGTTCTTGCGACAGGCGGGATTTGAACCTGGAGACTCATGATCCACGAGCCAAATCTTTACCACGGCGCTGTCACAAGATATGATATTAAGTTAATAAAAGTTCTGTTGAATAATTAAAAGTCGAAGAGCATAATCCCGATTCTGTGTGGTTCAGGGAAAATTATAATTCGTACAAAATAAAAGTGGAAGAAATCTTCAGTCCGCCCTCTTACGGGTATCTTACCCTAGATGATATCGTTTGGATTGACGGTAAAACATATCTAAGCAACTCGATGGACTTAACTGTTGGAAATAGTTATGCTGCTGCTACACTCATAGAATATAATAATACAGGACATGCTGCAAGAACATTAAGATATTGTGTGACTTGGCACCAAAAATGGAATAATCTGAATTATAAACAATTAAAGTATTCTTGCGACAGACGGGATTTGAACCTGCAGACTCATGATCCACCAGCCAAATCTTTACCACGGCGCTGTCACAAGATATGATATTAAGTTAATAAAAGTTCTGTTGAATAATTAAAAGTCGAAGAGCATAATACCGATTCTGTGTGGTTCAGGGAAAATTATAATTCGTACAAAATAAAAGTGGAAGAAATCTTCAGTCCGCCCTCTTACGGGTATCTTACCCTAGATGATATTGTTTGGATTGACGGTAAAACATATCTAAGCAACTCGATGGACTTAACTGTTGGAAATAGTTATGCTGCTGCTACACTCATAGAATATAATAATACAGGACATGCTGCAAGAACATTAAGATATTGTGTGACTTGGCACCAAAAATAGAATAATCTTAATGATGAGCAAAGAAAGTATTTGCATGACGTGCGGAACCATTGCAGGAACGGCATTCCGTTTCCTAAGGCTGAGAATGGCATTCCGTTTCCTAAGGCTGAGATTACCTTTTATGGTTCTGGGGCTACTGGGGTTACTCGGATTGACATCTTTGTTGTAGCCGTAGCTGCGATGGTGGTTGCAGTTACATTTATGACCTAGCACGTCCAATTGGAATAGAAAAAGCCTGAAATTCTCCATATATGATGTCGGATTGAAATACAAATTTAGCCACTGGCACCGGCTCGGCCAAAAACCCTAAAGATGAGACAATATCTGTCTTCCCTGTCCTGTGGTGGCGCAGTGGAATTGATCTTAGCTTGGTAATACGGGACCCAGAGATCGATTCACACTGCAGGAATGCACTGCAGGGCCGACGCAGGGACCATAGTAGTCGAGAAGCGTCGTTAATCTATCTATATATATCTATCTATCTTCTATCTATATAAAAATAAGTTGTCTGTGGATCTGTGGATCTGTGGATCAGGTGAAGATCCACAAAAAAGGTAAAAAACTAAAAACTAAAAAAAAAACTGAAAAAACTAAAAAAAGGCAAAAACTACAAAAAAAACTAAAAACTAATAAAAAAAAATAAAAAAGCTAAAAAACTAAAAAAACTAAAAAAACTAAAAAACTAAAAAAACTAAAAACTAAAAAAAAAATCTTAAAAAAAGGAAAAAACTGAAAAATAGAAGAGAAAAAGAAAACTAATAAAATTAAGAATAAAATAAAAAAAAATAAAAGATAAAAACTAAAAAAAAGTAAAAAGAAAAAAACGAAAAAAACTAAAAAAGCTAAAAAAAAGGTAAAAACCAATAAAAAACTAAAAAGAAAAAAAAGGAAAAAAAAACTAAAAAAACTAAAAACTAAAAAAAAAACTTAAAAAAAAGGAAAAAACTGAAAAATAGAAGAGAAAAAGAAAACTAATAAAATTAAGAATAAAAATAAAAAAAAATAAAAAAGATAAAAACTAAAAAAAAAGTAAAAAGAAAAAACGAAAAAAACTAAAAAAGCTAAAAAAAAGGTAAAAACCAATAAAAAACTAAAAAGAAAAAAAGGAAAAAAACTAAAAAAAATTTTCATCTAAAAAACTAAAAAAAACTAAAAAAGGTAAAAACTAAAAGAACTAAAAAAGAAAAAAAACTAAAAAAAGGAAAAAAACTGAAAAATAAAGGAGAAACAATCTAAATAAATGACGACACTCAAAGAGAAAGCGACCGGGACAAAAGGAATGTTCGATTAGCAATCAAAAAAGAACCGGGACACAGGGAGTATAAATGACGACGACCGGGACACAGGGACATAACTACAAAGGGGACGCCGGGGTGCACAGGGGGATATATAAAAGAATAAAATTAAGAATAAAATAAAAAAAAAAAAAGATAAAAACTCAAAAAAAAGTAAAAAGAAAAAACGAAAAAAACTAAAAAAGCTAAAAAAAAGGTAAAAACCAATAAAAAACTAAAAAGAAAAAAATGAAAAAAACTAAAAAAACTAATAACTAAAAAAAACTTAAAAAAAGTAAAAAACTGAAAAATAGAAGAGAAAAAGAAAACTAATAAAATTAAGAATAAAAATAAAAAAAAAATAAAAAAGATAAAAACTAAAAAAAAAGTAAAAAGAAAAAACGAAAAAAACTAAAAATGCTAAAAAAAAAGGTAAAAACCAATAAAAAACTAAAAAGAAAAAAAGGAAAAAAACTAAAAAAAATTTTCATCTAAAAAACTAAAAAAAACTAAAAAAGGTAAAAACTAAAAGAACTAAAAAAGAAAAAAAAAACTAAAAAAAGGAAAAAAACTGAAAAATAAAGGAGAAACAATCTAAATAAATGACGACACTCAAAGAGAAAGCGACCGGGACAAAAGGAATGTTCGATTAGCAATCAACAAAGCATCGGGACACAGGGAGTATAAATGACGACGACCGGGACACAGGGACATAACTACAAAGGGGACGCCGGGGTGCACAGGGGGATATATAAATGACGATGGCGACTCAGGGAATGGTCGATTCACAGGTGGGACATAGGGACACAACTACAATGGCGCGTAGCGTTTGCATATGACGTCATTATTAGTACATACGGCTTTGTATATGGACAGACAATGGGAAAGCCAAGAATGTTGTATATTCGCAATTTTTACGTATTTGAAACACATATATAAATCTATCTATATTCACAGGTGGGACACAGGGACACAACTACAATGGCGCGTAACTAATATAGCGCGTAACTAATATGGCGCGTAGCGACTTACGCGCGCGGGGGGGCTTGGGGGGGCGCGAAGCGCCCCACCAACCAGGTGTTGGGGTGGCACGAAGCGCCACCCCAACAGCTAGTATATATATATAAATAAGTTATTTGGGTGTTATGTCTGTTACACTATGTCTGTTACGCCAGATTATGAAAAATAAAGAAGAAAAAGAAAACAAACTAAAATGTAAAAGCTGGGAATTGCATAAATATTTCGAAATATTTTGACAATAGATTAAAGTAATTCGAAAACCTTAAAACAGATACTTAAAATATTGAGGTTTATTATAAATTGTTGAGCAATCACCATCAACAAAACTCAAGGGCAATCCTTAGAAAAATGCGTTATAGATCTGAATACGGATTGTTTTCCCATGGATAATTATTATGTTGCATGTTCAAGAGTTGGTAAACCTAAAAATCTATTTATATGGACAGACAATGGGACAGCAAAGAATGTTGTATATTCGCAAGTTTTTCTTAGTTAAATATATATATACTAGCTGTTGGGGTGGCGCTTCGCGCCACCCCAACACCTAGTTGGTGGGGCGCTTCGCGCCCCCCCAAGCCCCCCCGTGCGCGTAAGTCGTTACGCCCCATATTAGTTACGCGCCATTGTAGTTGTGTCCCTGTGTCCCACCTGTGAATAGAGATAGATATAAATATATGTTTTTAACTACGTAAAACATGCGAATATACAACATTCTTCGCTGTCCCATTGTCTGTGCATATAAATAGATTGTCAGGTTTACTGACTCTTGAACATGCAACATATAATTGTCCATGGGAAAAACAATCCGTATTCAGATCTATACCTCATTATTCTAATGATGTGTCCCTGTGTCCCGGTCGTCATTTATATTCCCTGTGTCCCGGTCGTCATTTGTGTCCCGGTGTCCCAGTTTGTAATTTCTCTTTGAGTGTCCCGGTCGTCATTTATATTCCCTGTGTCCCGGTGTCCCGGTCGTCATTTGTGTCCCGGTGTCCTGGTCTGTAATTTCTATTCGAACAATCCCTGTGTCCTGGTCGTCATTTATATATCCCACCTGTGCCCCCAGCGTCCCCATTGTAGTTTTGTCCCTGTGTCCCGGTCGTCACTTATATTCCCTGTGTCCCAGTCATGATTTGTGTCCGGGTGTCCCAGTCTGTAATTTCTCTTTGAGGTTCCCGGTCGTCACTTATATTCCCTCTGTCTCGGTAGTCATTTGTGTCCCGGTCTGTAATTTCTCTTTGAGTATTTTTTCTTTTTAGTTTTTTTTTTAGTTTTTTACCTTTTTTCTTTTTTCAGTTTTCTTTTTCTTCTTTATTTTTCAGCGTCACTATGAAGTACATATCGACGAACCTTTGTTTTTTAACTTAAATCTGGTAGGCATTGATGACCTTATCCAAGTCAAAATCCCAAACCCAATCATCATCGCTATCATTTTCAGTTTTGATATGTTTTGACTCTCGCTGTCCAGGTGGATTTTCATCTACCTGCGCGGTTTTGCGTTCTTTAGCCGCAAGCCTGTTTTCTTGCTGTTCTTGTGATTCCTCGGAACGCTTTCTTTTCTTACTTTCTCTATCAGCAGCAAGTTTTTTGGCATAAACTCTTTGAGCAGCTTCCTCGGCTGTTGCCATTGTAGGTTCTTCAGTCATTTTACAATTAAACATTTTTCTGTGAACAAATGTCTTAAATACCGTTAATGACGTCACCGTCAAAGCAAAAATGACGACAACTAATTTCATGGCGTCAGTCAACACAGAAACATGACGTCACCTGATCCACAGACAGACACACAGACAGACAACTTATTTTTATATATATACTAGCTGTTGGGGTGGCGCTTCGCGCCACCCCAACACCTAGTTGGTGGGGCGCTTCGCGCCCCCCCAAGCCCCCCCGCGCGCGTAAGTCGTTACGCGCCATATTAGTTACGCGCCATTGTAGTTGTGTCCCTGTGTCCCACCTGTGAATATAGATAGATTTATATATGTGTTTCAAACTACGTAAAAATTGCGAATATACAACATTCTTTGCTTTCCCATTGTCTGTCCATATACAAAGCCGTATGTACTAATAATGACGTCATATGCAAACGCTCTTTTTACAAACAAACAAACATGCATACACACAACTCGTTTTTATATAGATAGATAGATAGATAGATAGATACCATACAAATTAACTACGTAAAACTTGTGAATATACAACAGTCTTCGCTGTCCCATTGTCTGTGCGTATAAATAGATTGTCAGGTTTACCGACCCTCAAAGATGCAACATACAATTGTACATTGGTAAAGCAATCTGTATTAAGATCTATACCGCATTTTTCTAGTGATTGCCATTGAGCTTTGTTGATGGTGGTTGCAAATGCTAATCGAATTGGGAATTGCAATCTTTTAAATTGAAAAAGCAGATCCGTTGGAATCATGGAAATGCGAGGAATAAGAACAGCCTCACCCTCATAAGGCCCTGTCAAGATTGTGGCATCTATTAGGTTTTCCATTGTTTTTTTTTTTTTTTTACGGCAAGTCGCGTGCCATTGCAAAGCTTTGGTGGGTTGATATTTCTTAAAAGTATTATTGGTACGCCTATTTTTAGTTGTAGCAGGTGTGGTGGACACCCTGAAGGATCTATGGAATTTAAAAATTCCGATGGATAATTAACCGCTTCATTTGGTTCCGAAATAAAAATTAACTGCGTAAAACTTGCGAATATACAACATTCTTCGCTGTCCAATTCTCGCTGCATATAAATAGATTGTCAGGTTTACCGACCCTCGAACATGCAACGTACAATTGTCCATGGGAAAAACAATCAGTATTAAGATCAATACCACATTTTTCTAATGATTGACCTTGAGCTTTGTTAATGGTGATTGCAAATGCTAATCGAATTGGGAATTGCAATCTTTTAAATTGAAAAGGCAGATCTGTTGGAATCATGGGAATGCGAGGAATAAGAACAGCCTCACCCTCAAAAGGCCCTGTCAGGATTGTGGCCTCTATTAGGTTTTCCATTGTTTTTTTTTACGGCAAGTCGAGTGCCATTGCAAAGCTTTGGTGGGTTTATATTTCTTAAAAGTATTATTGGTACGCCTATTTTTAGTTGTAGCACGTGTGGTGGAAACCCTGAAAGATCTATGGAATTTAAAAATTCAAATGGATAATTAACCGCTTCATTTGGTTCCAAAACAGTGTCGACTGACTTGTAAAGGACTGCCTGGTCTTGAATCTTGGTCAAAACAATATTGTTGATTTCGTGGACGTCTATATTTTTGGGTGCGAGAATCGCTCTTTCACTTAGCCATTTATTATTTTTATAATTTTTTTGAATATTCGGAAATACTTTTTCAATCAATTCATTTTTGGACGTCACTAAATTACAGAAATCAGCAGGTAGTTGTATACGTCCTGAAATTGAGTCTACTGGGAGCTTTCCGTTTCCCATTGCCAGCAATTGATCTGAAAATGTTTGACCAGAGTCATCGTTTTGCAATCGGACACGCATATTTGTAGTTAATTTTAATGTTTTTACGTGTGCCCATAAATTAGAATTTTTCAGGCAAGCATTCATTTCGTCTGCAGGAGTTGATCTAGGTATTATAGGTAATGTTTGCCTGAAATCTCCCGCAAGCAATATTAAGGTGCTGCCAAAGGGTTTTGACTTCCCTCGCAAATCTTTCAAGCATTGATCCAGAGCCTCGAGCGATTTTTTGTGTGCCATTGTGCACTCATCCCAAATAATAAGTTTGCATTGCTGCAATACTTTACCCATCCCAGATGATTTGGAAATATTGCACGTGGGAGTTTCTGTAGAATGCAAGTTCAGAGGCAATTTCAAAGCGGAATGAGCAGTTCTTCCACCAGGCAGCAATGTTGCGGCTATTCCGGTCGACGCAATTGCCAACGCTATATCATTTTTAGATCGAATTGATGCCAGAATCAGTTTTATCACAAACGTTTTACCAGTACCTCCTGGCGCATCCAAAAAGAAAATTTCTCCAACGTTGTTATCGACACAATGCATTATCGTATCATAAATGCCTTTTTGTTCCGACGTTAACTTGGAAATGTTATTTTGTACATACGACAATAGATCACTCTTACTATAACTTTGTTCACGATCCAATTCTACACATGTCGAAACAGCAGCGATACGGTTAGGTGAAGGCATTCCCAAACCCTGAAGAGGTTTGTTTGCCATACTTATGCACAAATCTTCTATAACAACTAAAGTGTAGTTATAAATTTCTGATGTAAAATCAAAAGTCATGTCTGACGTCTCTAACTGTTTTCGATGAAGTATATCTTCGGACATTTTTGACTTATATTTTTCCCATAAATCTGTAGGAGCTGATGGAGAGCAAGTTGTTAAAATGATGCCAAACAATGCACGAATTTGACTTGGGGTTGACGTTTCGCACGCGTCATTGATGCAGTTATCCCAGTGTTGGTCATTCTCCAATAAATTCAGAGCTTGGCATGCACTACGGTAAGTGTCATGTATAGTACCATTTACAGTCCTCAAATACTCAAAGGATGTCGGACCGGGTACATTCACCAAAAGCAGGCGTAGAAAGAAGCATTCATGTTGATTGGGGTGAACGGTGTAGAGTCTTCCTATCGTGGTATCTTTGAAGATGGTAGGTTGGCCGTCGACTGACGTACCCTGTTTTCGACGTTCAAATACTTTATTTTTAGTATTCCACGTGTAATACGAAGGCACTTCAGTATACAGCAGTTTTTTTGCAAAAGAATCATTTTTGCAAAGCGAAAAAAAAGCTGTTAATGTTGTATCCGGTGGATTCAGGACTCTTTGTTGCACGTTGGTTTCCGTGAAATAAACACGTTGACCATTCTGTAAATGTACCGCTAAGTGAACAACAGCTGGACTACGTTCATGTATCGGAAATGAAAGAATTCGCCAAACAGCTTCATTACTGCTTATGTATCTTCCAGCCTGATATTCTACGATTTCATCGAAATCTTTGATTTCGGACTGCAAGCCAAAAACTGCCATGTCACTGCCTTTGTTGACGTATTTACATATGTATTTGATTGCCTTTACGGAATTACAGTATTCAACGTTTATGTGTGCATTAAATGTTTTTGATAATAAAGGGGAATATGGAACAACCCACTGGTTATCTACTTCGATGGTGGTACCGTTACGCTTCTTTATTATTGCTGTTTTACCGCCATCTTCAGTAGATCTTCTTCTATATTGTGGGTAACCATCATTGCCAGTAATTGTTTTGGGTACTAAAAGTCGAGGATATTGCTTTGTGCACCTTCCTTTGGCCATGCATGGTGAATTTTCGTTCAGTGCACCCCAAGGTCCATGTATCATATTTTTTACAATAATATCATGTAACCCCTTATCGACATTTTTATCAGGTATTTCAGCGGAAATCACATCATCAATTTCGTTTGAAATAATTTTTTTATGTAGCAAGTTTAGTATATGTGCGTGTGGCAAACCTCGTTTTTGCCATTCCACTGAGTACATCCAGCATCGCACTGACCCAAACACTTCATGTTTTACAAGGTAGTTTATCAGTGATTTCAACTTTTGCCGGAAGACACGTGCCGTAATGTCATGCCTATGAACCGCCGATTGTCCTTCATGTAAAAGCTGCAGTATCTCGTCCCAAGATTGATTACATGTAAATGTAATAAATAAATCTGGACGACCATAGAGACGAACATACGCAATAGCATCTTGAGCATATTCATGCATATGACGGGGACTGCCAGCATATGACGAAGGTAAAATTGTTAATCTTCCAACGTTTGTGGTATTACCGTCATTTATAACTGCATCTCGCAAATGAATGTATTGTTCAGAGCGGAGCTTGGTCTGATTCAGGCGGATATATAGCAAACGTTCTGATTCAATTTTAGCATACATATCCACGACAAATTGGTGAAACAATTCACGGCATTTTAAAATATAATTTTCTTCATCCTGCCGAATCATTAGTCTATAGGAATAATAATGCATTGCACTGCATTTCTTATTCATTTCTTTGTTAGTGGCTGGATTCATCAATTTAATATTAAAGTGATAGCCGTCGGCTCCATCCCAAAAAATGATAGGATATTGTAGGGCATCGTAGCATCGATGAGTTTCAGCAATTCTTAACAACTGAGCGTTTCGCTTATGTAGAATAATATCTCGAGGTAAAAACTGATCACCGACCATAACGATTGCCACTTCGTCGATAGTCGGAGCATTGTATCTACGCACATGTTGGCCAGGAGGCGTTTTGTCAGCGGAAATAACAATTTTATGAGTATCAGTAGGCATCAAATCGATGGCTGTTTTGAACAGACGCACTAACTTATTATTTTCGTGGAAAAGATGTTGCAATTGGGAAACGATTGTCCTTTCAACGTTGGGAGAAATTTCGCAACGTGCATTCAATTCAGAATTTCTATCACTGATGAAGTACAATTGTAAAAATTTATGATTCTCGCCTGAGAATGGTAGAAGGGACCCTGCTTTATGATAAATTTGCCCTTTTACTTTGAAAGTAGACATAAATTGATCTGGATTTTCGATTTGGGCTCCAAACGACGTCATTTGGAAACATGAGTTGTATTGTCTGATTTTTGACAAAAAACGCTTAGATTCTGACGTATTTCCAGTAAGGAAAGTCTTCAATGGCTCTGGTGGTGCAGCCAATAGAGGAAGTTTAACTTTTCCTGAGGCGCAACACATTCCCATTGTTTCACCATTGAATTTCAAGGCCTTGCAATAGGGACAAATTTTAGACATTGTCCCGATTTGAACACATCTACTCAAGCTATAATCATCGACTGGGTTGTACCTGAATGCCAGGCGATAACTTTCAGATTGCTCTGATTCCTCGGCACGCTTTCTTTTCTTACTTTCTCTATCAGCCTCAAGCCTGTTTCCCTGCTGTTCTTTTGATTCCTCGGCACGCCTTCTTTTTTTACTTTCTCTTTCAGAAGCAAGTCTGGTTTCGCGTTGCTCTGGTAGTTCCTCGACACGCCTTCGTTGACGTAAATTGCACATTCTTAATCTGGCCCTTTCTCTTTGAACCGCAAGCCTGGTTTTGCTTTTTGGTAACATTCTATCTTTTTCAATGTTTTTCAATTTTTCAGTGTTCATTCTAACATTGATGTTAGAAAAACATTTTACGTGCCAAGCATGCAAACACTCGACAATTTATAATAAAACTCAAAATTATAAATATCTGTTATAAGGTTTTCGAATTACTTTAATCTAATGTCAAAATATATAGAAATATTTATGCAATTACCAGTTTCTACATTTTTAGTTTCAGTTTGCTTTTCAGTTTAGTTTCATTTTTATATATATTTAAGATATAATCTGGCGTAACGGACAGACAACTTATTTTTATATATATAGAAGATAGATTTTTATATATATAGATACAGTTTCTTCTTTAGTTTTTTTTCTTTTTTAGTTTTTTCTTTTTTTAGTTTCTTCTTTTTATTGATTTGTTTTCTTCAATTTCTCAATGTTCATTCTAACATTGACACTTGGAAAAATCTTTACGTGCCAAGCATGCTAAAGGTCCAACAATTTAAATTAAACCTCAAATTTGGGGTATCTGTTTTAAGGTTTTCGAATTACTTTAATCTATTGTCAAAATATATTGAAATATTTGTGCAATTCCCAGTTTTTTTTTTTAGTTTTTTCTTTTTTTAGTTTTTAGCTTTTTTAGTTTTTTTTTAGTTTTTTATCTTTTTTATTTTTTTACGTTTTTTCTTTTTAGGTTTTTTCTTTTTTTAATTTTTTTAATTTTTATTTTTTTTTTTAGTTTTTTCTCTTAGTTTTTTTTTAGTTTTTTACCATTTTTCTTTTTCGAATTACTTTAATCTATTGTCAAAATATTTCGAAATATTTATGCAATTTCCAGTTTTTACATTCTAATTTGTTTTCTTTTATATATATAGAAGATATAATCTAGCGTAACGGACAGACAACTTATTTTTATATATATAGACTAGCTGTTGGGGTGGCGCTTATATAAAATATATATATAAAAATATATATATAAAAATAAGTTGTCTGTGGATCTGTGGATCTGTGGATCAGGTGAACTGTCTGTCGAGTGACGTCGTGTTTGTCCGCATATGACGTCTGAATTATTTCACACTAATACAAAAGAAGAAAAAAAACTAAAAAAGGTAAAAACTACAAAAAAAATAAAAAGAAAAAAAAACTAAAAAAGCTAAAAAACTAAAAAAACTAAAAAAGGGTAAAAAACTAAAAACTAAAAAAAAAAACTGAAAAAACTAAAAAAGGCAAAAACTACAAAAAAACTAAAAACTAATAAAAAAAACTAAAAAAGCTAAAAAACTAAAAAAACTAAAAAAACTAAAAAAAGGTAAAAACTAAAAAAACTAAAAACTAAAAAAGAAAAAAACTAAAAAAAGGACAAAACTGAAAAATAAAAGAGAAAAAGAAAACTAAAAAATATAAATAAGAATAGAAAAAACTAAAAAAGATAAAAACTACAAAAAAAAAACTAAAAAGAAAAAACGAAAAAAAACTAAAAAAGCTATAGTCACTCGGTGAGAGAGGGTGTCAGAACGGAGAATGAAGGTCCCAGGTTCAAATCCTGGTTAGGCTAAAAAAGGTAAAAAACTAAAAACTAAAAAAAAACTGAAAAAACTAAAAAAAGGCAAAAACTACAAAAAAACTAAAAATTAATAAAAAAAAAATAAAAAGGCTAAAAAACTAAAAAAAACTAAAAAAACTAAAAAAAGGTAAAAAACTAAAAAACTAAAAACTAAAAAAAGGAAAAAACTGAAAAATAGAAGAGAAAAAGAAAACTAATAAAATTAAGAATAAAAAAGGAGAAAAACAAAACTAAAAAACGAATGTATATACAGACCGGGACACCGGGATACAAATGACGACCGGGACACAGGGAATATAAATGACCATACATAAGCCATAATGACCAGGACATAAGTAAAAAATATAAATGACGACCGGGACACAGGGACACAACTACAACGGGGACGCCGGGGGGCACAGGGGGATATAAATGACGACCGGGACACCGGGACAGGAAATGGTCGATTAGCAATCACCATCAACAAAGCTCAAGGGCAATCATTAGAATCATGAGGTATAGATCTGAATACGGATTGTTTTCCCATGGACCATTATATGTTGCATGTTCAAGAGTCGGTAAACCTGACAATCTATATATATGCACAGACAATGGGATAGCAAAGAATGTTGTATATTCTCAAGTTTTACGTAGTTAAAAACATATATATAATATATCTATCTATATTCACAGGTGGGACATAGGGACACAACTACAATGGCGCGTAACGACTTACGCGCGCGGGGGGGCTTGGGGGGCGCGAAGCGCCCCCACCAACTAGGTGTTGGGGCGCCACCCCAACAGCTAGTATATATATATATATATATATATATATATATATATATATATATATATATATATATATATATATATATATATATATATATATATATATATATATATATATATATATATATATATATATATATATATATATATATATATATATATATATATATATATATATATATATATATATATATATAAATATATATATATATTTTCTTTTTAGTTTTTTTGTAGTTTTTACCTTTTTTAATGTTTTCTTCTTTTGTATTAATGCTAAAGCCAAGGTTCAAACCTGGAGCCTCTCGGACCTAGAACCTGAAACATAACGCTTTACCAACTCAGCTACTTCGGCTTGAATACATTCGTTTTGAGCAGCTTCCTCGGGTGTTGCCATTGTAGGTTCTTCAGTCATTTTACAATTAGAAATTTCTCTTTCAACGGTCTTCTTACAATTAAAAATTTGTCTTTGAACGATATTCTTAAATACCTGTGTCCTGGTCGTCATTTATATTCCCTGTGTCCCGGTATCCCAGTCTGTAATTTCTCTTTGAGTGTCCCGGTCGTTATTTATATTCCCTCTGTCCCGGTCGTCATTTGTGTCCCGGTCTGTAATTTCTCTTTGAGGGTTTTTTCTTTTTAGTATTTTTTAGTTTTTTACATTTTTTCTTTTTTCAGTTTTCTTTTTCTTCTTTATTTTTCAGCTTCACTATGAAATACATATCGCCGAACCTTTGTTTTTTTAACTAAAATCTGGTAGGCATTGATGACCTTATCCAAATCAAAATCCCAAACCCAATTGTCATCGCTATCATTTTCAGTTTTGATATGTTTTGACTCCCGCTGTCCAGGTGGATCTTCATCTAACTGCGCAGTTTTGCGTTCTTTAGCCTTAAGCCTGTTTCCTTGCTGTTCTTTTGATTCCTCGGCACGCTTTCTTTTCTGACTTTCTCTATCAGCAGCAAGTTTTTTGGCGTAGACTCTTTGACCATCTTCATCGGCTTTTGCCATTGTAAGTTCATCAGTCATTTTAAACTTAAACATTAATAGATTTCTACGTGAACATATATGTCTTAAATATCTTTAATGACGTCACTGTCATAGCAAAAATGACGACAACTAACTTCATGACGTCAGCCGACACAGAAACATGACGTCACCTGATCCACAGATCCACAGACAGACAACTTATTTTTATATATATAGATATATATATATATATATATATATATATATATATATATATATATATATATATATATATATATATATATATATATATATATATATATATATATATATATATATATATATATATATATTCACAGGTGGGGCACAGGGACACTACTACAATGGCGCGTTCTCAAATAATAAATATCTGTTTTAATTTCAAGCAATTAAGTCAGTATGTTCATCTAAGGATTTTTCTTTTGCAAATTATGTTCTAATCTCCATAGGGAACGGGCGGGTCTGCTGTGGTCCTCGTAATATCTGCTCGTTTTGAATTTAACTCGATTATTTATTGTAATTTCTGTTCGTTCTGTGTTTCAGTAATATAATGATGGAATGCACTGCAGGGCCGACACAGGGACCTTAGTAGTCAAGGAGTGTCGTTAATCTGATGCAATGAATCTTGAAAACAGCCGTCCGAACTTCAAAACAAGTAAAATACGCAATAAAAACTTTAAAGCAGAAAATTCCTCCATAGTTATTTAATGAAAGAATGAATTTTTGACTTCTGCTTTATTATTTGGACTTTCAAATTTTATGTTGAAATTCCATAAAAAATTTTGTCAACATCGTTTCGAAACCTTACAATATTCCACTAACAGTTACTAGGAATGGTTTTGTTTTAACTCGTGCAAACACAATTGTTACCACAATTGACATTCGTTATTTTGTCGAAATGGCAGAAAAATGTCTGAAATGACAGGATATATAAGCCAAAGAATAAATTATAAGGTTCGTTTTCTACGTTTCTAGAAGAACCAGATTAAAAAACTTCCCATTGAAATTTTTCAATCCCACAGACAGGGCCGCATCCAGGATTTTTTTTTTCTCGTTTTTTCTTAGGCAAGAATTTCTTTTTGGGAAGGGGGTTATACCAAAACACATAAAAAATGCATACAAAATTCATTTAAAGCCATTTCCCTTATGTTTTTGCAGGTTAGAGAAATATTTTTTGGGGGGAGGGGGGGGAGGTTCAAATGTTCTAACACCCCTAAATATAGCCTTTCCCACAACACACGAATTTTGATCTCATCGTCTTCCTTTTAAATTCTTAGGTAAATTTTATCACAAAAAAACAGTGTCTAATTTTGGATCATTCTTGTTCTAAGATAGAACCCGTGCTGCTTTTTAGATCTAAACTATAAATTGGCAAAACAAGCCCTCATGAAAATTTCCATTGTTATTTACAATTAACAGAAAATAAAGGGGTGCTAGAAGCTTCACTTGCGTAATTCACACAGATGGAACTGAAAGGACAGCTTGCACATGTTTTTCAAATTTAAATAAGTGGCGAAAATAGACTAATTTCTGAACCATTAATGCAAGATAAATAGGAATAAACAACTCAAGCTGGTGATCAGTTTTTTTTTTTGAAAAAATATGTTTTGTGTTTTCCAAAAGAAGATGTGACTAAACATAGTGTGATCAAAAACACAGCAAATTTTTTTGGAATGTTATTCTGCAGTAAATTACGAGCAAAATAATAAACCGCAACTAAATGAATTATCAAAAGTGTTTGTGTGTGTGTGTGTGGGTGGGGAGGGGGTAATACTAATATAAATGACTTTCTACAAATTAATATTATCAACTTGTAGAAACACATACTTTGTAACTTCAAATAGCGCGTAAAGAGTTCTTTTACCGACTTATCCGCTTAATATTAACCTCCGCGAATTTAATCCGTAAAAAACAACAAATGTTTATCCAGAAACTTGTCAGCTGCAATGTTATTTGAAAATTGGCTATTTGGTAGAAAAACTACATTAATCAGGTGTACTACAGTTTAAACAGAGCTTATTTAGAAATCCTTGAAAGTGTGGCAGATTTCACAATTACTGTCCCTTTTCGTTTCTCAGCATATAATTTCACACATTCTTACCTTTTTTAAACCGAATGATTTTTTGTTTATAAACAAAGTCATAAATAGTCGGGCTTGTCAGATACCTAATCTTGTGATGCTCGACCACATTAAAAGCGTAAAAATTATCGTAAACTTACAAAAATCTTGCGCCAAGCTTCTGGAATTGGTCCATAAACTAAGATCTAGTATGTTTAATTATAGTATGTTTAAAAAAGTATGTTTAAAAAAATATTATATGTTATAATGTATTTTAGAAAATGTTTATAGCCTTTTACCCCTTCTCCTTCCGATTCGCAAGGCTTAATAGAATCTGTGAATCCTAATTTGCAAAATAAAGAATAACATAGCTTAAAACCAAGCGAAATCTTGGGAATGATTTTGAGAAAGCCCATTTGCTCGAAGAAGTATACTATAAGCTAAATATTTCTTTTTTCCGAGATAAAGACAAGTGCAGCGACGATAGATCTTCACGTAATCTAACAGGCTGTGTACAAAAGGGACACGTGTATGTTTGACCTTGAAAGTATCTAGGATTTAGTACCGTTCCTGAAAGTTTTGCACACATGACACGTGCAATTCATCCAATGGCAAAGAAAACACTGTGGTATAACAAAAGCTGTTACAACCGCAACGGTTTGTGCATGATTTATAACGCTTATTGCACCCCTGTGCTTTTTTTTTTATCAGGCATGGCTCATCAATTTTGTAATAAATATCGCCCTACTCTACCTCCGGCTTATTTCAGATATTACAAATTCCTCCTCCGGCTTCCTAGATGGCACCAAAACAGAAAAATAATTCCTCGATTTGGTTTAATAGATATGACTTCTTGGATTCGGTCTTCCAGTGATGATTTATGTAAAAAGACCATCTACTTTATTCACGTTTACGATCCTATGCAGTCTTTTTTTCCATATTGATACTGGTTAATTAGTCCATGTTGTCTTTTGTCAGTTTGATTTTTTTTTCTTGCTGTTTATTGTTTTTGTTTAAATATAATACTCCGTACTTTGTGTTTTTTTATACCTTTACGGATAATAAAGTTCATTCATTCATTCAATCTGCAGTTTGACCAGCCGTATGGAATGCGTCTGAATCAGCGGGCTCGCTGCAGGCCCGTGATCTTATAATATATGTATGTAGGGAGTTTCACCGACCATCTGAATTGACTACACAGCACGCGGCTTGCTTGAGTAAAAACCAGCCAAAGGATATAGATGCCATATATTTTCATAGCGAATCTGAAATTTAACTTGAAAACTGGAGGCAGTTTCCTTGTAAAGATGCCGAGGGCGAGACATGTCATAAAAGTGTGAATCAAGACTTCATTTTCATGCCCTTCTTTTCTTTCAGCACGTTGAGAGCCAGCGACCTTGAGCTAGCTGCCAAAAGTGTAGATTTTTGCTGCTCCTTTTTATTGAGCTTTGATTTCTCTTATTAAAAAAGCTTGCAACTGACTCACTTGGCTCCTTACTTTTAAATTTGAGTTTTTTTTGTTGCTAAGGTTTTTACTTATCTAATCAGAGAATGAACTACTTTATTACATTTTATCTTTTTTAAAGCCAATCCAAAGTTTATTTTTCTATTATCAATATTTTTTCCACCATTCCGACATGTTTCAGAATAACCCTGTATTTTTTCAAAGGTCTCAGATTTGACTGAACACTAATCGCCAGAAGTTCAAGTCTATGTGCACTATATTAATCCTTTCATGTGATCTGTCTGATCCAATCAGAACTTTTTGACTGCACTTAATTGTTTTGAAAGTCTTTTGCTTTCAAGCCATTGTGTTGAAAATTGGCTCCGATTATTTTTTGGACTTCATTTGGTGTGTACCAGCTAAACAATGGAAAACAACACTTTCAATGATTTTTCCATCATTCCCACATGTTACAGAATAACCCTGTATTTTTTCAAACGTGCGAGATTTGATTGACCACTAATCGCCAGAAGTTCAACTCTACTACGTGCACTGTGTTAATCCTGTCATGTGATATGTCTGATCCAATGAAGGGTTTTTTGACTGCACTTGATTGTTTTGATAGTCTTTTCCTTTCAAGTCGTTGTGTTGAAAATTAGTTAAGATTATTTTCTTAGACTTCATTGGGTGTGTACCAGCCGAACAAGGGAAACGGTTAAAATTGATAAAACGGAAATTTTGGTTCTTGATTAAGATTTCCAAGAAAGCAATGACAGGGGACATTTTATAGGCAAGGGAAGGGGCTAAGAAGCCTTCAGAATGGCTTTAAAATAAGGTAGCATGGGCTTGATATCAGAAAATATATATATATATATATATATATATATATATATATATATATATATATATATATATATATATATATATATATATATATATATATATATATATATACCTAGGATAAATACTTGAAGTAGTACTTGAAGTAATACTTAAGTACAATTTAGGCAAGTACTTGATATTTGATACTTAAGTAAGAATTTGGAAAGTACTTATTTCTTGATATTTAAGTAAAAAAACAATGAGTACTTAATACTTGATACTTAAGTAAAAATTTGGAGTACTTGTTGCAGCACTGTCCGAAACACAAACACTCGTTCCTTTCCAAAAACTGTACCGTTATGCAAAACATTGTCTCTTTGATACGCATTTGAAAACCGAATAAGTATAGGACGTGGATTCGATTTTTATGGCAGTCTGAAAACATCCTGTAAATTTTACTTTGGGGAACTATTTTTGTAAGATAATGCTCTGACTATTCTTTGAAAGATATATTGGCTCTGCTTTTCTGCAACCCATAAATTGCTAAATTCTTCCTTCGAGCTTCCTTCTCGAGAATTCGTATACTGGAGTCCTGGAGTGTATTTAGTTTCTTTGTGTTTTGGACTCTAGATTCTACTGCAGACATTTCTGATTTCACTAAAGTCGTTTCAACTTTTAATTCATTTGACAAATGTTGTATTGCCCCGCTTGCTGAATTCTGATCCTCTTGTAGGATATTCAGCTTGGACCCCTTTGCTTTTAACTTTTCAGATAATCCCTGAATCGATACTAAAATAACCTCTGTTGTCTCGTAGCCTAATAGTTTAAGCAGAAACAGAAACTTACACGAAAGTGGGGTATATTTGTGATTCTACTGTTTCCAATAACTCCTGTTTGTTTTTGCACGTTTACTGTTTCTCAGGTGGGATAAATGTCTGAATATCAATAAATCATACTTTTTGCGTTTATCTTCAATGGAAAATACAGATATGGGCATAACATGTTTTGATTTAGTTCGACATTTTCCTCAATATTCTCGGAACAGATCAATTGAATGTTCTTCATCTTTTATGAAACTGCAGGTAAAATATTGCCGACCTATCTCAATAGCAAATACGGTATGTAAACAAGGGATAAATTGCATAGCTTGCATCTCTTGCCCCATGGGCTTTGGTAGGGGGAGGGGGCTGGATAGCTCAAAGACATAATAAATATTCATAATTTCAATTTTATTTGTTTGGGAATCGGCTGGCGTAGGAGGGGGGTAGTGATGATTTCCCTCAATCGGTTTTGACTCTTAAAAATGGGACTTGAAAAAGGAACAAGAACTTTCAATTCCTGATTGAAGGAGGCCCCTTCAAAGCTTAGATGACCACCCTTTCCTTAAAACTGTAGAATTTGGGAGGGAAAGTCGAGGGGGGGGGGGTTGACTACAATCTGATCTCTTTTGAATCTTAAGAGAAAGCTAGAAGTTTGAACTACCTATACAAGATGATATTATTACCATTTGCTACTACAGCGTTAAACAAAAATCCAGTTTTCGTAACAAATTGATTTTATTAAAAAAAAATTAACAACAAAATGTTTTTAACCACATTAATTGCCTTTATAATTAGCCATTAAACAGCTCTCTAGGATGTTCTAACTCTCAGACATCTGCGGAGGAAAGGAAAAGAAAAACTTGCCCTTTATGTGGAATATCGTGGTTACAGTCACTTTTCTTGATTTCCAAGCCAATATGTTTTCCTTGTTATTCATGCCGAGAGACGGTAACTTTCCTATATAGAGGTTTCAAACAAGGTGGTTAATAATAAACTTTTTGTTTTGATCCGTCTCTATTTTTAGGGCTTATAGTTTTTACTCCAATGGAGTTTGATCGTCTCTGACTAGGGTGCTAGCTACTACTGCAACCTAGAAAAAATAATATTTATAAAAGTTTCACCTCGGTGGTAAGCTTCCACACTTACTGTGCTGGCTAATTCTCTGAAGTTTGTCTCTTGGTATTCCAACCATGAAAAAGCCATAAACATTTTCCTCTTTGTAATAGTCTTTGAAATCATAATGCATGGTTGTTGTATCAAAGTATTCATCATTCTTAAAATTTCGCTTATAACGACATCTGTTGTTCAAATATATGTCCTCATAATAGCCTATTTGCAAACAGGTGTAGCAAACAAAAAGTTTTCCATTGTATTTTTAGAAGATTTTATGATGTCATTTTATACCAATTCAAGCCACAAGCAAATAGAATGTAACAGAGAGATTTAATAAATATCACAGAAAAATATTTTTTAAATAAATCATTCGAAACTGCATTTCACTAAAACATATTTCTATAATAACGGTGCTATTGAGGTTTCTGTTCTCGCGACAGGCGGGATTTGAACCTGCAAACTCATGATCCACTAGCCCAATCTATTCCACTGCGCTGTCACAAGATATGATATTAAGTTAATAAAAGTTCTGTTGAATAATTAAAAGTTGAAGAGCATAATCCCGATTCTATGTCGTTCTTGCGACAGGCGGGATTTGAACCTGCAGACTCATGATTCACTACCCCAATCTATTCCACTGCGCTGTCACAAGATATGATAATAAGTTAATAAAAGTTCTGTTGAATAATTAAAAGTCGAAGAGCATAATCCCGATTCTGTGTGGTTCAGGGAAAATTATAATTCGTACAAAATAAAAGTGGAAGAAATCTTCAGTCCGCTCTCTTACGGGTATCTTACCCTAGATGATATTGTTTGGATTGACGGTAAAACATATCTAAGCAACTCGATGGGCTTAACTGTTGGAAATAGTTATGCTGCTGCTACACTCATAGAATATAATAATACAGGACATGCTGCAAGAACATTAAGATATTGTGTGACTTGGCACCAAAAATGGAATAATCTTAATGATGAGCAAAGAAAGTATTTGCATGACGTGCGGAACCATTTCAGGAACGGCATTCCGTTTCCTTAACTGTTGGAAATAGTTATGCTGCTGCTACACTCATAGAATATAATAATACAGGACATGCTGCAAGAACATTAAGATATTGTGTGACTTGGCACCAAAAATGGAATAATCTTAATGATGAGCAAAGAAAGTATTTACATGACGTGCGGAACCATTGCAGGAACGGCATTCCGTTTCCTAAGGCTGAGGTTACCTTTGTTCTTGCGACAGGCGGGACTTGAACCTGCAGACTCATGATCCACGAGCCAAATCTTTACCACGGCGCTGTCACAAGATATGATATTAAGTTAATAAAAGTTCTGTTGAATAATTAAAAGTCGAAGAGCATAATCCCGATTCTGTGTGGTTCAGGGAAAATTATAATTCGTACAAAATAAAAGTGGAAGAAATCTTTAGTCCGCCCTCTTACGGGTATCTTACCCTAGATGATATCGTTTGGATTGACGGTAAAACATATCTAAGCAACTCGATGGACTTAACTGTTGGAAATAGTTATGCTGCTGCTACACTCATAGAATATAATAATACAGGACATGCTGCAAGAACATTAAGATATTGTGTGACTTGGCACCAAAAATGGAATAATCTGAATTATAAACAATTAAAGTATTCTTGCGACAGGCGGGATTTTGAACCTGCAGACTCATGATCCACGAGCCAAATCTTTACCACGGCGCTGTCACAAGATATGATATTAAGTTAATAAAAGTTCTGTTGAATAATTAAAAGTCGAAGAGCATAATACCGATTCTGTGTGGTTCAGGGAAAATTATAATTCGTACAAAATAAAAGTGGAAGAAATCTTCAGTCCGCCCTCTTACGGGTATCTTACCCTAGATGATATTGTTTGGATTGACGGTAAAACATATCTAAGCAACTCGATGGAATTAACTGTTGGAAATAGTTATGCTGCTGCTACACTCATAGAATATAATAATACAGGACATGCTGCAAGAACATTAAGATATTGTGTGACTTGGCACCAAAAATAGAATAATCTTAATGATGAGCAAAGAAAGTATTTGCATGACGTGCGGAACCATTGCAGGAACGGCATTCCGTTTCCTAAGGCTGAGAATGGCATTCCGTTTCCTACGGCTGAGGTTACCTTTGTTCTTGCGACAGGCGGGATTCGAACCTACAGACTCATGATCCACCAGCCAAATCTTTACCACGGCGCTGTCACAAGATATGATATTAAGTTAATAAAAGTTCTGTTGAATAATTAAAAGTCGAAGAGCATAATCCCGATTCTGTGTGGTTCAGGGAAAATTATAATTCGTACAAAATAAAAGTGGAAGAAATCTTCAGTCCGCCCTCTTACGGGTATCTTACCCTAGATGATATTGTTTGGATTGACGGTAAAACATATCTAAGCAACTCGATGGACTTAACTGTTGGAAATAGTTATGCTGCTGCTACGCTCATAGAATATAATAATAAAGGACATGCTGCAAGAACATTAAGATATTGTGTGACTTGGCATCAAAAATGGAATAATCTTAATGATGAGCAAAGAAAGTATTTGCATGACGTGCGGAACCATTGCAGGAACGGCATTCCGTTTCCTAAGGCTGAGAATGGCATTCCGTTTCCTAAGGCTGAGGTTACCTTTTATGGTTCTGGGGCTACTGGGGTTACTCGGATTGACATCTTTGTTGTAGCCGTAGCTGCGATGGTGGTTGCAGTTACATTTATGACCTAGCACGTCCAATTGGAATAGAAAAAGCCTGAAATTCTCCATATATGATGTCGGATTGAAATACAAATTTAGCCACTGGCACCGGCTCGGCCAAAAACCCTAAAGAGAAGACAATATCTGTCTTCCCTGTCCTGTGGTGGCGCAGTGGAATTGATCATAGCTTGGTAATACGGGACCCAGAGATCGATTCACACTGCAGGAATGCACTGAGGGGCCGACGCAGGGACCATAGTAGTCGAGAAGCGTCGTTAATCTATCTATATATATCTATCTATCTTCTATCTATATAAAAATAAGTTGTCTGTGGATCTGTGGATCTGTGGATCAGGTGACGATCCACAAAAAAGGTAAAAAACTAAAAACTAAAAAAAAAACTGAAAAAACTAAAAAAAGGCAAAAACTACAAAAAAAACTAAAAACTAATAAAAAAAATAAAAAAGCTAAAAAACTAAAAAAACTAAAAAAACTAAAAAACTAAAAAAACTAAAAACTAAAAAAAAAAACTTAAAAAAAGGAAAAAACTGAAAAATAGAAGAGAAAAAGAAAACTAATAAAATTAAGAATAAAATAAAAAAAATAAAAGATAAAAACTAAAAAAAAAGTAAAAAGAAAAAAACGAAAAAAACTAAAAAAGCTAAAAAAAAGGTAAGAACCAATAAAAAACTAAAAAGAAAAAAAGGAAAAAAAAACTAAAAAAACTAAAAACTAAAAAAAAACTTAAAAAAAAGGAAAAAACTGAAAAATAGAAGAGAAAAAGAAAACTAATAAAATTAAGAATAAAAATAAAAAAAAATAAAAAAGATAAAAACTAAAAAAAAAGTAAAAAGAAAAAACGAAAAAAACTAAAAAAGCTAAAAAAAGGTAAAAACCAATAAAGAACTAAAAAGAAAAAAAGGAAAAAAACAAAAAAAAATTTTCATCTAAAAAACTAAAAAAAACTAAAAAAGGTAAAAACTAAAAGAACTAAAAAAGAAAAAAAACTAAAAAAAGGAAAAAAACTGAAAAATAAAGGAGAAACAATCTAAATAAATGACGACACTCAAAGAGAAAGCGACCGGGACAAAAGGAATGTTCGATTAGCAATCAAAAAAGAACCGGGACACAGGGAGTATAAATGACGACGACCGGGACACAGTGACATAACTACAAAGGGGACGCCGGGGTGCACAGGGGGATATATAAAAGAATAAAATTAAGAATAAAATAAAAAAAAAATAAAAAAGATAAAAACTAAAAAAAAGTAAAAAGAAAAAACGAAAAAAACTAAAAAAGCTAAAAAAAGGTAAAAACCAATAAAAAACTAAAAAGAAAAAAAGGAAAAAAAACTAAAAAAACTAAAAACTAAAAAAAAAACTTAAAAAAAGGAAAAAACTGAAAAATAGAAGAGAAAAAGAAAACTAATAAAATTAAGAATAAAAATAAAAAAAAATAAAAAAGATAAAAACTAAAAAAAAAAGTAAAAAGAAAAAACGAAAAAAACTAAAAAAGCTAAAAAAAAGGTAAAAACCAATAAAAAACTAAAAAGAAAAAGGAAAAAAACTAAAGAAAATTTTCATCTAAAAAACTAAAAAAAACTAAAAAAGGTAAAAACTAAAAGAACTAAAAAAGAAAAAAAACTAAAAAAAGGAAAAAAACTGAAAAATAAAGGAGAAACAATCTAAATAAATGACGACACTCAAAGAGAAAGCGACCGGGACAAAAGGAATGTTCGATTAGCAATCAACAAAGCACCGGGACACAGGGAGTATAAATGACGACGACCGGGACACAGGGACATAACTACAAAGGGGACGCCGGGGTGCACAGGGGGATATATAAATGACGATGGCGACTCAGGGAATGGTCGATTCACAGGTGGGACATAGGGACACAACTACAATGGCGCGTAGCGTTTGCATATGACGTCATTATTAGTACATACGGCTTTGTATATGGACAGACAATGGGAAAGCCAAGAATGTTGTATATTCGCAATTTTTACGTAGTTTGAAACACATATATAAATCTATCTATATTCACAGGTGGGACACAGGGACACAACTACAATGGCGCGTAACTAATATAGCGCGTAACTAATATGGCGCGTAGCGACTTACGCGCGCGGGGGGGCTTGGGGGGGCGCGAAGCGCCCCACCAACTAGGTGTTGGGGTTGCACGAAGCGCCACCCCAACAGCTAGTATATATATATAAATAAGTTATTTGGGTGTTATGTCTGTTACACTATGTCTGTTACGCCAGATTATGAAAAATAAAGAAGAAAAAGAAAACAAACTAAAATGTAAAAACTGGGAATTGCATAAATATTTCGAAATATTTTGACAATAGATTAAAGTAATTCGAAAACCTTAAAACAGATACTTAAAATATTGAGGTTTATTATAAATTGTTGAGCAATCACCATCAACAAAACTCAAGGGCAATCGTTAGAAAAATGCGTTATAGATCTGAATACGGATTGTTTTCCCATGGATAATTATTATGTTGCAGGTTCAAGAGTTGGTAAACCTAAAAATCTATTTATATGGACAGACAATGGGACAGCAAAGAATGTTGTATATTCGCAAGTTTTTCTAAGTTAAATATATATATACTAGCTGTTGGGGTGGCGCTTCGCGCCACCCCAACACCTAGTTGGTGGGGCGCTTCGCGCCCCCCCAAGCCCCCCCGTGCGCGTAAGTCGTTACGCCCCATATTAGTTACGCGCCATTGTAGTTGTGTCCCTGTGTCCCACCTGTGAATAGAGATAGATATAAATATATGTTTTTAACTACGTAAAACATGCAAATATACAACATTCTTTGCTGTCCCATTGTCTGTGCATATAAATAGATTGTCAGGTTTACTGACTCTTGAACATGCAACATATAATTGTCCATGGGAAAAACAATCTGTATTCAGATCTGTACCTCATTATTCTAATGATGTGTCCCTGTGTCCCGGTCGTCATTTATATTCCCTGTGTCCCGGTCGTCATTTGTGTCCCGGTGTCCCAGTTTGTAATTTCTCTTTGAGTGTCCCGGTCGTCATTTATATTCCCTGTGTCCCGATGTCCCGGTCCTCATTTGTGTCCCGGTGTCCTGGTCTGTAATTTCTATTCGAACAATCCCTGTGTCCCGGTCGTCATTTATATATCCCACCTGTGCCCCCGGCGTCCCCGTTGTAGTTGTGTCCCTGTGTCCCGATCGTCATTTATATTCCCTGTGTCCCGGTCGTGATTTGTGTCCGGGTGTCCCAGTCTGTAATTTCTCTTTGAGGTTCCCGGTCGTCACTTATATTCCCTCTGTCTCGGTAGTCATTTGTGTCCCGGTCTGTAATTTCTCTTTGAGTATTTTTTCTTTTTAGTTTTTTTTTAGTTTTTTACCTTTTTTCTTTTTTCAGTTTTCTTTTTCTTCTTTATTTTTCAGCGTCACTATGAAGTACATATTGACGAACCTTTGTTTTTTAACTTAAATCTGGTAGGCATTGATGACCTTATCCAAGTCAAAATCCCAAACCCAATCATCATCGCTATCATTTTCAGTTTTGATATGTTTTGACTCTCGCTGTCCAGGTTGATTTTCATCTAACTGCGCGGTTTTGCGTTCTTTAGCCGCAAGCCTGTTTTCTTGCTGTTCTTGTGATTCCTCGGAACGCTTTCTTTTCTTACTTTCTCTATCAGCAGCAAGTTTTTTGGCATAAACTCTTTGAGCAGCTTCCTCGGCTGTTGCCATTGTAGGTTCTTCAGTCATTTTACAATTAAACATTTTTCTGTGAACAAATGTCTTAAATACCGTTAATGACGTCACCGTCAAAGCAAAATGACGACAACTAATTTCATGGCGTCAGTCAACACAGAAACATGACATCACCTGATTCACAGACAGACACACAGACAGACAACTTATTTTTATATATATACTAGCTGTTGGGGTGGCGCTTATATAAAATATATATATAAAAATATATATATAAAAATAAGTTGTCTGTGGATCTGTGGATCTGTGGATCAGGTAAACTGTCTGTCGAGTGACGTCGTGTTTGTCCGCATATGACGTCTGAATTATTTCACACTAATACAAAAGAAGAAAAAAAACTAAAAAAGGTAAAAACTACAAAAAAAATAAAAAGAAAAAAAAACTAAAAAAGCTAAAAAACTAAAAAAACTAAAAAAAGGTAAAAAACTAAAAACTAAAAAAAAAAATGAAAAAACTAAAAAAGGCAAAAACTACAAAAAAACTAAAAACTAATAAAAAAACTAAAAAAGCTAAAAAACTAAAAAAACTAAAAAAACTAAAAAAAGGTAAAAACTAAAAAAACTAAAAACTAAAAAAGAAAAAAACTAAAAAAAGGACAAAACTGAAAAATAAAAGAGAAAAAGAAAACTAAAAAATATAAATAAGAATAGAAAAAACTAAAAAAGATAAAAACTACAAAAAAAAACTAAAAAGAAAAAACGAAAAAAAACTAAAAAAGCTATAGTCACTCGGTGAGAGAGGGTGTCAGAACGGAGAATGAAGGTCCCAGGTTCAAATCCTGGTTAGGCTAAAAAAGGTAAAAAACTAAAAACTAAAAAAAAAAACTGAAAAAACTAAAAAAAGGCAAAAACTACAAAAAAAACTAAAAACTAATAAAAAAAAATAAAAAGGCTAAAAAACTAAAAAAAAACTAAAAAAACTAAAAAAAGGTAAAAAACTAAAAAAACTAAAAACTAAAAAAAAGTAAAAAACTGAAAAATAGAAGAGAAAAAGAAAACTAAAAAAACTAAAAACTAAAAAAAGGAAAAAACTGAAAAATAGAAGAGAAAAAGAAAACTAATAAAATTAAGAATAAAAAAGAAGAAAAACAAAACTAAAAAACGAATGTATATACAGACCGGGACACCGGGATACAAATGACGACCGGGACACAGGGAATATAAATGACCATACATAAGCCATAATGACCAGGACATAAGTAAGAAATATAAATGACGACCGGGACACAGGGACACAACTACAACGGGGACGCCGGGGGGCACAGGGGGATATAAATGACGACCGGGACACCGGGACAGGGAATGGTCGATTAGCAATCACCATCAACAAAGCTCAAGGGCAATCATTAGAATCATGAGGTATAGATCTGAATACGGATTGTTTTCCCATGGACCATTATATGTTGCATGTTCAAGAGTCGGTAAACCTGACAATCTATATATATATGCACAGACAATGGGACAGCAAAGAATGTTGTATATTCTCAAGTTTTACGTAGTTAAAAACATATATATAATATATCTATCTATATTCACAGGTGGGACATAGGGACACAACTACAATGGCGCGTAACGACTTACGCGCGCGGGGGGGGGCTATCTATATTCACAGGTGGGACATAGGGACACAACTACAATGGCGCGTAACGACTTACGCGCGCGGGGGGGGGGTGGCGCGAAGCGCCACCCCAACAGCTAGTATATATATATATATATATATATATATATATATATATATATATATATATATATATATATATATATATATATATATATATATATATATATATATATATATATATATATATATATATATATATATATATATATACTAGCTGTTGGGGTGGCGCTTCGCGCCACCCCAACACCTAGTTGGTGGGGGCGCTTCGCGCCCCCCCCCCAAGCCCCCCCGCGCGCGTAAGTCGTTACGCGCCATAATAGTTACGCGCCATTGTAGTTGTGTCCCTATGTCCCACCTGTGAATATAGATAGATATATATATATATGGTTTTAACTACGTAAAACTTGCGAATATACAACATTCTTTGCTGTCCCATTGTCTTTGCATATAAATAGATTGTCAGGTTTACCGACTCTTGAACATGCAACATATAATGGTCCATGGGAAAACAATCTGTATTCAGATCTATACCTCATGATTCTAATGATTGCCCTTGAGCTTTGTTGATGGTGATTGCTAATCGACCATTCCCTGTCCCGGTGTCCCGGTCGTCATTTACATCCCCCTGTTTCCTCCGGTGTCCCCGTTGTAGTTGTGTCCCTGTGTCCCGGTCGTCATTTATATTCCCTGTGTCCCGGTCGTCATTTGTATCCCGGTGTCCCGGTCTGTATATACATTCGTTTTTTAGTTTTGTTTTTCTCCTTTATTTTTTTCCTTTTTTTTTCTTTTTTAGCTTATTTAGATTTTTTATTAGTTTTTAGTTTTTTTTTCTTTTTAGTTTTTTTTGTCCCGGTCGTCATTTATATCCCCCTGTTTCCCCCGGTGTCCCCGTTGTAGTTGTGTCCCTGTGTCCCGGTCGTCATTTATATTCCCTGTGTCCCGGTCGTCATTTGTATCCCGGTGTACCGGTCTGTATATACATTCGTTTTTTAGTTTTGTTTTTCTCCTTTATTTTTTTCCTTTTTTTTCTTTTTTAGTTTGTTTAGATTTTTAGATTTTTTAGTTTTTTTATTAGTTTTTAGTTTTTTTTTCTTTTTAGTTTTTTTGTAGTTTTTACCTTCTTTTTAGTTTTGTTAATTTTTTTTTTACTTATGTCCTGGTCGTCATTTATGCTCCCTATGTCCCGGTGCTTTGTTGATTGCTAATCGAACATTCCTTTTGTCCTGGTCGCTTTCTCTTTGAGTGTCGTCATTTATTTTTTTCTTTTTTAGTTCTTTTAGTTTTTACCTTTTTTAGTTTTTTTTAGTTTTTTAGATGAAAATTTTGTTTAGTTTTTTCCTTTTTTTCTTTTTAGTTTTTATTGGTTTTTACCTTTATGTTAGCTTATTTTTCAGTTTTTTCCTTTTTTTTTAGTTTTTTTTTATTTTTTATTTTTTTTAGTTTTTTACCTTTTTTTAGTTTTTTTAGTTTTTTTAGTTTTTTTAGTTTTTTATCTTTTTTACTTTTTTTTATTAGTTTTTAGTTTTTTTGTAGTTTTTGCCTTTTTTTAGTTTTTTCAGTTTTTTTTTTAGTTTTTTATTGGTTTTTACCTTTATTTTAGCTTATTTTTCAGTTTTTTCCTTTTTTTTAGTTTTTTTTAGTTTTTAGTTTTTTTTAGTTTTTTACCTTTTTTTAGTTTTTTTAGTTTTTTTAGTTTTTTAGCTTTTGTATTTTTTTTATTAGTTTTTAGTTTTTTTTGTAGTTTTTGCCTTTTTTTTAGTTTTTTTAGTTGTTTAGCTTTTTTATTAGTTTTTAGTTTTTTTTGTAGTTTTTGCCTTTTTTTAGTTTGACAACTTATTTTTATATATATAGATAGTTTTTTTTTTTACTTATGTCCTGGTCGTCATTTATACTCCCTGTGTCCCTGTGCTTTGTTGATTGCTAATCGAACATTCCTTTTGTCCTGGTCGCTTTCTCTTTGAGTGTCGTCATTTATTAGTTTTTTCTTTTTTTTTTTAGTTTTTTATTGGTTTTTACCTTTATTTTAGCTTATTTTTCAGTTTTTTCCTTTTTTTTAGTTTTTTTTTATTTTCTATTTTTTTTAGTTTTTTACCTTTTTTTAGTTTTTTTTTAGTTTTTTTAGTTTTTTAGCTTTTTTACTTTTTTTATTAGTTTTTAGTTTTTTTTGTAGTTTTTGCCTTTTTTTAGTTTTTTCAGTTTTTTTTTTTAGTTTTTTATTGGTTTTTACCTTTATAGTTTTTTTAGTTTTTTAGCTTTTTTATTTTTTTTATTAGTTTTTAGTTTTTTTTGTAGTTTTTGCCTTTTTTTAGTTTTTTCAGTTTTGACGTCACCTGATCCAGTTTTTTCAGGTGACGTCACCTGACACATCCATCCATCCATCCACAGACAACTTATTTTTATATATATAGATAGATATATATATATATATATATATATATATATATATATATATATATATATAAATATATATATATATTTTCTTTTTAGTTTTTTTTGTAGTTTTTACCTTTTTTAATGTTTTCTTCTTTTGTATTAATGCTAAAGCCAAGGTTCAAACCTGGAGCCTCTCGGACCTAGAACCTGAAACATAACGCTTTACCAACTCAGCTACTTCGGCTTGAATACATTCGTTTTGAGCAGCTTCCTCGGGTGTTGCCATTGTAGGTTCTTCAGTCATTTTACAATTAGAAATTTCTCTTTCAACGGTCTTCTTACAATTAAAAATTTGTCTTTGAACGATATTCTTAAATACCTGTGTCCTGGTCGTCATTTATATTCCCTGTGTCCCGGTATTCCAGTCTGTAATTTCTCTTTGAGTGTCCCGGTCGTTATTTATATTCCCTCTGTCCCGGTCGTCATTTGTGTCCCGGTCTGTAATTTCTCTTTGAGGGTTTTTTCTTTTTAGTATTTTTTAGTTTTTTACATTTTTTCTTTTTTCAGTTTTCTTTTTCTTCTTTATTTTTCAGCTTCACTATGAAATACATATCGCCGAACCTTTGTTTTTTTAACTAAAATCTGGTAGGCATTGATGACCTTATCCAAATCAAAATCCCAAACCCAATCATCATCGCTATCATTTTCAGTTTTGATATGTTTTGACTCCCGCTGTCCAGGTGGATCTTCATCTAACTGCGCAGTTTTGCGTTCTTTAGCCTCAAGCCTGTTTCCTTGCTGTTCTTTTGATTCCTCGGCACGCTTTCTTTTCTGACTTTCTCTATCAGCAGCAAGTTTTTTGGCGTAGACTCTTTGAGCATCTTCATCGGCTTTTGCCATTGTAAGTTCATCAGTCATTTTAAACTTAAACATTAATAGATTTCTACGTGAACATATATGTCTTAAATATCTTTAATGACGTCACTGTCATAGCAAAAATGACGACAACTAACTTCATGACGTTAGCCGACACAGAAACATGACGTCACCTGATCCACAGACAGACAGACAACTTATTTATATATATATATATATATATATATATATATATATATATATATATATATATATATATATATATATATATATATATATATATATATATATATATATATATATATATATATATTCACAGGTGGGGCACAGGGACACTACTACAATGGCGCGTTCTCAAATAATAAATATCTGTTTTAATTTCAAGCAATTAAGTCAGTATGTTCATCTAAGGATTTTTCTTTTGCAAATTATGTTCTAATCTCCATAGGGAACGGGCGGGTCTGCTGTGGTCCTCGTAATATCTGCTCGTTTTGAATTTAACTCGATTATTTATTGTAATTTCTGTTCGTTCTGTGTTTCAGTAATATAATGATGGAATGCACTGCAGGGCCGACACAGGGACCTTAGTAGTCAAGAAGTGTCGTTAATCTGATACAATGAATCTTGAAAACAGCCGTCCGAACTTCAAAACAAGTAAAATACGCAATAAAAACTTTAAAGCAGAAAATTCCTCCATAGTTATTTAATGAAAGAATGAATTTTTGACTTCTGCTTTATTATTTGGACTTTCAAATTTTATGTTGAAATTCCATAAAAAATTTTGTCAACATCGTTTCGAAACCTTACAATATTCCACTAACAGTTACTAGGAATGGTTTTGTTTTAACTCGTGCAAACACAATTGTTACCACAATTGACATTCGTTATTTTGTCGAAATGGCAGAAAAATGTCTGAAATGACAGGATATATAAGCCAAAGAATAAATTATAAGGTTCGTTTTCTACGTTTCTAGAAGAACCAGATTAAAAAACTTCCCATTGAAACTTTTCAATCCCACAGACAGGGCCGCATCCAGGATTTTTTTTTCTCGTTTTTTCTTAGGCAAGAATTTCTTTTTGGGAAGGGGGTTATACCAAAAACACATAAAAAATGCATACAAAATTCATTTAAAGCCATTTCTCTTATGTTTTTGCAGGTTAGAGAAATATTTTTTGGGGGGGAGGGGGGGGGTTCAAATGTTCTAACACCCCTAAATATAGCCTTTCCCACAACACACGAATTGTGATCTCATCGTCTTCCTTTTAAATTCTTAGGTAAATTTTATCACAAAAAAACAGTGTCTAATTTTGGATCATTCTTGTTCTAAGATAGAACCCGTGCTGCTTTTTAGATCTAAACTATAAATTGGCAAAACAAGCCCTCATGAAAATTTCCATTGTTATTTACAATTAACAGAAAATAAAGGGGTGCTAGAAGCTTCACTTGCGTAATTCACACAGATGGAACTGAAAGGACAGCTTGCACATGTTTTTCAAATTTAAATAAGTGGCGAAAATAGACTAATTTCTGAACCATTAATGCAAGATAAATAGGAATAAACAACTCAAGCTGGTGATCAGTTTTTTTTTTGAAAAAATACGTTTTGTGTTTTCCAAAAGAAGATGTGACTAAACATAGTGTGATCAAAAACACAGCAATTTTTTTTGGAATGTTATTCTGCAGTAAATTACGAGCAAAATAATAAACCGCAACTAAATGAATTATCAAAAGTGTTTGTGTGTGTGTGTGTGGGTGGGGAGGGGGTAATACTAATATAAATGACTTTCTACAAATTGATAATTATCAACTTGTAGAAACACATACTTTGTAACTACAAATAGCGCGTAAAGAGTTCTTTTACCGACTTATCCGCTTAATATTAACCTCCGCGAATTTAATCCGTAAAAAACAACAAATGTTTATCCAGAAACTTGTCAGCTGCAATGTTATTTGAAAATTGGCTATTTGGTAGAAAAACTACATTAATCAGGTGTACTACAGTTTAAACAGAGCTTATTTAGAAATCCTTGAAAGTGTGGCAGATTTCACAATTACTGTCCCTTTTCGTTTCTCAGCATATAATTTCACACATTCTTACCTTTTTTAAACCGATTGATTTTTTGTTTATAAACAAAGTCATAAATAGTCGGGCTTGTCAGATACCTAATCTTGTGATGCTCGACCACATTAAAAGCGTAAAAACTATTGTAAACTTACAAAAATCTTGCGCCAAGCTTCTGGAATTGGTCCATAAACTAAGGTCTAGTATGTTTAATTATAGTATGTTTAAAAAAGTATGTTTAAAAAATATTATATGTTATAATGTATTTTAGAAAATGTTTATAGCCTTTTACCCCTTCTCCTTCCGATTCGCAAGGCTTAATAGAATCTGTGAATCCTAATTTGCAAAATAAAGAATAACATAGCTTAAAACCAAGCGAAATCTTGGGAATGATTTTGAGAAAGCCCATTTGCTCGAAGAAGTATACTATAAGCTAAATATTTCTTTTTTCCGAGATAAAGACAAGTGCAGCGACGATAGATCTTCACGTAATCTAACAGGCTGTGTACAAAAGGGACACGTGTATGTTTGACCTTGAAAGTATCTAGGATTTAGTACCGTTCCTGAAAGTTTTGCACACATGACACGTGCAATTCATCCAATGGCAAAGAAAACACTGTGGTATAACAAAAGCTGTTACAACCGCAACGGTTTGTGCATGATTTATAACGCTTATTGCACCCCTGTGCTTTTTTTTTATCAGGCATGGCTCATCAATTTTGTAATAAATATCGCCATACTCTACCTCCGGCTTATTTCAGATATTACAAATTCCTCCTCCGGCTTCCTAGATGGCACCAAAACAGAAAAATAATTCCTCGATTTGGTTTAATAGATATGACTTCTTGGATTCGGTCTTCCAGTGATGATTTATGTAAAAAGACCATCTACTTTATTCACGTTTACGATCCTATGCAGTCTTTTTTTCCATATTGATACTGGTTAATTAGTCCATGTTGTCTTTTGTCAGTTTGATTTTTTTTTCTTGCTGTTTATTGTTTTTGTTTAAATATAATACTCCGTACTTTGTGTTTTTTTTATACCTTTACGGATAATAAAGTTCATTCATTCATTCAATCTGCAGTTTGACCAGCCGTATGGAATGCGTCTGAATCAGCGGGCTCGCTGCAGGCCCGTGATCTTATAATATATGTTTGTAGGGAGTTTCACCGACCATCTGAATTGACTACACAGCACGCGGCTTGCTTGAGTAAAAACCAGCCAAAGGATATAGATGCCATATATTTTCATAGCGAATCTGAAATTTAACTTGAAAACTGGAGGCAGTTTCCTTGTAAAGATGCCGAGGGCGAGACATGTCATAAAAGTGTGAATCAAGACTTCATTTTCATGCCCTTCTTTTTTTTCAGCACGTTGAGAGCCAGCGACCTTGAGCTAGCTGCCAAAAGTGTAGATTTTTGCTGCTCCTTTTTATTGAGCTTTGATTTCTCTTATTAAAAAAGCTTGCAACTGACTCACTTGGCTCCTTACTTTTAAATTTGAGTTTTTTTTTGTTGCTAAGGTTTTTACTTATCTAATCAGAGAATGAACTACTTTATTACATTTTATCTTTTTTAAAGCCAATCCAAAGTTTATTTTTCTATTATCAATATTTTTTCCACCATTCCGACATGTTTCAGAATAACCCTGTATTTTTTCAAAGGTCTCAGATTTGACTGAACACTAATCGCCAGAAGTTCAAGTCTATGTGCACTATATTAATCCTTTCATGTGATCTGTCTGATCCAATCAGAACTTTTTGACTGCACTTAATTGTTTTGAAAGTCTTTTGCTTTCAAGCCATTGTGTTGGAAATTGGCTCCGATTATTTTTTGGACTTCATTTGGTGTGTACCAGCTAAACAACGGAAAACAACACTTTCAATGATTTTTCCATCATTCCCACATGTTACAAAATAACCCTGTATTTTTTCAAACGTGCGAGATTTGATTGAACACTAATCGCCAGAAGTTCAACTCTACTACGTGCACTGTGTTAATCCTGTCATGTGATATGTCTGATCCAATGAAGGGTTTTTTGACTGCACTTGATTGTTTTGATAGTCTTTTCCTTTCAAGTCGTTGTGTTGAAAATTAGTTAAGATTATTTTCTTAGACTTCATTGGGTGTGTACCAGCCGAACAAGGGAAACGGTTAAAAGTGATAAAACGGAAATTTTGGTTCTTGATTAAGATTTCCAAGAAAGGAATGACAGGGGACATTTTATAGGCAAGGGAAGGGGCTAAGAAGCCTTCAGAATGGCTTTAAAATAAGGTAGCATGGGCTTGATATCAGAAATATATATATATATATATATATATATATATATATATATATATATATATATATATATATATATATATATATATATATACATATATATATATATATATATATATATATATATATATATATATATATATATATATATATATATATATATATATATATACCTAGGATAAATACTTGAAGTAGTACTTGAAGTAATACTTAAGTACAATTTTGGCAAGTACTTGATATTTGATACTTAAGTAAGAATTTGGAAAGTACTTATTACTTGATATTTAAGTAAAAAAACAATGAGTACTTAATACTTGATACTTAAGTAAAAATTTGGAGTACTTGTTGCAGCACTGTCCGAAACACAAACACTCGTTCCTTTCCAAAAACTGTACCGTTATGCAAAACATTGTCTCTTTGATACGCATTTGAAAACCGAATAAGTATAGGACGTGGATTCGATTTTTATGGCAGTCTGAAAACATCCTGTAAATTTTACTTTGGGGAACTATTTTTGTAAGATAATGCTCTGACTATTCTTTGAAAGATATATTGGCTCTGCTTTTCTGCAACCCATAAATTGCTAAATTCTTCCTTCGAGCTTCCTTCTCGAGAGTTCGTATACTGGAGTCCTGGAGTGTATTTAGTTTCTTTGTGTTTTGGACTCTAGATTCTACTGCAGACATTTCTGATTTCACTAAAGTCGTTTCAACTCTTAATTCATTTGACAAATGTTGTATTGCCCCGCTTGCTGAATTCTGATCCTCTTGTAGGATATTCAGCTTGGACCCCTTTGCTTTTAACTTTTCAGATAATCCCTGAATCGATACTAAAATAACCTCTGTTGTCTCGTAGCCTAATAGTTTAAGAAGAAACAGAAACTTACACGAAAGTGGGGTATATTTGTGATCCTACTGTTTCCAATAACTCCTGTTTGTTTTTGCACGTTTACTTTTTCTCAGCTGGGATAAATGTCTGAATATCAATAAATCATACTTTTTGCGTTTATCTTCAATGGAAAATACAGATATGGGCATAACATGTTTTGATTTAGTTCGACATTTTCCTCAATATTCTCGGAACAGATCAATTGAATGTTCTTCATCTTTTATGAAACTGCAAGTGAAATATTGCCGACCTATCTCAATAGCAAATACGGTATGTAAACAAGGGATAAATTGCATAGCTTGCATCTCTTGCCCCATGGGCTTTGGTAGGGGGAGGGGGCTGGATAGCTCAAAGACATAATAAATATTCATAATTTCAATTTTATTTGTTTGGGAATCGGCTGGCGTAGGAGGGGGGTAGTGGTGATTTCCCTCCAATCGGTTTTGACTCTTAAAAATGGGACTTGAAAAAGGAACAAGAACTTTCAATTCCTGATTGAAGGAGGCCCCTTCAAAGCTTAGATGACCACCCTTTCCTTAAAACTGTAGAATTTGGGAGGGAAAGTCGAGGGGGGGGGGGGTTGACTACAATCTGATCTCTTTTGAATCTTAAGAGAAAGCTAGAAGTTTGATCTACCTATACAAGATGATATTATTATCATTTGCTACTACAGCGTTAAACAAAAATCCAGTTTTCGTAACAAATTGATTTTATTAAAAAAAAATTAACAACAAAATGTTTTTAACCACATCAATTGCCTTTATAATTAGCCATTAAACAGCTCTCTAGGATGTTCTAACTCTCAGACATCTGCGGAGGAAAGGAAAAGAAAAACTTGCCCTTTATGCGGAATATCGTGGTTACAGTCACTTTTCTTGATTTCCAAGCCAATATGTTTTCCTTGTTATTCATGCCGAGAGACGGTAACTTTCCTATATAGAGGTTTCAAACAAGGTGGTTAATAATAAACTTTTTGTTTTGATCCGTCTCTATTTTTAGGGCTTATAGTTTTTACTCCAATGGAGTTTGATCGTCTCTGACTAGGGTGCTAGCTACTACTGCAACCTAGAAAAAATAATCTTTATAAAAGTTTCACCTCTGTGGTAAGCTTCCACGCTTACTGTGCTGGCTAATTCTCTGAAGTTTGTCTCTTGGTATTCCAACCATGAAAAAGCCATAAACATTTTCCTCTTTGTAATAGTCCTTGAAATCATAATGCATGGTTGTTGTATCAAAGTATTCATCATTCTTAAAATTTCGCTTATAACGACATCTGTTGTTCAAATATATGTCCTCATAATAGCCTATTTGCAAACAGGTGTAGCAAACAAAAAGTTTTCCTTTGTATTTTTAGAAGATTTTATGATGTCATTTTATACCAATTCAAGCCACAAGCAAATAGAATGTAACAGAGAGATTTAATAAATGTCACAGAAAAACATTTTTTAAATAAATCATTCGAAACTGCATTTCACTAAAACATATTTCTATAATAACGGTGCTATTGAGGTTTCTGTTCTCGCGACAGGCGGGATTTGAACCTGCAGACTCATGATCCACTAGCCAAATCTATTCCACTGCGCTGTCACAAGATATGATATTAAGTTAATAAAAGTTCTGTTGAATAATTAAAAGTTGAAGAGCATAATCCCGATTCTGTGTGGTTCTTGCGACAGGCGGGATTTGAACCTGCAGACTCATGATTCACTACCCCAATCTATTCCACTGCGCTGTCACAAGATATGATATTAAGTTAATAAAAGTTCTGTTGAATAGTTAAAAGTCGAAGAGCATAATCCCGATTCTGTGTGGTTCAGGGAAAATTATAATTCGTACAAAATAAAAGTGGAAGAAATCTTCAGTCCGCTCTCTTACGGGTATCTTACCCTAGATGATATTGTTTGGATTGACGGTAAAACATATCTAAGCAACTCGATGGACTTAACTGTTGGAAATAGTTATGCTGCTGCTACACTCATAGAATATAATAATACAGGACATGCTGCAAGAACATTAAGATATTGTGTGACTTGGCACCAAAAATGGAATAATCTTAATGATGAGCAAAGAAAGTATTTGCATGACGTGCGGAACCATTGCAGGAACGGCATTCCGTTTCCTTAACTGTTGGAAATAGTTATGCTTGTGCTACACTCATAGAATATAATAATACAGGACATGCTGCAATAACATTAAGATATTGTGTGACTTGGCACCAAAAATGGAATAATCTTAATGATGAGCAAAGAAAGTATTTACATGACGTGCGGAACCATTGCAGGAACGGCATTCCGTTTCCTAAGGCTGAGGTTACCTTTGTTCTTGCGACAGGCGGGATTTGAACCTGCAGACTCATGATCCACGAGCCAAATCTTTACCACGGCGCTGTCACAAGATATGATATTAAGTTAATAAAAGTTCTGTTGAATAATTAAAAGTCGAAGAGCATAATCCCGATTCTGTGTGGTTCAGGGAAAATTATAATTCGTACAAAATAAAAGTGGAAGAAATCTTCAGTCCGCCCTCTTACGGGTATCTTACCCTAGATGATATCGTTTGGATTGACGGTAAAACATATCTAAGCAACTCGATGGACTTAACTGTTGGAAATAGTTATGCTGCTGCTACACTCATAGAATATAATAATACAGGACATGCTGCAAGAACATTAAGATATTGTGTGACTTGGCACCAAAAATGGAATAATCTGAATTATAAACAATTAAAGTATTCTTGCGACAGGCGGGATTTGAACCTGCAGACTCATGATCCACGAGCCAAATCTTTACCACGGCGCTGTCACAAGATATGATATTAAGTTAATAAAAGTTCTGTTGAATAATTAAAAGTCGAAGAGCATAATACCGATTCTGTGTGGTTCAGGGAAAATTATAATTCGTACAAAATAAAAGTTGAAGAAATCTTTAGTCCGCCCTCTTACGGGTATCTTACCCTAGATGATATTGTTTGGATTGACGGTAAAACATATCTAAGCAACTCGATGGACTTAACTGTTGGAAATAGTTATGCTGCTTTTACACTCATAGAAACTAATAATACAGGACATGCTGCAAGAACATTAAGATATTGTGTGACTTGGCACCAAAAATAGAATAATCTTAATGATGAGCAAAGAAAGTATTTGCATGACGTGCGGAACCATTGCAGGAACGGCATTCCGTTTCCTAAGGCTGAGAATGGCATTCCGTTTCCTAAGGCTGAGGTTACCTTTGTTCTTGCGACAGGCGGGATTCGAACCTACAGACTCATGATCCACCAGCCAAATCTTTACCATGGCGCTGTCACAAGATATGATATTAAGTTAATAAAAGTTCTGTTGAATAATTAAAAGTCGAAGAGCATAATCCCGATTCTGTGTGGTTCAGGGAAAATTATAATTCGTACAAAATAAAAGTGGAAGAAATCTTCAGTCCGCCCTCTTACGGGTATCTTACCCTAGATGATATTGTTTGGATTGAAGGTAAAACATATCTAAGCAACTCGATGGACTTAACTGTTGGAAATAGTTATGCTGCTGCTACACTCATAGAATATAATAATAAAGGACATGCTGCAAGAACATTAAGATATTGTGTGACTTGGCATCAAAAATGGAATAATCTTAATGATGAGCAAAGAAAGTATTTGCATGACGTGCGGAACCATTGCAGGAACGGCATTCCGTTTCCTAAGGCTGAGAATGGCATTCCGTTTCCTAAGGCTGAGGTTACCTTTTATGGTTCTGGGGCTACTGGGGTTACTCGGATTGACATCTTTGTTGTAGCCGTAGCTGCGATGGTGGTTGCAGTTACATTTATGACCTAGCACGTCCAATTGGAATAGAAAAAGCCTGAAATTCTCCATATATGATGTCGGATTGAAATACAAATTTAGCCATTGGCACCGGCTCGGCCAAAAACCCTAAAGAGAAGACAATATCTGTCTTCCCTGTCCTGTGGTGGCGCAGTGGATTTGATCTTAGCTTGGTAATACGGGACCCAGAGATCGATTCACACTGCAGGAATGCACTGCAGGGCCGACGCAGGGACCATAGTAGTCGAGAAGCGTCGTTAATCTATCTATATATATCTATCTATCTTCTATCTATATAAAAATAAGTTGTCTGTGGATCTGTGGATCTGTGGATCAGGTGACGATCCACAAAAAAGGTAAAAAACTAAAAACTAAAAAAAAAACTGAAAAAGCTAAAAAAAGGCAAAAACTACAAAAAAACTAAAAACTAATAAAAAAAATAAAAAAGCTAAAAAATTAAAAAAACTAAAAAAACTAAAAAACTAAAAAAACTAAAAACTAAAAAAAAACTTAAAAAAAGGAAAAAACTGAAAAATAGAAGAGAAAAAGAAAACTAATAAAATTAAGAATAAAATAAAAAAAAATAAAAGATAAAAACTAAAAAAAAAAGTAAAAAGAAAAAACGAAAAAAACTAAAAAAGCTAAAAAAAAGGTAAAAACCAATAAAAAACTAAAAAGAAAAAAAGGAAAAAAACAAAAAAAAATTTTCATCTAAAAAACTAAAAAAAACTAAAAAAGGTAAAAACTAAAAGAACTAAAAAAGAAAAAAAACTAAAAAAAGGAAAAAAACTGAAAAATAAAGGAGAAACAATCTAAATAAATGACGACACTCAAAGAGAAAGCGACCGGGACAAAAGGAATGTTCGATTAGCAATCAAAAAAGAACCGGGACACAGGGAGTATAAATGACGACGACCGGGACACAGGGACATAACTAAAAAGGGGACGCCGGGGTGCACAGGGGGATATATAAAAGAATAAAATTAAGAATAAAATAAAAAAAAAATAAAAAAGATAAAAACTAAAAAAAAGTAAAAAGAAAAAACGAAAAAAACTAAAAAAGCTAAAAAAAAGGTAAAAACCAATAAAAAACTAAAAAGAAAAAAAGGAAAAAAAACTAAAAAAACTAAAAACTAAAAAAAAACTTAAAAAAAGGAAGAAACTGAAAAATAGAAGAGAAAAAGAAAACTAATAAAATTAAGAATAAAAATAAAAAAAATAAAAAAGATAAAAACTAAAAAAAAAGTAAAAAGAAAAAACGAAAAAAACTAAAAAAGCTAAAAAAAAGGTAAAAACCAATAAAAAACTAAAAAGAAAAAAAGGAAAAAAACTAAAAAAAATTTTCATCTAAAAAACTAAAAAAAACTAAAAAAGGTAAAAACTAAAAGAACTAAAAAAGAAAAAAAACTAAAAAAAGGAAAAAAACTGAAAAATAAAGGAGAAACAATCTAAATAAATGACGACACTCAAAGAGAAAGCGACCGGGACAAAAGGAATGTTCGATTAGCAATCAACAAAGCACCGGGACACAGGGAGTATAAATGACGACGACCGGGACACAGGGACATAACTACAAAGGGGACGCCGGGGTGCACAGGGGGATATATAAATGACGATGGCGACTCAGGGAATGGTCGATTCACAGGTGGGACATAGGGACACAACTACAATGGCGCGTAGCGTTTGCATATGACGTCATTATTAGTACATACGGCTTTGTATATGGACAGACAATGGGAAAGCCAAGAATGTTGTATATTCGCAATTTTTACGTAGTTTGAAACACATATATAAATCTATCTATATTCACAGGTGGGACACAGGGACACAACTACAATGGCGCGTAACTAATATAGCGCGTAACTAATATGGCGCGTAGCGACTTACGCGCGCGGGGGGGCTTGGGGGGGCGCGAAGCGCCCCACTAACTAGGTGTTGGGGTGGCACGAAGCGCCACCCCAACAGCTAGTATATATATATAAATAAGTTATTTGGGTGTTATGTCTGTTACACTATGTCTGTTACGCCAGATTATGAAAAATAAAGAAGAAAAAGAAAACAAACTAAAATGTAAAAACTGGGAATTGCATAAATATTTCGAAATATTTTGACAATAGATTAAAGTAATTCGAAAACCTTAAAACAGATGCTTAAAATATTGAGGTTTATTATAAATTGTTGAGCAATCACCATCAACAAAACTCAAGGGCAATCGTTAGAAAAATGCGTTATAGATCTGAATACGGATTGTTTTCCCATGGATAATTATTATGTTGCATGTTCAAGAGTTGGTAAACCTAAAAATCTATTTATATGGACAGACAATGGGACAGCAAAGAATGTTGTATATTCGCAAGTTTTTCTTAGTTAAATATATATATACTAGCTGTTGGGGTGGCGCTTCGCGCCACCCCAACACCTAGTTGGTGGGGCGCGTCGCGCCCCCCCAAGCCCCCCCGTGCGCGTAAGTCGTTACGCCCCATATTAGTTACGCGCCATTGTAGTTGTGTCCCTGTGTCCCACCTGTGAATAGAGATAGATATATATATATGTTTTTAACTACGTAAAACATGCGAATATACAACATTCTTCGCTGTCCCATTGTCTGTGCATATAAATAGATTGTCAGGTTTACTGACTCTTGAACATGCAACATATAATTGTCCATGGGAAAAACAATCCGTATTCAGATCTATACCTCATTATTCTAATGATATGTCCCTGTGTCCCGGTCGTCATTTATATTCCCTGTGTCCCGGTTGTCATTTGTGTCCCGGTGTCCCAGTTTCTAATTTCTCTTTGAGTGTCCCGGTCGTCATTTATATTCCCTGTGTCCCGGTGTCCCGGTCGTCATTTGTGTCCCGGTGTCCCGGTCTGTAATTTCTATTCGAACAATCCCTGTGTCCCGGTCGTCATTTATATATCCCACCTGTGACCCCGGCGTCCCCGTTGTAGTTGTGTCCCTGTGTCCCGGATCGTCATTTATATTCCCTGTGTCCCGGCCGTGATTTGTGTCCGGGTGTTCTGTCTCGGTAGTCATTTGCGTCCCGGTCTGTAATTTCTCTTTGAGTATTTTTTCTTTTTAGTTTTTTTTTAGTTTTTTACCTTTTTTCTTTTTTCAGTTTTCTTTTTCTTCTTTATTTTTCAGCGTCACTATGAAGTACATATCGACGAACCTTTGTTTTTTAACTTAAATCTGGTAGGCATTGATGACCTTATCCAAGTCAAAATCCCAAACCCAATCATCATCGCTATCATTTTCAGTTTTGATATGTTTTGACTCTCGGTGTCCAGGTGGATTTTCATCTAACTGCGCGGTTTTGCGTTCTTTAGCCGCCAGCCTGTTTTCTTGCTGTTCTTGTGATTCCTCGGAACGCTTTCTTTTCTTACTTTCTCTATCAGCAGCAAGTTTTTTGGCATAAACTCTTTGAGCAGCTTCCTCGGCTGTTGCCATTGTAGGTTCTTCAGTCATTTTACAATTAAACATTTTTCTGTGAACAAATGTCTTAAATACCGTTAATGACGTCACCGTCAAAGCAAAAATGACGACAACTAATTTCATGGCGTCAGTCAGCACAGAAACATGACGTCACCTGATCCACAGACAGACACACAGACAGACAACTTATTTTTATATATATAGACTAGCTGTTGGGGTGGCGCTTATATAAAATATATATATAAAAATATATATATAAAAATAAGTTGTCTGTGGATCTGTGGATCTGTGGATCAGGTGAACTGTCTGTCGAGTGACGTCGTGTTTGTCCGCATATGACGTCTGAATTATTTCACACTAATACAAAAGAAGAAAAAAAACTAAAAAAGGTAAAAACTACAAAAAAAAATAAAAAGAAAAAAAAACTAAAAAAGCTAAAAAACTAAAAAACTAAAAAAAGGTAAAAAACTAAAAACTAAAAAAAAAACTGAAAAACTAAAAAAGGCAAAAACTACAAAAAAACTAAAAACTAATAAAAAAACTGAAAAAGCTAAAAAACTAAAAAAACTAAAAAAACTAAAAAAAGGTAAAAACTAAAAAAACTAAAAACTAAAAAAGAAAAAAACTAAAAAAAGGACAAAACTGAAAAATAAAAGAGAAAAATAAAACTAAAAAATATAAATAAGAATAGAAAAAACTAAAAAAGATAAAAACTACAAAAAAAACTAAAAAGAAAAAACGAAAAAAACTAAAAAAGCTATAGTCACTCGGTGAGAGAGGGTGTCAGAACGGAGAATGAAGGTCCCAGGTTCAAATCCTGGTTAGGCTAAAAAAGGTAAAAAACTAAAAACTAAAAAAAAAACTGAAAAAACTAAAAAAAGGCAAAAACTACAAAAAAAACTAAAAACTAATAAAAAAAAAAATAAAAAGGCTAAAAAACTAATAAAAACTAAAAAAACTAAAAAAAGGTAAAAAACTAAAAAAACTAAAAACTAAAAAAAAAGGAAAAAACTGAAAAATAGAAGAGAAAAAGAAAACTAATAAAATTAAGAATAAAAAAGGAGAAAAACAAAACTAAAAACGAATGTATATACAGACCGGGACACCGGGATACAAATGACGACCGGGACACAGGGAATATAAATGACCATACATAAGCCATAATGACCAGGACATAAGTAAAAAATATAAATGACGACCGGGACACAGGGACACAACTACAACGGGGACGCCGGGGGGCACAGGGGGATATAAATGACGACCGGGACACCGGGACAGGGAATGGTCGATTAGCAATCACCATCAACAAAGCTCAAGGGCAATCATTAGAATCATGAGGTATAGATCTGAATACGGATTGTTTTCCCATGGACCATTATATGTTGCATGTTCAAGAGTCGGTAAACCTGACAATCTATATATATGCACAGACAATGGGACAGCAAAGAATGTTGTATATTTTCAAGTTTTACGTAGTTAAAAACATATATATAATATATCTATCTATATTCACAGGTGGGACATAGGGACACAACTACAATGGCGCGTAACGACTTACGCGCGCGGGGGGGCTTGGGGGGGCGCGAAGCGCCCCCACCAACTAGGTGTTGGGGTGGCGCGAAGCGCCACCCCAACAGCTAGTATATATATATATATATATATATATATATATATATATATATATATATATATATATATATATATATATATATATATATATATATATATATATATATATATATATATATATATATATATATATATATATATATATATATATATATATATATATATATATATATATATATATATATATATATATATATATATATATATATATATATATATATATATATATATATATATATATATATATATATATATATATATATATATATATATAAATATATATATATATTTTCTTTTTAGTTTTTTTGTAGTTTTTACCTTTTTTAATGTTTTCTTCTTTTGTATTAATGCTAAAGCCAAGGTTCAAACCTGGAGCCTCTCGGACCTAGAACCTGAAACATAACGCTTTACCAACTCAGCTACTTCGGCTTGAATACATTCGTTTTGAGCAGCTTCCTCGGGTGTTGCCATTGTAGGCTCTTCAGTCATTTTACAATTAGAAATTTCTCTTTCAACGGTCTTCTTACAATTAAAAATTTGTCTTTGAACGATATTCTTAAATACCTGTGTCCTGGTCGTCATTTATATTCCCTGTGTCCCGGTATCCCAGTCTGTAATTTCTCTTTGAGTGTCCCGGTCGTTATTTATATTCCCTCTGTCCCGGTCGTCATTTGTGTCCCGGTCTGTAATTTCTCTTTGAGGGTTTTTTCTTTTTAGTATTTTTTAGTTTTTTACATTTTTTCTTTTTTCAGTTTTCTTTTTCTTCTTTATTTTTCAGCTTCACTATGAAATACATATCGCCGAACCTTTGTTTTTTTAACTAAAATCTGGTAGGCATTGATGACCTTATCCAAATCAAAATCCCAAACCCAATCATCATCGCTATCATTTTCAGTTTTGATATGTTTTGACTCCCGCTGTCCAGGTGGATCTTCATCTAACTGCGCAGTTTTGCGTTCTTTAGCCTCAAGCCTGTTTCCTTGCTGTTCTTTTGATTCCTCGGCACGCTTTCTTTTCTGACTTTCTCTATCAGCAGCAAGTTTTTTGGCGTAGACTCTTTGAGCATCTTCATCGGCTTTTGCCATTGTAAGTTCATCAGTCATTTTAAACTTAAACATTAATAGATTTCTACGTGAACATATATGTCTTAAATATCTTTAATGACGTCACTGTCATAGCAAAAATGACGACAACTAACTTCATGACGTCAGCCGACACAGAAACATGACATCACCTGATCCACAGAAAGACAGACAACTTATTTCTATATATATAGATATATATATATATATATATATATATATATATATATATATATATATATATATATATATATATATATATATATATATATATATATATATATATACATATATATATATATATATATATATATATATATATATATATATATATATATATATATATATATATATATATATATATATATATATATATATATATATATATATTCACAGGTGGGGCACAGGGACACTACTACAATGGCGCGTTCTCAAATAATAAATATATGTTTTAATTTCAAGAAATTAAGTCAGTATGTTCATCTAAGGATTTTTCTTTTGCAAATTATGTTCTAATCTCCATAAGGAACGGGCGGGTCTGCTGTGGTCCTCGTAATATCTGCTCGTTTTGAATTTAACTCGATTATTTATTGTAATTTCTGTTCGTTCTGTGTTTCAGTAATATAATGATGGAATGCACTGCAGGGCCGACACAGGGACCTTAGTAGTCAAGAAGTGTCGTTAATCGGATACAATGAATCTTGAAAACAGCCGTCCGAACTTCAAAACAAGTAAAATACGCAATAAAAACTTTAAAGCAGAAAATTCCTCCATAGTTATTTAATGAAAGAATGAATTTTTGACTTCTGCTTTATTATTTGGACTTTTAAATTTTATGTTGAAATTCCATAAAAATTTTTGTCAACATCGTTTCGAAACCTTACAATATTCCACTAACAGTTACTAGGAATGGTTTTGTTTTAACTCGTGCAAACACAATTGTTACCACAATTGACTTTCGTTATTTTGTCGAAATGGCAGAAAAATGTCTGAAATGACAGGATATATAACCCAAAGAATAAATTATAAGGTTCGTTTTCTACGTTTCTAGAAGAACCAGATTAAAAAACTTCCCATTGAAATTTTTCAATCCCACAGACAGGGCCGCATCCAGGATTTTTTTTTCTCGTTTTTTCTTAGGCAAGAATTTCTTTTTGGGAAGGGGGTTATACCAAAAACACATAAAAAATGTATACAAAATCCATTTAAAGCCATTTCTCTTCTGTTTTTGCAGGTTAGAGAAATATTTTTTGGGGGGAGGGGGGGGGGGAGGTTCAAATGTTCTAACACCCCTAAATATAGCCTTTCCCACAACACACGAATTGTGATCTCATCGTCTTCCTTTTAAATTCTTAGGTAAATTTTATCACAAAAAAACAGTGTCTAATTTTGGATCATTCTTGTTCTAAGATAGAACCCGTGCTGCTTTTTAGATCTAAACTATAAATTGGCAAAACAAGCCCTCATGAAAATTTCCATTGTTGTTTACAATTAACAGAAAATAAAGGGGTGCTAGAAGCTTCACTTGCGTAATTCATGCAGATGGAACTGAAAGGACAGCTTGCACACTTTTTTCAAATTTAAATAAGTGGCGAAAATAGACTAATTTCTGAACCATTAATGCAAGATAAATAGGAATAAACAACTCAAGCTGGTGATCAGTTTTTTTTGTTTGAAAAAATACGTTTTGTGTTTTCCAAAAGAAGATGTGACTAAACATAGTGTGATCAAAAACACAGCAAATTTTTTTGGAATGTTATTCTGCAGTAAATTACGAGCAAAATAATAAACCGCAACTAAATGAATTATCAAAAGTGTTTGTGTGTGTGTGTGTGGGTGGGGAGGAGGTAATACTAATATAAATGACTTTCTACAAATTGATAATTATCAACTTGTAGAAACACATACTTTGTAACTACAAATAGCGCGTAAAGAGTTCTTTTACCGACTTATCCGCTTAATATTAACCTCCGCGAATTTAATCCGTAAAAAACAACAAATGTTTATCCAGAAACTTGTCAGCTGCAATGTTATTTGAAAATTGGCTATTTGGTAGAAAAACTACATTAATCAGGTGTACTACAGTTTAAACAGAGCTTATTTAGAAATCCTTGAAAGTGTGGCAGATTTCACAATTACTGTCCCTTTTCGTTTCTCAGCATATAATTTCACACATTCTTACCTTTTTTAAACCGATTGATTTTTTGTTTATAAACAAAGTCATAAATAGTCGGGCTTGTCAGATACCTAATCTTGTGATGCTCGACCACATTAAAAGCGTAAAAATTATCGTAAACTTACAAAAATCTTGCGCCAAGCTTCTGGAATTGGTCCATAAACTAAGGTCTAGTATGTTTAATTATAGTATGTTTAAAAAAGTATGTTTAAAAAATATTATATGTTATAATGTATTTTAGAAAATGTTTATAGCCTTTTACCCCTTCTCCTTCCGATTCGCAAGGCTTAATAGAATCTGTGAATCCTAATTTGCAAAATAAAGAATAACATAGCTTAAAACCAAGCGAAATCTTGGGAATGATTTTGAGAAAGCCCATTTGCTCGAAGAAGTATACTATAAGCTAAATATTTCTTTTTTCCGAGATAAAGACAAGTGCAGCGACGATAGATCTTCACGTAATCTAACAGGCTGTGTACAAAAGGGACACGTGTATGTTTGACCTTGAAAGTATCTAGGATTTAGTACCGTTCCTGAAAGTTTTGCACACATGACACGTGCAATTCATCCAATGGCAAAGAAAACACTGTGGTATAACAAAAGCTGTTACAACCGCAACGGTTTGTGCATGATTTATAACGCTTATTGCACCCCTGTGCTTTTTTTTTTATCAGGCATGGCTCATCAATTTTGTAATAAATATCGCCAGACTCTACCTCCGGCTTATTTCAGATATTACAAATTCCTCCTCCGGCTTCCTAGATGGCACCAAAACAGAAAAATAATTCCTCGATTTGGTTTAATAGATATGACTTCTTGGATTCGGTCTTCCAGTGATGATTTATGTAAAAAGACCATCTACTTTATTCACGTTTACGATCCTATGCAGTCTTTTTTTCCATATTGATACTGGTTAATTAGTCCATGTTGTCTTTTGTCAGTTTGATTTTTTTTTCTTGCTGTTTATTGTTTTTGTTTAAATATAATACTCCGTACTTTGTGTTTTTTTTTATACCTTTACGGATAATAAAGTTCATTCATTCATTCAATCTGCAGTTTGACCAGCCGTATGGAATGTGTCTGAATCAGCGGGCTCGCTGCAGGCCCGTGATCTTATAATATATGTTTGTAGGGAGTTTCACCGACCATCTGAATTGACTACACAGCACGCGGCTTGCTTGAGTAAAAACCAGCCAAAGGATATAGATGCCATATATTTTCATAGCGAATCTGAAATTTAACTTGAAAACTGGAGGCAGTTTCCTTGTAAAGATGCCGAGGGCGAGACATGTCATAAAAGTGTGAATCAAGACTTCATTTTCATGCCCTTCTTTTCTTTCAGCACGTTGAGAGCCAGCGACCTTGAGCTAGCTGCCAAAAGTGTAGATTTTTGCTGCTCCTTTTTATTGAGCTTTGATTTCTCTTATTAAAAAAGCTTGCAACTTTATGTGTAAGCTTGCCATTGTGTTGAAAATTGGCTCCGATTATTTTTTGGACTTCATTTGGTGTGTACCAGCTAAACAATGGAAAACAACACTTTCAATGATTTTTCCATCATTCCCACATGTTACAGAATAACCCTGTATTTTTTCAAACGTGCGAGATTTGATTGAACAGTAATCGCCAGAAGTTCAACTCTACTACGTGCACTGTGTTAATCCTGTCATGTGATATGTCTGATCCAATGAAGGGTTTTTTGACTGCACTTGATTGTTTTGATAGTCTTTTCCTTTCAAGTCGTTGTGTTGAAAATTAGTTAAGATTATTTTCTTAGACTTCATTGGGTGTGTACCAGCCGAACAAGGGAAACGGTTAAAAGTGATAAAACGGAAATTTTGGTTCTTGATTAAGATTTCCAAGAAAGGAATGACAGGGGACATTTTATAGGCAAGGGAAGGGGCTAAGAAGCCTTCAGAATGGCTTTAAAATAAGGTAGCATGGGCTTGATATCAGAAAAATATATATTTATATTTATATATATATATATATATATATATATATATACATATATATATATATATATATATATATATATATATATATATATATATATATATATATATATATATATATATATATATATATACCTAGGATAAATACTTGAAGTAGTACTTGAAGTAATACTTAAGTACAATTTAGGCAAGTACTTGATATTTGATACTTAAGTAAGAATTTGGAAAGTACTTATTTCTTGATATTTAAGTAAAAAAACAATGAGTACTTAATACTTGATACTTAAGTAAAAATTTGGAGTACTTGTTGCAGCACTGTCCGAAACACAAACACTCGTTCCTTTCCAAAAACTGTACCGTTATGCAAAACATTGTCTCTTTGATACGCATTTGAAAACCGAATAAGTATAGGACGTGGATTCGATTTTTATGGCAGTCTGAAAACATCCTGTAAATTTTACTTTGGGGAACTATTTTTGTAAGATAATGCTCTGACTATTCTTTGAAAGATATATTGGCTCTGCTTTTCTGCAACCCATAAATTGCTAAATTCTTCCTTCGAGCTTCCCTCTCGAGAATTCGTATACTGGAGTCCTGGAGTGTATTTAGTTTCTTTGTGTTTTGGACTCTAGATTCTACTGCAGACATTTCTGATTTCACTAAAGTCGTTTCAACTCTTAATTCATTTGACAAATGTTGTATTGCCCCGCTTGCTGAATTCTGATCCTCTTGTAGGATATTCAGCTTGGACCCCTTTGCTTTTAACTTTTCAGATAATCCCTGAATCGATACTAAAATAACCTCTGTTGTCTCGTAGCCTAATAGTTTAAGCAGAAACAGAAACTTACACGAAAGTGGGGTATATTTGTGATTCTACTGTTTCCAATAACTCCTGTTTGTTTTTGCACGTTTACTGTTTCTCAGGTGGGATAAATGTCTGAATATCAATAAATCATACTTTTTGCGTTTATCTTCAATGGAAAATACAGATATGGGCATAACATGTTTTGATTTAGTTCGACATTTTCCTCAATATTCTCGGAACAGATCAATTGAATGTTCTTCATCTTTTATGAAACTGCAGGTGAAATATTGCCGACCTATCTCAATAGCAAATACGGTATGTAAACAAGGGATAAATTGCATAGCTTGCATCTCTTGCCCCATGGGCTTTGGTAGGGGGAGGGGGCTGGATAGCTCAAAGACATAATAAATATTCATAATTTCAATTTTATTTGTTTGGGAATCGGCTGGCGTAGGAGGGGGGTAGTGATGATTTCCCTCCAATCGGTTTTGACTCTTAAAAATGGGACTTGAAAAAGGAACAAGAACTTTCAATTCCTGATTGAAGGAGGCCCCTTCAAAGCTTAGATGACCACCCTTTCCTCAAAACTGTAGAATTTGGGAGGGAAAGTCGAGGGGGGGGTTGACTACAATCTGATCTCTTTTGAATCTTAAGAGAAAGCTAGAAGTTCGAACTACCTATACAAGATGATATTATTACCATTTGCTACTACAGCGTTAAACGAAAATCCAGTTTTCGTAACAAATTGATTTTATTAAAAAAAAATTAACAACAAAATGTTTTTAACCACATTAATTGCCTTTATAATTAGCCATTAAACAGCTCTCTAGGATGTTCTAACTCTCAGACATCTGCGGAGGAAAGGAAAAGAAAAACTTGCCCTTTATGTGGAATATCGTGGTTACAGTCACTTTTCTTGATTTCCAAGCCAATATGTTTTCCTTGTTATTCATGCCGAGAGACGGTAACTTTCCTATATAGAGGTTTCAAACAAGGTGGTTAATAATAAACTTTTTGTTTTGATCCGTCTCTATTTTTAGGGCTTATAGTTTTTACTCCAATGGAGTTTGATCGTCTCTGACTAGGGTGCTAGCTACTACTGCAACCTAGAAAAAATAATATTTATAAAAGTTTCACCTCGGTGGTAAGCTTCCACACTTACTGTGCTGGCTAATTCTCTGAAGTTTGTCTCTTGGTATTCCAACCATGAAAAAGCCATAAACATTTTCCTCTTTGTAATAGTCTTTGAAATCATAATGCATGGTTGTTGTATCAAAGTATTCATCATTCTTAAAATTTCGCTTATAACGACATCTGTTGTTCAAATATATGTCCTCATAATAGCCTATTTGCAAACAGGTGTAGCAAACAAAAAGTTTTCCATTGTATTTTTAGAAGATTTTATGATGTCATTTTATACCAATTCAAGCCACAAGCAAATAGAATGTAACAGAGAGATTTAATAAATGTCACAGAAAAACATTTTTTAAATAAATCATTCGAAACTGCATTTCACTAAAACATATTTCTATAATAACGGTGCTATTGAGGTTTCTGTTCTCGCGACAGGCGGGATTTGAACCTGCAAACTCATGATCCACTAGCCCAATCTATTCCACTGCGCTGTCACAAGATATGATATTAAGTTAATAAAAGTTCTGTTGAATAATTAAAAGTTGAAGAGCATAATCCCGATTCTATGTGGTTCTTGCGACAGGCGGGATTTGAACCTGCAGACTCATGATTCACTACCCCAATCTATTCCACTGCGCTGTCACAAGATATGATAATAAGTTAATAAAAGTTCTGTTGAATAATTAAAAGTCGAAGAGCATAATCCCGATTCTGTGTGGTTCAGGGAAAATTATAATTCGTACAAAATAAAAGTGAAAGAAATCTTCAGTCCGCTCTCTTACGGGTATCTTACCCTAGATGATATTGTTTGGATTGACGGTAAAACATATCTAAGCAACTCGATGGGCTTAACTGTTGGAAATAGTTATGCTGCTGCTACACTCATAGAATATAATAATACAGGACATGCTGCAAGAACATTAAGATATTGTGTGACTTGGCACCAAAAATGGAATAATCTTAATGATGAGCAAAGAAAGTATTTGCATGACGTGCGGAACCATTTCAGGAACGGCATTCCGTTTCCTTAACTGTTGGAAATAGTTATGCTGCTGCTACACTCATAGAATATAATAATACAGGACATGCTGCAAGAACATTAAGATATTGTGTGACTTGGCACCAAAAATGGAATAATCTTAATGATGAGCAAAGAAAGTATTTACATGACGTGCGGAACCATTGCAGGAACGGCATTCCGTTTCCTAAGGCTGAGGTTACCTTTGTTCTTGCGACAGGCGGGATTTGAACCTGCAGACTCATGATCCACGAGCCAAATCTTTACCACGGCGCTGTCACAAGATATGATATTAAGTTAATAAAAGTTCTGTTGAATAATTAAAAGTCGAAGAGCATAATCCCGATTCTGTGTGGTTCAGGGAAAATTATAATTCGTACAAAATAAAAGTGGAAGAAATCTTCAGTCCGCCCTCTTACGGGTATCTTACCCTAGATGATATCGTTTGGATTGACGGTAAAACATATCTAAGCAACTCGATGGACTTAACTGTTGGAAATAGTTATGCTGCTGCTACACTCATAGAATATAATAATACAGGACATGCTGCAAGAACATTAAGATATTGTGTGACTTGGCACCAAAAATGGAATAATCTGAATTATAAACAATTAAAGTATTCTTGCGACAGGCGGGATTTTGAACCTGCAGACTCATGATCCACGAGCCAAATCTTTACCACGGCGCTGTCACAAGATATGATATTAAGTTAATAAAAGTTCTGTTGAATAATTAAAAGTCGAAGAGCATAATACCGATTCTGTGTGGTTCAGGGAAAATTATAATTCGTACAAAATAAAAGTGGAAGAAATCTTCAGTCCGCCCTCTTACGGGTATCTTACCCTAGATGATATTGTTTGGATTGACGGTAAAACATATCTAAGCAACTCGATGGAATTAACTGTTGGAAATAGTTATGCTGCTGCTACACTCATAGAATATAATAATACAGGACATGCTGCAAGAACATTAAGATATTGTGTGACTTGGCACCAAAAATAGAATAATCTTAATGATGAGCAAAGAAAGTATTTGCATGACGTGCGGAACCATTGCAGGAACGGCATTCCGTTTCCTAAGGCTGAGAATGGCATTCCGTTTCCTAAGGCTGAGGTTACCTTTTATGGTTCTGGGGCTACTGGGGTTACTCGGATTGACATCTTTGTTGTAGCCGTAGCTGCCATGGTGGTTGCAGTTACATTTATGACCTAGCACGTCCAATTGGAATAGAAAAAGCCTGAAATTCTCCATATATGATGTCGGATTGAAATACAAATTTAGCCACTGGCACCGGCTCGGGCAAAAACCCTAAAGAGAAGACAATATCTGTCTTCCCTGTCCTGTGGTGGCGCAGTGGAATTGATCTTAGCTTGGTAATACGGGACCCAGAGATCGATTCACACTGCAGGAATGCACTGCAGGGCCGACGCAGGGACCATAGTAGTCGAGAAGCGTCGTTAATCTATCTATATATATCTATCTATCTTCTATCTATATAAAAATAAGTTGTCTGTGGATCTGTGGATCTGTGGATCAGGTGACGATCCACAAAAAAGGTAAAAAACTAAAAACTAAAAAAAAAACTGAAAAAACTAAAAAAAAGGCAAAAACTACAAAAAAAACTAAAAACTAATAAAAAAAATAAAAAAGCTAAAAAACTAAAAAAACTAAAAAAACTAAAAAACTAAAAAAACTAAAAACTAAAAAAAAAAACTTAAAAAAAGGAAAAAACTGAAAAATAGAAGAGAAAAAGAAAACTAATAAAATTAAGAATAAAATAAAAAAAATAAAAGATAAAAACTAAAAAAAAAAGTAAAAAGAAAAAAACGAAAAAAACTAAAAAAGCTAAAAAAAAGGTAAGAACCAATAAAAAACTAAAAAGAAAAAAGGAAAAAAAAACTAAAAAAACTAAAAACTAAAAAAAAACTTAAAAAAAAGGAAAAAACTGAAAAATAGAAGAGAAAAAGAATACTAATAAAATTAAGAATAAAAATAAAAAAAAATAAAAAAGATAAAAACTAAAAAAAAAAGTAAAAAGAAAAAACGAAAAAAACTAAAAAAGCTAAAAAAAAGGTAAAAACCAATAAAGAACTAAAAAGAAAAAAAGGAAAAAAACAAAAAAAAATTTTCATCTAAAAAACTAAAAAAAACTAAAAAAGGTAAAAACTAAAAGAACAAAAAAGAAAAAAAACTAAAAAAAGGAAAAAAACTGAAAAATAAAGGAGAAACAATCTAAATAAATGACGACACTCAAAGAGAAAGCGACCGGGACAAAAGGAATGTTCGATTAGCAATCAAAAAAGAACCGGGACACAGGGAGTATAAATGACGACGACCGGGACACAGTGACATAACTACAAAGGGGACGCCGGGGTGCACAGGGGGATATATAAAAGAATAAAATTAAGAATAAAATAAAAAAAAATAAAAAAGATAAAAACTAAAAAAAAGTAAAAAGAAAAAACGAAAAAAACTAAAAAAGCTAAAAAAAAGGTAAAAACCAATAAAAAACTAAAAAGAAAAAAAGGAAAAAAAACTAAAAAAACTAAAAACTAAAAAAAAAACTTAAAAAAAGGAAAAAACTGAAAAATAGAAGAGAAAAAGAAAACTAATAAAATTAAGAATAAAAATAAAAAAAATAAAAAAGATAAAAACTAAAAAAAAAAGTAAAAAGAAAAAACGAAAAAAACTAAAAAAGCTAAAAAAAAGGTAAAAACCAATAAAAAACTAAAAAGAAAAAGGAAAAAAACTAAAAAAAAATTTCATCTAAAAAACTAAAAAAAACTAAAAAAGGTAAAAACTAAAAGAACTAAAAAAGAAAAAAACTAAAAAAAGGAAAAAAACTGAAAAATAAAGGAGAAACAATCTAAATAAATGACGACACTCAAAGAGAAAGCGACCGGGACAAAAGGAATGTTCGATTAGCAATCAACAAAGCACCGGGACACAGGGAGTATAAATGACGACGACCGGGACACAGGGAGTATAAATGACGACGACCGGGACACAGGGACATAACTACAAAGGGGACGCCGGGGTGCACAGGGGGATATATAAATGACGATGGCGACTCAGGGAATGGTCGATTCACAGGTGGGACATAGGGACACAACTACAATGGCGCGTAGCGTTTGCATATGACGTCATTATTAGTACATACGGCTTTGTATATGGACAGACAATGGGAAAGCCAAGAATGTTGTATATTCGCAATTTTTACGTAGTTTGAAACACATATATAAATCTATCTGTATTCACAGGTGGGACACAGGGACACAACTACAATAGCGCGTAACTAATATAGCGCGTAACTAATATGGCGCGTAGCGACTTACGCAGGCGGGGGGGCTTGGGGGGGCGCGAAGCGCCCCACCAACTAGGTGTTGGGGTTGCACGAAGCGCCACCCCAACAGCTAGTATATATATATAAATAAGTTATTTGGGTGTTATGTCTGTTACACTATGTCTGTTACGCCAGATTATGAAAAATAAAGAAGAAAAAGAAAACAAACTAAAATGTAAAAACTGGGAATTGCATAAATATTTCGAAATATTTTGACAATAGAATAAAGTAATTAAAACAGATACTTAAAATATTGAGGTTTATTATAAATTGTTGAGCAATCACCATCAACAAAACTCAAGGGCAATCGTTAGAAAAATGCGTTATAGATCTGAATACGGATTGTTTTCCCATGGATAATTATTATGTTGCAGGTTCAAGAGTTGGTAAACCTAAAAATCTATTTATATGGACAGACAATGGGACAGCAAAGAATGTTGTATATTCGCAAGTTTTTCTTAGTTAAATATATATATACTAGCTGTTGGGGTGGCACTTCGCGCCACCCCAACACCTAGTTGGTGGGGCGCTTCGCGCCCCCCCAAGCCCCCCCGTGCGCGTAAGTCGTTACGCCCCATATTAGTTACGCGCCATTGTAGTTGTGTCCCTGTGTCCCACCTGTGAATAGAGATAGATATAAATATATGTTTTTAACTACGTAAAACATGCGAATATACAACATTCTTCGCTGTCCCATTGTCTGTGCATATAAATAGATTGTCAGGTTTACTGACTCTTGAACATGCAACATATAATTGTCCATGGGAAAAACAATCCGTATTCAGATCTGTACCTCATTATTCTAATGATGTGTCCCTGTGTCCAGGTCGTCATTTATATTCCCTGTGTCCCGGTCGTCATTTGTGTCCCGGTGTCCCAGTTTGTAATTTCTCTTTGAGTGTCCCGGTCGTCATTTATATTCCCTGTGTCCCAATGTCCCGGTCTTCATTTGTGTCCCGGTGTCCCGGTCTGTAATTTCTATTCGAACAATCCCTGTGTCCCGGTCGTCATTTATATATCCCACCTGTGCCCCCGGCGTCCCTGTTGTAGTTGTGTCCCTGTGTCCCGATCGTCATTTATATTCCCTGTGTCCCGGTCGTGATTTGTGTCCGGGTGTCCCAGTCTGTAATTTCTCTTTGAGGTTCCCGGTCGTCACTTATATTCCCTCTGTCTCGGTAGTCATTTGTGTCCCGGTCTGTAATGTCTCTTTGAGTATTTTTCTTTTTAGTTTTTTTTTAGTTTTTTACCTTTTTTCTTTTTTCAGTTTTCTTTTTCTTCTTTATTTTTCAGCGTCACTATGAAGTACATATCGACGAACCTTTGTTTTTTAACTTAAATCTGGTAGGCATTGATGACCTTATCCAAGTCAAAATCCCAAACCCAATCATCATCGCTATCATTTTCAGTTTTGATATGTTTTGACTCTCGATGTCCAGGTTGATTTTCATCTAACTGCGCGGTTTTGCGTTCTTTAGCCGCAAGCCTGTTTTCTTGCTGTTCTTGTGATTCCTCGGAACGCTTTCTTTTCTTACTTTCTCTATCAGCAGCAAGTTTTTTGGCATAAACTCTTTGAGCAGCTTCCTCGGCTGTTGCCATTGTAGGTTCTTCAGTCATTTTACAATTAAACATTTTTCTGTGAACAAATGTCTTAAATACCGTTAATGACGTCACCGTCAAAGCAAAATGACGACAACTAATTTCATGGCGTCAGTCAACACAGAAACATGACATCACCTGATTCACAGACAGACACACAGACAGACAACTTATTTTTATATATATACTAGCTGTTGGGGTGGCGCTTATATAAAATATATATATAAAAATATATATATAAAAATAAGTTGTCTGTGGATCTGTGGATGTGTGGATCAGGTAAACTGTCTGTCGAGTGACGTCGTGTTTGTCCGCATATGACGTCTGAATTATTTCACACTAATACAAAAGAAGAAAAAAAACTAAAAAAGGTAAAAACTACAAAAAAAATAAAAAGAAAAAAAAACTAAAAAAGCTAAAAAACTAAAAAAACTAAAAAAAGGTAAAAAACTAAAAACTAAAAAAAAACTGAAAAAACTAAAAAAGGCAAAAACTACAAAAAAACTAAAAACTAATAAAAAAACTAAAAAAGCTAAAAAACTAAAAAAACTAAAAAAACTAAAAAAAGGTAAAAACTAAAAAAACTAAAAACTAAAAAAGAAAAAAACTAAAAAAAGGACAAAACTGAAAAATAAAAGAGAAAAAGAAAACTAAAAAATATAAATAAGAATAGAAAAAACTAAAAAAGATAAAAACTACAAAAAAAAACTGAAATGAAAAAACGAAAAAAAACTAAAAAAGCTATAGTCACTCGGTGAGAGAGGGTGTCAGAACGGAGAATGAAGGTCCCAGGTTCAAATCCTGGTTAGGCTAAAAAAGGTAAAAAACTAAAAACTAAAAAAAAAACTGAAAAAACTAAAAAAAGGCAAAAACTACAAAAAAAACTAAAAACAAATAAAAAAAAATAAAAAGGCTAAAAAACTAAAAAAAAACTAAAAAAACTAAAAAAAGGTAAAAAACTAAAAAAACTAAAAACTAAAAAAACTAAAAACTAAAAAAAAGGAAAAAACTGAAAAATAGAAGAGAAAAAGAAAACTAAAAAAACTAAAAACTAAAAAAAAGGAAAAAACTGAAAAATAGAAGAGAAAAAGAAAACTAATAAAATTAAGAATAAAAAAGAAGAAAAACAAAACTAAAAAACGAATGTATATACAGACCGGGACACCGGGATACAAATGACGACCGGGACACAGGGAATATAAATGACCATACATAAGCCATAATGACCAGGACATAAGTAAAAAATATAAATGACGACCGGGACACAGGGACACAACTACAACGGGGACGCCGGGGGGCACAGGGGGATATAAATGACGACTGGGACACCGGGACAGGGAATGGTCGATTAGCAATCACCATCAACAAAGCTCAAGGGCAATCATTAGAATCATGAGGTATAGATCTGAATACGGATTGTTTTCGCATGGACCATTATATGTTGCATGTTCAAGAGTCAGTAAACCTGACAATCTATATATATGCACAGACAATGGGACAGCAAAGAATGTTGTATATTCTCAAGTTTTACGTAGTTAAAAACATATATATAATATATCTATCTATATTCACAGGTGGGACATAGGGACACAACTACAATGGTGCGTAACGACTTACGCGCGCGGGGGGGCTTGGGGGGGCGCGAAGCGCCCCCACCAACTAGGTGTTGGGGTGGCGCGAAGCGCCACCCCAACAGCTAGTATATATATATATATATATATATATATATATATATATATATATATATATATATATATATATATATATATATATATATATATATATATATATATATATATATATATATATATATATATATATATATTTTCTTTTTAGTTTTTTTGTAGTTTTTACCTTTTTTAATGTTTTCTTCTTTTGTATTAATGCTAAAGCCAAGGTTCAAACCTGGAGCCTCTCGGACCTAGAACCTGAAACATAACGCTTTACCAACTCAGCTACTTCGGCTTGAATACATTCGTTTTGAGCAGCTTCCTCGGGTGTTGCCATTGTAGGTTCTTCAGTCATTTTACAATTAGAAATTTCTCTTTCAACGGTCTTCTTACAATTAAAAATTTGTCTTTGAACGATATTCTTAAATACCTGTGTCCTGGTCGTCATTTATATTCCCTGTGTCCCGGTATTCCAGTCTGTAATTTCTCTTTGAGTGTCCCGGTCGTTATTTATATTCCCTCTGTCCCGGTCGTCATTTGTGTCCCGGTCTGTAATTTCTCTTTGAGGGTTTTTTCTTTTTAGTATTTTTTAGTTTTTTACATTTTTTCTTTTTTCAGTTTTCTTTTTCTTCTTTATTTTTCAGCTTCACTATGAAATACATATCGCCGAACCTTTGTTTTTTTAACTAAAATCTGGTAGGCATTGATGACCTTATCCAAATCAAAATCCCAAACCCAATCATCATCGCTATCATTTTCAGTTTTGATATGTTTTGACTCCCGCTGTCCAGGTGGATCTTCATCTAACTGCGCAGTTTTGCGTTCTTTAGCCTCAAGCCTGTTTCCTTGCTGTTCTTTTGATTCCTCGGCACGCTTTCTTTTCTGACTTTCTCTATCAGCAGCAAGTTTTTTGGCGTAGACTCTTTGAGCATCTTCATCGGCTTTTGCCATTGTAAGTTCATCAGTCATTTTAAACTTAAACATTAATAGATTTCTACGTGAACATATATGTCTTAAATATCTTTAATGACGTCACTGTCATAGCAAAAATGACGACAACTAACTTCATGACGTCAGCCGACACAGAAACATGACGTCACCTGATCCACAGACAGACAGACAACTTATTATATATATATATATATATATATATATATATATATATATATATATATATATATATATATATATATATATATATATATATATATATATATATATATATATATATATATATATATATATATATATATATATATATATATATATTCACAGGTGGGGCACAGGGACACTACTACAATGGCGCGTTCTCAAATAATAAATATATGTTTTAATTTCAAGAAATTAAGTCAGTATGTTCATCTAAGGATTTTTCTTTTGCAAATTATGTTCTAATCTCCATAAGGAACGGGCGGGTCTGCTGTGGTCCTCGTAATATCTGCTCGTTTTGAATTTAACTCGATTATTTATTGTAATTTCTGTTCGTTCTGTGTTTCAGTAATATAATGATGGATTGCACTGCAGGGCCGACACAGGGACCTTAGTAGTCAAGAAGTGTCGTTAATCTGATACAATGAATCTTGAAAACAGCCGTCCGAACTTCAAAACAAGTAAAATACGCAATAAAAACTTTAAAGCAGAAAATTCCTCCATAGTTATTTAATGAAAGAATGAATTTTTGACTTCTGCTTTATTATTTGGACTTTCAAATTTTATGTTGAAATTCCATAAAAAATTTTGTCAACATCGTTTCGAAACCTTACAATATTCCACTAACAGTTACTAGGAATGGTTTTGTTTTAACTCGTGCAAACACAATTGTTACCACAATTGACTTTCGTTATTTTGTCGAAATGGCAGAAAAATGTCTGAAATGACAGGATATATAAGCCAAAGAATAAATTATAAGGTTCGTTTTCTACGTTTCTAGAAGAACCAGATTAAAAAACTTCCCATTGAAATTTTTCAATCCCACAGACAGGGCCGCATCCAGGATTTTTTTTTTCTCGTTTTTTCTTAGGCAAGAATTTCTTTTTGGGAAGGGGGTTATACCAAAAACACATAAAAAATGTATACAAAATTCATTTAAAGCCATTTCTCTTATGTTTTTGCAGGTTAGAGAAATATTTTTTGGGGGGAGGGGGGGGGGGAGGTTCAAATGTTCTAACACCCCTAAATATAGCCTTTCCCACAACACACGAATTGTGATCTCATCGTCTTCCTTTTAAATTCTTAGGTAAATTTTATCACAAAAAAACAGTGTCTAATTTTGGATCATTCTTGTTCTAAGATAGAACCCGTGCTGCTTTTTAGATCTAAACTATAAATTGGCAAAACAAGCCCTCATGAAAATTTCCATTGTTATTTACAATTAACAGAAAATAAAGGGGTGCTAGAAGCTTCACTTGCGTAATTCATGCAGATGGAACTGAAAGGACAGCTTGCACATGTTTTTCAAATTTAAATAAGTGGCGAAAATAGACTAATTTCTGAACCATTAATGCAAGATAAATAGGAATAAACAACTCAAGCTGGTGATCAGTTTTTTTTTGTTTGAAAAAATACGTTTTGTGTTTTCCAAAAGAAGATGTGACTAAACATAGTGTGATCAAAAACACAGCAAATTTTTTTGGAATGTTATTCTGCAGTAAATTACGAGCAAAATAATAAACCGCAACTAAATGAATTATCAAAAGTGTTTGTGTGTGTGTGTGTGGGTGGGGAGGGGGTAATACTAATATAAATGACTTTCTACAAATTGATAATTATCAACTTGTAGAAACACATACTTTGTAACTACAAATAGCGCGTAAAGAGTTCTTTTACCGACTTATCCGCTTAATATTAACCTCCGCGAATTTAATCCGTAAAAAACAACAAATGTTTATCCAGAAACTTGTCAGCTGCAATGTTATTTGAAAATTGGCTATTTGGTAGAAAAACTACATTAATCAACATTAATATATTAACTGTAGTACACCATTAATCAGGTGTACTACAGTTTAAACAGAGCTTATTTAGAAATCCTTGAAAGTGTGGCAGATTTCACAATTACTGTCCCTTTTCGTTTCTCAGCATATAATTTCACACATTCTTACCTTTTTTAAACCGATTGATTTTTTGTTTATAAACAAAGTCATAAATAGTCGGGGTTGTCAGATACCTAATCTTGTGATGCTCGACCACATTAAAAGCGTAAAAATTATCGTAAACTTACAAAAATCTTGCGCCAAGCTTCTGGAATTGGTCCATAAACTAAGGTCTAGTATGTTTAATTATAGTATGTTTAAAAAAGTATGTTTAAAAAATATTATATGTTATAATGTATTTTAGAAAATGTTTATAGCCTTTTACCCCTTCTCCTTCCGATTCGCAAGGCTTAATAGAATCTGTGAATCCTAATTTGCAAAATAAAGAATAACATAGCTTAAAACCAAGCGAAATCTTGGGAATGATTTTGAGAAAGCCCATTTGCTCGAAGAAGTATACTATAAGCTAAATATTTCTTTTTTCCGAGATAAAGACAAGTGCAGCGACGATAGATCTTCACGTAATCTAACGGCGAGACATGTCATAAAAGTGTGAATCAAGACTGCATTTTCATGCCCTTCTTTTCTTTCAGCACGTTGAGAGCCAGCGACCTTGAGCTAGCTGCCAAAAGTGTAGATTTTTGCTGCTCCTTTTTATTGAGCTTTGATTTCTCTTATTAAAAAAGCTTGCAACTGACTCACTTGGCTCCTTACTTTTAAATTTGAGTTTTTTTTGTTGCTAAGGTTTTTACTTATCTAATCAGAGAATGAACTACTTTATTACATTTTATCTTTTTTAAAGCCAATCCAAAGTTTATTTTTCTATTATCAATATTTTTTCCACCATTCCGACATGTTTCAGAATAACCCTGTATTTTTTCAAAGGTCTCAGATTTGACTGAACACTAATCGCCAGAAGTTCAAGTCTATGTGCACTATATTAATCCTTTCATGTGATCTGTCTGATCCAATCAGAACTTTTTGACTGCACTTAATTGTTTTGAAAGTCTTTTGCTTTCAAGCCATTGTGTTGAAAATTGGCTCCGATTATTTTTTGGACTTCATTTGGTGTGTACCAGCTAAACAATGGAAAACAACACTTTCAATGATTTTTCCATCATTCCCACATGTTACAGAATAACCCTGTATTTTTTCAAACGTGCGAGATTTGATTGAACAGTAATCGCCAGAAGTTCAACTCTACTACGTGCACTGTGTTAATCCTGTCATGTGATATGTCTGATCCAATGAAGGGTTTTTTGACTGCACTTGATTGTTTTGATAGTCTTTTCCTTTCAAGTCGTTGTGTTGAAAATTAGTTAAGATTATTTTCTTAGACTTCATTGGGTGTGTACCAGCCGAACAAGGGAAACGGTTAAAAGTGATAAAACGGAAATTTTGGTTCTTGATTAAGATTTCCAAGAAAGGAATGACAGGGGACATTTTATAGGCAAGGGAAGGGGCTAAGAAGCCTTCAGAATGGCTTTAAAATAAGGTAGCATGGGCTTGATATCAGAAAAATATATATTTATATTTATATATATATATATATATATACATATATATATATATATATATATATATATATATATATATATATATATATATATATATATATATATATATATATATATATATATATATACCTAGGATAAATACTTGAAGTAGTACTTGAAGTAATACTTAAGTACAATTTAGGCAAGTACTTGATATTTGATACTTAAGTAAGAATTTGGAAAGTACTTATTTCTTGATATTTAAGTAAAAAAACAATGAGTACTTAATACTTGATACTTAAGTAAAAATTTGGAGTACTTGTTGCAGCACTGTCCGAAACACAAACACTTTCCCACATAGCCTTTCCCACAACACACGAATTGTGATCTCATCGTCTTCCTTTTAAATTCTTAGGTAAATTTTATCACAAAAAAACAGTGTCTAATTTTGGATCATTCTTGTTCTAAGATAGAACCCGTGCTGCTTTTTAGATCTAAACTATAAATTGGCAAAACAAGCCCTCATGAAAATTTCCATTGTTATTTACAATTAACAGAAAATATAGGGGTGCTAGAAGCTTCACTTTCGTAATTCACACAGATGGAACTGAAAGGACAGCTTGCACATGTTTTTCAAATTTAAATAAGTGGCGAAAATAGACTAATTTCTGAACCATTAATGCAAGATAAATAGGAATAAACAACTCAAGCAGGTGATCAGTTTTTTTTTTGAAAAAATACGTTTTGTGTTTTCCAAAAGAAGATGTGACTAAACATAGTGTGATCAAAAACACAGCAAATTTTTTTGGAATGTTATTCTGCAGTAAATTACGAGCAAAATAATAAACCGCAACTAAATGAATTATCAAAAGTGTTTGTGTGTGTGTGTGTGGGTGGGGAGGGGGTAATACTAATATAAATGACTTTCTACAAATTGATAATTATCAACTTGTAGGAACACATACTTTGTAACTACAAATAGCGCGTAAAGAGTACTTTTACCGACTTATCCGCTCATTCTTACCTTTTTTAAACCGATTGATTATTTGTTTATAAACAAAGTCATAAATAGTCGGGCTTGTCAGATACCTAATCTTGTGATGCTCGACCACAATAAAAGCGTAAAAATTATCGTAAACTTACCAAAGTCTTGCGCCAAGCTTCTGGAATTGGTCCATAAACTAAGATCTAGTATGTTTAATTATAGTATGTTTAAAAAAGTATGTTTAAAAAATATTATATGTTATAATGTATTTTAGAAAATGTTTATAGCCTTTTACCCCTTCTCCTTCCGATTCGCAAGGCTTAATAGAATCTGTGAATCCTAATTTGCAAAATAAAGAATAACATAGCTTAAAACCAAGCGAAATCTTGGGAATGATTTTGAGAAAGCCCATTTGCTCGAAGAAGTATACTATAAGCTAAATATTTCTTTTTTCCGAGATAAAGACAAGTGCAGCGACGATAGATCTTCACGTAATCTAACAGGCTGTGTACAAAAGGACACAGCAAATTTTTTTGGAATGTTATTCTGCAGTAAATTACGAGCAAAATAATAAACCGCAACTAAATGAATTATCAAAAGTGTTTGTGTGTGTGTGTGTGTGGGTGGGGAGGGGGTAATACTTATATAAATGACTTTCTACAAATTGATAATTATCAACTTGTAGAAACACATACTTTGTAACTACAAATAGCGCGTAAAGAGTTCTTTTACCGACTTATCCGCTTAATATTAACCTCCGCGAATTTAATCCGTAAAAAACAACAAATGTTTATCCAGAAACTTGTCAGCTGCAATGTTATTTGAAAATTGGCTATTTGGTAGAAAAACTACATTAATCAGGTGTACTACAGTTTAAACAGAGCTTATTTAGAAATCCTTGAAAGTGTGGCAGATTTCACAATTACTGTCCCTTTTCGTTTCTCAGCATATAATTTCACACATTCTTACCTTTTTTAAACCGATTGATTTTTTGTTTATAAACAAAGTCATAAATAGTCGGGCTTGTCAGATACCTAATCTTGTGATGCTCGACCACATTAAAAGCGTAAAAATTATCGTAAACTTACAAAAATCTTGCGCCAAGCTTCTGGAATTGGTCCATAAACTAAGGTCTAGTATGTTTAATTATAGTATGTTTAAAAAAGTATGTTTAAAAAATATTATATGTTATAATGTATTTTAGAAAATGTTTATAGCCTTTTACCCCTTCTCCTTCCGATTCGCAAGGCTTAATAGAATCTGTGAATCCTAATTTGCAAAATAAAGAATAACATAGCTTAAAACCAAACGAAATCTTGGGAATGATTTTGAGAAAGCCCATTTGCTCGAAGAAGTATACTATAAGCTAAATATTTCTTTTTTCCGAGATAAAGACAAGTGCAGCGACGATAGATCTTCACGTAATCTAACAGGCTGTGTACAAAAGGGACACGTGTATGTTTGACCTTGAAAGTATCTCGGATTTAGTACCGTTCCTGAAAGTTTTGCACACATGACACGTGCAATTCATCCAATGGCAAAGAAAACACTGTGGTATAACAAAAGCTGTTACAACCGCAACGGTTTGTGCATGATTTATAACGCTTATTGCACCCCTGTGCTTTTTTTTTATCAGGCATGGCTCATCAATTTTGTAATAAATATCGCCATACTCTACCTCCGGCTTATTTCAGATATTACAAATTCCTCCTCCGGCTTCCTAGATGGCACCAAAACAGAAAAATAATTCCTCGATTTGGTTTAATAGATATGACTTCTTGGATTCGGTCTTCCAGTGATGATTTATGTAAAAAGACCATCTACTTTATTCATGTTTACGATCCTATGCAGTCTTTTTTTCCATATTGATACTGGTTAATTAGTCCATGTTGTCTTTTGTCAGTTTGATTTTTTTTTTCTTGCTGTTTATTGTTTTTGTTTAAATATAATACTCCGTACTTTGTGTTTTTTTTATACCTTTACGGATAATAAAGTTCATTCATTCATTCAATCTGCAGTTTGACCAGCCGTATAGAATGCGTCTGAATCAGCGGGCTCGCTGCAGGCCCGTGATCTTATAATATATGTTTGTAGGGAGTTTCACCGACCATCTGAATTGACTACACAGCACGCGGCTTGCTTGAGTAAAAACCAGCCAAAGGATATAGATGCCATATATTTTCATAGCGAATCTGAAATTTAACTTGAAAACTGGATGCAGTTTCCTTGTAAAGATGCCGAGGGCGAGACATGTCATAAAAGTGTGAATCAAGACTTCATTTTCATGCCCTTCTTTTCTTTCAGCACGTTGAGAGCCAGCGACCTTGAGCTAGCTGCCAAAAGTGTAGATTTTTGCTGCTCCTTTTTATTGAGCTTTGATTTCTCTTATTAAAAAAGCTTGCAACTGACTCACTTGGCTCCTTACTTTTAAATTTGAGTTTTTTTGTTGCTAAGGTTTTTACTTATCTAATCAGAGAATGAACTACTTTATTACATTTTATCTTTTTTAAAGCCAATCCAAAGTTTATTTTTCTATTATCAATATTTTTTCCACCATTCCGACATGTTTCAGAATAACCCTGTATTTTTTCAAAGGTCTCAGATTTGACTGAACACTAATCGCCAGAAGTTCAAGTCTATGTGCACTATATTAATCCTTTCATGTGATCTGTCTGATCCAATCAGAACTTTTTGACTGCACTTAATTGTTTTGAAAGTCTTTTGCTTTCAAGCCATTGTGTTGAAAATTGGCTCCGATTATTTTTTGGACTTCATTTGGTGTGTACCAGCTAAACAACGGAAAACAACACTTTCAATGATTTTTCCATCATTCCCACATGTTACAGAATAACCCTGTATTTTTTCAAACGTGCGAGATTTGATTAAACACTAATCGCCAGAAGTTCAACTCTACTACGTGCACTGTGTTAATCCTGTCATGTGATATGTCTGATCCAATGAAGGGTTTTTTGACTGCACTTGATTGTTTTGATAGTCTTTTCCTTTCAAGTCGTTGTGTTGAAAATTAGTTAAGATTATTTTCTTAGACTTCATTGGGTGTGTACCAGCCGAACAAGGGAAACGGTTAAAAGTGATAAAACGGAAATTTTGGTTCTTGATTAAGATTTCCAAGAAAGGAATGACAGGGGACATTTTATAGGCAAGGGAAGGGGCTAAGAAGCCTTCAGAATGGCTTTAAAATAAGGTAGCGTGGGCTTGATATCAGAAAAATATATATTTATATTTATATATATATATATATATATATATATATATATATATATATATATATATACATATATATATATATATATATATATATATATATATATATATATATATATATATATATATATATATATATATATATATATATATATATATATATACCTAGGATAAATACTTGAAGTAGTACTTGAAGTAATACTTAAGTACAATTTTGGCAAGTACTTGATATTTGATACTTAAGTAAGAATTTGGAAAGTACTTATTTCTTGATATTTAAGTAAAAAAAACAATGAGTACTTAATACTTGATACTTAAGTAAAAATTTGGAGTACTTGTTGCAGCACTGTCCGAAACACAAACACTCGTTCCTTTCCAAAAACTGTACCGTTATGCAAAACATTGTCTCTTTGATACGCATTTGAAAACCGAATAAGCATAGGACGTGGATTCGATTTTTATGGCAGTCTGAAAACATCCTGTAAATTTTACTTTGGGGAACTATTTTTGTAAGATAATGCTCTGACTATTCTTTGAAAGATATATTGGCTCTGCTTTTCTGCAACCCATAAATTGCTAAATTCTTCCTTCGAGCTTCCTTCTCGAGAATTCGTATACTGGAGTCCTGGAGTGTATTTAGTTTCTTTGTGTTTTGGACTCTAGATTCTACTGCAGACATTTCTGATTTCACTAAAGTCGTTTCAACTCTTAATTCATTTGACAAATGTTGTATTGCCCCGCTTGCTGAATTCTGATCCTCTTGTAGGATATTCAGCTTGGACCCCTTTGCTTTTAACTTTTCAGATAATCCCTGAATCGATACTAAAATAACCTCTGTTGTCTCGTAGCCTAATAGTTTAAGCAGAAACAGAAACTTACACGAAAGTGGGGTATATTTGTGATCCTACTGTTTCCAATAACTCCTGTTTGTTTTTGCACGTTTACTGTTTCTCAGGTGGGATAAATGTCTGAATATCAATAAATCATACTTTTTGCGTTTATCTTCAATGGAAAATACAGATATGGGCATAACATGTTTTGATTTAGTTCGACATTTTCCTCAATATTCTCGGAACAGATCAATTGAATGTTCTTCATCTTTTATGAAACTGCAGGTGAAATATTGCCGACCTATCTCAATAGCAAATACGGTATGTAAACAAGGGATAAATTGCATAGCTTGCATCTCTTGCCCCATGGGCTTTGGTAGGGGGAGGGGGCTGGATAGCTCAAAGACATAATAAATATTCATAATTTCAATTTTATTTGTTTGGGAATCGGCTGGCGTAGGAGGGGGGTAGTGGTGATTTCCCTCCAATCGGTTTTGACTCTTAAAAATGGGACTTGAAAAAGGAACAAGAACTTTTAATTCCTGATTGAAGGAGGCCCCTTCAAAGCTTAGATGACCACCCTTTCCTTAAAACTGTAGAATTTGGGAGGGAAAGTCGAGGGGGGGGGGGGGGGTTGACTACAATCTGATCTCTTTTGAATCTTAAAAGAAAGCTAGAAGTTTGATCTACCTATACAAGATGATATTATTACCATTTGCTACTACAGCGTTAAACAAAAATCCAGTTTTCGTAACAAATTGATTTTATTAAAAAAAATTAACAACAAAATGTTTTTAACCACATCAATTGCCTTTATAATTAGCCATTAAACAGCTCTCTAGGATGTTCTAACTCTCAGACATCTGCGGAGGAAAGGAAAAGAAAAACTTGCCCTTTATGCGGAATATCGTGGTTACAGTCACTTTTCTTGATTTCCAAGCTAATATGTTTTCCTTGTTATTCATGCCGAGAGACGGTAACTTTCCTATATAGAGGTTTCAAACAAGGTGGTTAATAATAAACTTTTTGTTTTGATCCGTCTCTATTTTTAGGGCTTATAGTTTTTACTCCAATGGAGTTTGATCGTCTCTGACTAGGGTGCTAGCTACTACTGCAACCTAGAAAAAATAATCTTTATAAAAGTTTCACCTCTGTGGTAAGCTTCCACACTTACTGTGCTGGCTAATTCTCTGAAGTTTGTCTCTTGGTATTCCAACCATTAAAAGGCCATAAACATTTTCCTCTTTGTAATAGTCTTTGAAATCATAATGCATGGTTGTTGTATCAAAGTATTCATCATTCTTAAAATTTCGCTTATAACGACATCTGTTGTTCAAATATATGTCCTCATAATAGCCTATTTGCAAACAGGTGTAGCAAACAAAAAGTTTTCCATTGTATTTTTAGAAGATTTTATGATGTCATTTTATACCAATTCAAGCCACAAGCAAATAGAATGTAACAGAGAGATTTAATAAATGTCACAGAAAAACATTTTTTAAATAAATCATTCGAAACTGCATTTCACTAAAACATATTTCTATAATAACGGTGCTATTGAGGTTTCTGTTCTCGCGACAGGCGGGATTTGAACCTGCAGACTCATGATCCACTAGCCCAATCTATTCCACTGTGCTGTCACAAGATATGATATTAAGTTAATAAAAGTTCTGTTGAATAATTAAAAGTTGAAGAGCATAATCCGATTCTGTGTGGTTCTTGCGACAGGCGGGATTTGAACCTGCAGACTCATGATTCACTACCCCAATATATTCCACTGCGCTGTCACAAGATATGATATTAAGTTAATAAAAGTTCTGTTGAATAATTAAAAGTCGAAGAGCATAATCCCGATTCTGTGTGGTTCAGGGAAAATTATAATTCGTACAAAATAAAAGTGGAAGAAATCTTCAGTCCGCTCTCTTACGGGTATCTTACCCTAGATGATATTGTTTGGATTGACGGTAAAACATATCTAAGCAACTCGATGGACTTAACTGTTGGAAATAGTTATGCTGCTGCTACACTCATAGAATATAATAATACAGGACATGCTGGAAGAACATTAAGATATTGTGTGACTTGGCACCAAAAATGGAATAATCTTAATGATGAGCAAAGAAAGTATTTGCATGACGTGCAGAACCATTGCAGGAACGGCATTCCGTTTCCTTAACTGTTGGAAATAGTTATGCTGCTGCTACACTCATAGAATATAATAATACAGGACATGCTGCAAGGACATTAAGATATTGTGACTTGGCACCAAAAATGGAATAATCTTAATGATGAGCAAAGAAAGTATTTACATGACGTGCGGAACCATTGCAGGAACGGCATTCCGTTTCCTAAGGCTGAGGTTACCTTTGTTCTTGCGACAGGCGGGATTTGAACCTGCAGACTCATGATCCACCAGCCAAATCTTTACCACGGCGCTGTCACAAGATATGATATTAAGTTAATAAAAGTTCTGTTGAATAATTAAAAGTCGAAGAGCATAATACCGATTCTGTGTGGTTCAGGGAAAATTATAATTCGTACAAAATAAAAGTGGAAGAAATCTTCAGTCCACCCTCTTACGGGTATCTTACCCTAGATGATATTGTTTGGATTGACGGTAAAACATATCTAAGCAACTCGATGGACTTAACTGTTGGAAATAGTTATGCTGCTGCTACACTCATAGAATAAAATAATACAGGACATGCTGCAAGAACATTAAGATATTGTGTGACTTGGCACCAAAAATAGAATAATCTTAATGATGAGCAAAGAAAGTATTTGCATGACGTGCGGAACCATTGCAGGAACGGCATTCCGTTTCCTAAGGCTGAGAATGGCATTCCGTTTCCTAAGGCTGAGATTACCTTTTATGGTTCTGGGGCTACTGGGGTTACTCGGATTGACATCTTTGTTGTAGCCGTAGCTGCGATGGTGGTTGCAGTTACATTTATGACCTAGCACGTCCAATTGGAATAGAAAAAGCCTGAAATTCTCCATATATGATGTCGGATTGAAATACAAATTTAGCCACTGGCACCGGCTCGGCCAAAAACCCTAAAGAGAAGACAATATCTGTCTTCCCTGTCCTGTGGTGGCGCAGTGGAATTGATCTTAGCTTGGTAATACGGGACCCAGAGATCGATTCACACTGCAGGAATGCACTGCAGGGCCGACGCAGGGACCATAGTAGTCGAGAAGCGTCGTTAATCTATCTATATATATATCTATCTATCTTCTATCTATATAAAAATAAGTTGTCTGTGGATCTGTGGATCTGTGGATCAGGTGACGATCCACAAAAAAGGTAAAAAACTAAAAACTAAAAAAAAAACTGAAAAAACTAAAAAAAGGCAAAAACTACAAAAAAAACTAAAAACTAATAAAAAAAATAAAAAAGCTAAAAAACTAAAAAAACTAAAAAAACTAAAAAACTAAAAAAACTAAAAACTAAAAAAAAAATCTTAAAAAAAGGAAAAAACTGAAAAATAGAAGAGAAAAAGAAAACTAATAAAATTAAGAATAAAATAAAAAAAAATAAAAGATAAAAACTAAAAAAAAAGTAAAAAGAAAAAAACGAAAAAAACTAAAAAAGCTAAAAAAAGGTAAAAACCAATAAAAAACTAAAAAGAAAAAAAGGAAAAAAAAACTAAAAAAACTAAAAACTAAAAAAAAAACTTAAAAAAAAGGAAAAAACTGAAAAATAGAAGAGAAAAAGAAAACTAATAAAATTAAGAATAAAAATAAAAAAAAATAAAAAAGATAAAAACTAAAAAAAAATTAAAAGAAAAAACGAAAAAAACTAAAAAAGCTAAAAAAAAGGTAAAAACCAATAAAAAACTAAAAAGAAAAAAAGGAAAAAAACTAAAAAAAATTTTCATCTAAAAAACTAAAAAAAACTAAAAAAGGTAAAAACTAAAAGAACTAAAAAAGAAAAAAAACTAAAAAAAGGAAAAAAACTGAAAAATAAAGGAGAAACAATCTAAATAAATGACGACACTCAAAGAGAAAGCGACCGGGACAAAAGGAATGTTCGATTAGCAATCAAAAAAGAACCGGGACACAGGGAGTATAAATGACGACGACCGGGACACAGGGACATAACTACAAAGGGGACGCCGGGGTGCACAGGGGGATATATAAAAGAATAAAATTAAGAATGAAATAAAAAAAATAAAAAAGATAAAAACTCAAAAAAAAGTAAAAAGAAAAAACGAAAAAAACTAAAAAAGCTAAAAAAAAGGTAAAAACCAATAAAAAACTAAAAAGAAAAAAAGGAAAAAAACTAAAAAAACTAATAACTAAAAAAAACTTAAAAAAGTAAAAAACTGAAAAATAGAAGAGAAAAAGAAAACTAATAAAATTAAGAATAAAAATAAAAAAAAAATAAAAAAGATAAAAACTAAAAAAAAAGTGAAAAGAAAAAACGAAAAAAAATAAAAAAGCTAAAAAAAGGTAAAAACCAATAAAAAACTAAAAAGAAAAAAAGGAAAAAAACTAAAAAAAATTTTCATCTAAAAAACTAAAAAAAACTAAAAAAGGTAAAAACTAAAAGAACTAAAAAAGAAAAAAAAAACTAAAAAAAGGAAAAAAACTGAAAAATAAAGGAGAAACAATCTAAATAAATGACGACACTCAAAGAGAAAGCGACCGGGACAAAAGGAATGTTCGATTAGCAATCAACAAAGCACCGGGACACAGGGAGTATAAATGACGACGACCGGGACACAGGGACATAACTACAAAGGGGACGCCGGGGTGCACAGGGGGATATATAAATGACGATGGCGACTCAGGGAATGGTCGATTCACAGGTGGGACATAGGGACACAACTACAATGGCGCGTAGCGTTTGCATATGACGTCATTATTAGTACATACGGCTTTGTATATGGACAGACAATGGGAAAGCCAAGAATGTTGTATATTCGCAATTTTTACGTAGTTTGAAACACATATATAAATCTATCTATATTCACAGGTGGGACACAGGGACACAACTACAATGGCGCGTAACTAATATAGCGCGTAACTAATATGGCGCGTAGCGACTTACGCGCGCGGGGGGGCTTGGGGGGGCGCGAAGCGCCCCACCAACTAGGTGTTGGGGTGGCACGAAGCGCCACCCCAACAGCTAGTATATATATATAAATAAGTTATTTGGGTGTTATGTCTGTTACACTATGTCTGTTACGCCAGATTATGAAAAATAAAGAAGAAAAAGAAAACAAACTAAAATGTAAAAGCTGGGAATTGCATAAATATTTCGAAATATTTTGACAATAGATTAAAGTAATTCGAAAACCTTAAAACAGATACTTAAAATATTGAGGTTTATTATAAATTGTTGAGCAATCACCATCAACAAAACTCAAGGGCAATCGTTAGAAAAATGCGTTATAGATCTGAATACGGATTGTTTTCCCATGGATAATTATTATGTTGCATGTTCAAGAGTTGGTAAACCTAAAAATCTATTTATATGGACAGACAATGGGACAGCAAAGAATGTTGTATATTCGCAAGTTTTTCTTAGTTAAATATATATATACTAGCTGTTGGGGTGGCGCTTCGCGCCACCCCAACACCAAGTTGGTGGGGCGCTTCGCGCCCCCCCAAGCCCCCCCGTGCGCGTAAGTCGTTACGCCCCATATTAGTTACGCGCCATTGTAGTTGTGTCCCTGTGTCCCACCTGTGAATAGAGATAGATATAAATATATGTTTTTAACTACGTAAAACATGCGAATTTACAACATTCTTCGCTGTCCCATTGTCTGTGCATATAAATAGATTGTCAGGTTTACTGACTCTTGAACATGCAACATATAATTGTCCATGGGAAAAACAATCCGTATTCAGATCTATACCTCATTATTCTAATGATGTGTCCCTGTGTCCCGGTCGTCATTTATATTCCCTGTGTCCCGGTCGTCATTTGTGTCCCGGTGTCCCAGTTTGTAATTTCTCTTTGAGTGTCCCGGTCGTCATTTATATTCCCTGTGTCCCGGTGTCCCGGTCGTCATTTGTGTCCCGGTGTCCCGGTCTGTAATTTCTATTCGAACAATCCCTGTGTCCCGGTCGTCATTTATATATCCCACCTGTGCCCCCGGCGTCCCCGTTGTAGTTGTGTCCCTGTGTCCCGGTCGTCACTTATATTCCCTGTGTCCCGGTCGTGATTTGTGTCCGGGTGTCCCAGTCTGTAATTTCTCTTTGAGGTTCCCGGTCGTCACTTATATTCCCTCTGTCTCGGTAGTCATTTGTGTCCCGGTCTGTAATTTCTCTTTGAGTATTTTTTCTTTTTAGTTTTTTTTTAGTTTTTTACCTTTTTTCTTTTTTCAGTTTTCTTTTTCTTCTTTATTTTTCAGCGTCACTATGAAGTACATATCGACGAACCTTTGTTTTTTAACTTAAATCTGGTAGGCATTGATGACCTTATCCAAGTCAAAATCCCAAACCCAATCATCATCGCTATCATTTTCAGTTTTGATATGTTTTGACTCTCGCTGTCCAGGTGGATTTTCATCTACCTGCGCGGTTTCGCGTTCTTTAGCCGCAAGCCTGTTTTCTTGCTGTTCTTGTGATTCCTCGGAACGCTTTCTTTTCTTACTTTCTCTATCAGCAGCAAGTTTTTTGGCATAAACTCTTTGAGCAGCTTCCTCGGCTGTTGCCATTGTAGGTTCTTCAGTCATTTTACAATTAAACATTTTTCTGTGAACAAATGTCTTAAATACCGTTAATGACGTCACCGTCAAAGCAAAAATGACGACAACTAATTTCATGGCGTCAGTCAACACAGAAACATGACGTCACCTGATCCACAGACAGACACACAGACAGACAACTTATTTTTATATATATACTAGCTGTTGGGGTGGCGCTTCGCGCCACCCCAACACCTAATTGGTGGGGCGCTTCGCGCCCCCCCCAAGCCCCCCCACGCGCGTAAGTCGTTACGCGCCATATTAGATACGCGCCATTGTAGTTGTGTCCCTGTGTCCCACCTGTGAATATAGATAGATTTATATATGTGTTTCAAACTACGTAAAAATTGCGAATATACAACATTCTTGGCTTTCCCATTGTCTGTCCATATACAAAGCCGTATGTACTAATAATGACGTCATATGCAAACGCTCTTTTTACAAACAAACAAACATGCATACACACAACTCGTTTTTATATAGATAGATAGATAGATAGATAGATAGATACAATACAAATTAACTACGTAAAACTTGTGAATATACAACAGTCTTCGCTGTCCCATTGTCTGTGCGTATAAATAGATTGTCAGGTTTACCGACCCTCAAAGATGCAACATACAATTGTACATTGGTAAAGCAATCTGTATTAAGATCTATACCGCATTTTTCTAGTGATTGCCCTTGAGCTTTGTTGATGGTGGTTGCAAATGCTAATCGAATTGGGAATTGCAATCTTTTAAATTGAAAAAGCAGATCCGTTGGAATCATGGGAATGCGAGGAATAAGAACAGCCTCACCCTCATAAGGCCCTGTCAAGATTGTGGCATCTATTAGGTTTTCCATTGTTTTTTTTTTACGGCAAGTCGCGTGCCATTGCAAAGCTTTGGTGGGTTGATATTTCTTAAAAGTATTATTGGTACGCCTATTTTTAGTTGTAGCAGGTGTGGTGGACACCCTGAAGGATCTATGGAATTTAAAAATTCAGATGGATAATTAACCGCTTCATTTGGTTCCGAAATACAAATTAACTGCGTAAAACTTGCGAATATACAACATTCTTCGCTGTCCAATTCTCGCTGCATATAAATAGATTGTCAGGTTTACCGACCCTCGAACATGCAACGTACAATTGTCCATGGGAAAAACAATCAGTATTAAGATCAATACCACATTTTTCTAATGATTGACCTTGAGCTTTATTAATGGTGATTGCAAATGCTAATCGAATTGGGAATTGCAATCTTTTAAATTGAAAAGGCAGATCTGTTGGAATCATGGGAATGCGAGGAATAAGAACAGCCTCACCCTCAAAAGGCCCTGTCAGGATTGTGGCCTCTATTAGGTTTTCCATTGTTTTTTTTACGGCAAGTCGAGTGCCATTGCAAAGCTTTGGTGGGTTTATATTTCTTAAAAGTATTATTGGTACGCCTATTTTTAGTTGTAGCACGTGTGGTGGAAACCCTGAAAGATCTATGGAATTTAAAAATTCAAATGGATAATTAACCGCTTCATTTGGTTCCAAAACAGTGTCGACTGACTTGTAAAGGACTGCCTGGTCTTGAATCTTGGTCAAAACAATATTGTTGATTTCGTGGACGTCTATATTTTTGGGTGCGAGAATCGCTCTTTCACTTAGCCATTTATTATTTTTATAATTTTTTTGAATATTCGGAAATACTTTTTCAATCAATTCATTTTTGGACGTCACTAAATTACAGAAATCAGCAGGTAGTTGTATACGTCCTGAAATTGAGTCTACTGGGAGCTTTCCGTTTCCCATTGCCAGCAATTGATCTGAAAATGTTTGACCAGAGTCATCGTTTTGCAATCGGACACGCATATTTGTAGTTAATTTTAATGTTTTTACGTGTGCCCATAAATTAGAATTTTTCAGGCAAGCATTCATTTCGTCTGCAGGAGTTGATCTAGGTATTATAGGTAATGTTTGCCTGAAATCTCCCGCAAGCAATATTAAGGTGCTGCCAAAGGGTTTCGACTTCCCTCGCAAATCTTTCAAGCATTGATCCAGAGCCTCGAGCGATTTTTTGTGTGCCATTGTGCACTCATCCCAAATAATAAGTTTGCATTGCTGCAATACTTTACCCATCCCAGATGATTTGGAAATATTGCACGTGGGAGTTTCTGTAGAATGCAAGTTCAGAGGCAATTTCAAAGCGGAATGAGCAGTTCTTCCACCAGGCAGCAATGTTGCGGCTATTCCGGTCGACGCAATTGCCAACGCTATATCATTTTTAGATCGAATTGATGCCAGAATCAGTTTTATCACAAACGTTTTACCAGTACCTCCTGGCGCATCCAAAAAGAAAATTTCTCCAACGTTGTTATCGACACAATGCATTATCGTATCATAAATGCCTTTTTGTTCCGACGTTAACTTGGAAATGTTATTTTGTACATACGACAATAGATCACTCGTACTGTAACTTTGTTCACGATCCAATTCTACACATGTCGAAACAGCAGCGATACGGTTAGGTGAAGGCATTCCCAAACCCTGAAGAGGTTTGTTTGCCATACTTATGCACAAATCTTCTATAACAACTAAAGTGTAGTTATAAATTTCTGATGTAAAATCAAAAGTCATGTCTGACGTCTCTAACTGTTTTCGATGAAGTATATCTTCGGACATTTTTGACTTATATTTTTCCCATAAATCTGTAGGAGCTGATGGAGAGCAAGTTGTTAAAATGATGCCAAACAATGCACGAATTTGACTTGGGGTTGACGTTTCGCACGCGTCATTGATGCAGTTATCCCAGTGTTGGTCATTCTCCAATAAATTCAGAGCTTGGCATGCACTACGGTAAGTGTCATGTATAGTACCATTTACAGTCCTCAAATACTCAAAGGATGTCGGACCGGGTACATTCACCAAAAGCAGGCGTAGAAAGAAGCATTCATGTTGATTGGGGTGAACGGTGTAGAGTCTTCCTATCGTGGTATCTTTGAAGATGGTAGGTTGGCCGTCGACTGACGTACCCTGTTTTCGACGTTCAAATACTTTATTTTTAGTATTCCACGTGTAATACGAAGGCACTTCAGTATACAGCAGTTTTTTTGCAAAAGAATCATTTTTGCAAAGCGAAAAAAAAGCTGTTAATGTTGTATCCGGTGGATTCAGGACTCTTTGTTGCACGTTGGTTTCCGTGAAATAAACACGTTGACCATTCTGTAAATGTACCGCTAAGTGAACAACAGCTGGACTACGTTCATGTATCGGAAATGAAAGAATTCGCCAAACAGCTTCATTACTGCTTATGTATCTTCCAGCCTGATATTCTACGATTTCATCGAAATCTTTGATTTCGGACTGCAAGCCAAAAACTGCCATGTCACTGCCTTTGTTGACGTATTTACATATGTATTTGATTGCCTTTACGGAATTACAGTATTCAACGTTTATGTGTGCATTAAATGTTTTTGATAATAAAGGGGAATATGGAACAACCCACTGGTTATCTACTTCGATGGTGGTACCGTTACGCTTCTTTATTATTGCTGTTTTACCGCCATCTTCAGTAGATCTTCTTCTATATTGTGGGTAACCATCATTGCCAGTAATTGTTTTGGGTACTAAAAGTCGAGGATATTGCTTTGTGCACCTTCCTTTGGCCATGCATGGTGAATTTTCGTTCAGTGCACCCCAAGGTCCATGTATCATATTTTTTACAATAATATCATGTAACCCCTTATCGACATTTTTATCAGGTATTTCAGCGGAAATCACATAATCAATTTCGTTTGAAATAATTTTTTTATGTAGCCAGTTTAGTATATGTGCGTGTGGCAAACCTCGTTTTTGCCATTCCACTGAGTACATCCAGCATCGCACTGACCCAAACACTTCATGTTTTACAAGGTAGTTTATCAGTGATTTCAACTTTTTCCGGAAGACACGTGCCGTAATGTCATGCCTATGAACCGCCGATTGTCCTTCATGTAAAAGCTGCAGTATCTCGTCCCAAGATTGATTACATGTAAATGTAATAAATAAATCTGGACGACCATAGAGACGAACATACGCAATAGCATCTTGAGCATATTCATGCATATGACGGGGACTGCCAGCATATGACGAAGGTAAAATTGTTAATCTTCCAACGTTTGTGGTATTACCGTCATTTATAACTGCATCTCACAAATGAATGTATTGTTCAGAGCGGAGCTTGGTCTGATTCAGGCGGATATATAGCAAACGTTCTGATTCAATTTTAGCATACATATCCACGACAAATTGGTGAAACAATACACGGCATTTTAAAATATAATTTTCTTCATCCTGCCGAATCATTAGTCTATAGGAATAATAATGCATTGTACTGCATTTCTTATTCATTTCTTTGTTAGTGGCTGGATTCATCAATTTAATATTAAAGTGATAGCCGTCGGCTCCATCCCAAAAAATGATAGGATATTGTAGGGCATCGTAGCATCGATGAGTTTCAGCAATTCTTAACAACTGAGCGTTTCGCTTATGTAGAATAATATCTCGAGGTAAAAACTGATCACCGACCATAACGATTGCCACTTCGTCGATAGTCGGAGCATTGTATCTACGCACATGTTGGCCAGGAGGCGTTTTGTCAGTGGAAATAACAATTTTATGAGTATCAGTAGGCATCAAATCGATGGCTGTTTTGAACAGACGCACTAACTTATTATTTTCGTGGAAAAGATGTTGCAATTGGGAAACGATTGTCCTTTCAACGTTGGGAGAAATTTCGCAACGTGCATTCAATTCAGAATTTCTATCACTGATGAAGTACAATTGTAAAAATTTATGATTCTCGCCTGAGAATGGTAGAAGGGACCCTGCTTTATGATAAATTTGCCCTTTTACTTTGAAAGTAGACATAAATTGATCTGGATTTTCGATTTGGGCTCCAAACGACGTCATTTGGAAACATGAGTTGTATTGTCTGATTTTTGACAAAAAACGCTTAGATTCTGACGTATTTCCAGTAAGGAAAGTCTTCAATGGCTCTGGTGGTGCAGCCAATAGAGGAAGTTTAACTTTTCCTGAGGCGCAACACATTCCCATTGTTTCACCATTGAATTTCAAGGCCTTGCAATAGGGACAAATTTTAGACATTGTCCCGATTTGAACACATCTACTCAAGCTATAATCATCGACTGGGTTGTACCTGAATGCCAGGCGATAACTTTCAGATTGCTCTGATTCCTCGGCACGCTTTCTTTTCTTACTTTCTCTATCAGCCTCAAGCCTGTTTCCCTGCTGTTCTTTTGATTCCTCGGCACGCCTTCTTTTTTTACTTTCTCTTTCAGAAGCAAGTCTGGTTTCGCGTTGCTCTGGTAGTTCCTCGACACGCCTTCGTTGACGTAAATTGCACATTCTTAATCTGGCCCTTTCTCTTTGAACCGCAAGCCTGGTTTTGCTTTTTGGTAACATTCTATCTTTTTCAATGTTTTTCAATTTTTCAGTGTTCATTCTAACATTGATGTTAGAAAAAAATTTTACGTGCCAAGCATGCAAACACTCGACAATTTATAATAAAACTCAATATTATAAATATCTGTTATAAGGTTTTCGAATTACTTTAATCTATTGTCAAAATATATAGAAATATTTATGCAATTACCAGTTTCTACATTTTTAGTTTCAGTTTGCTTTTCAGTTTAGTTTCATTTTTATATATATTTAAGATATAATCTGGCGTAACGGACAGACAACTTATTTTTATATATATAGAAGATAGATTTTTATATATATAGATACAGTTTCTTCTTTAGTTTTTTTTCTTTTTTAGTTTTTTCTTTTTTTAGTTTCTTCTTTTTATTGATTTGTTTTCTTCAATTTCTCAATGTTCATTCTAACATTGACACTTGGAAAAATCTTTACGTGCCAAGCATGCTAAAGCTCCAACAATTTAAATTAAACCTCAAATTTGGGGTATCTGTTTTAAGGTTTTCGAATTACTTTAATCTATTGTCAAAATATATTGAAATATTTGTGCAATTCCCAGTTTTTTTTTTAGTTTTTTCTTTTTTTAGTTTTTAGCTTTTTTAGTTTTTTTTTAGTTTTTTATCTTTTTTATTTTTTTACGTTTTTTCTTTTTAGGTTTTTTCTTTTTTTAATTTTTTTAATTTTTATTTTTTTTTTAGTTTTTTCTCTTAGTTTTTTTTAGTTTTTTACCATTTTTCTTTTTCGAATTACTTTAATCTATTGTCAAAATATTTCGAAATATTTATGCAATTTCCAGTTTTTACATTCTAATTTGTTTTCTTTTATATATATAGAAGATATAATCTAGCGTAACGGACAGACAACTTATTTTTATATATATAGACTAGCTGTTGGGGTGGCGCTTATATAAAATATATATATAAAAATATATATATAAAAATAAGTTGTCCGTGGATCTGTGGATCTGTGGATCAGGTGAACTGTCTGTCGAGTGACGTCGTGTTTGTCCGCATATGACGTCTGAATTATTTCACACTAATACAAAAGAAGAAAAAAAACTAAAAAAGGTAAAAACAACAAAAAAAATAAAAAGAAAAAAAAACTAAAAAAGCTAAAAAACTAAAAAAACTAAAAAAAGGTAAAAAACTAAAAACTAAAAAAAAAAACTGAAAAAACTAAAAAAGGCAAAAACTACAAAAAAACTAAAAACTAATAAAAAAAACTAAAAAAGCTAAAAAACTAAAAAAACTAAAAAAACTAAAAAAAGGTAAAAACTAAAAAAACTAAAAACTAAAAAAGAAAAAAACTAAAAAAAGGACAAAACTGAAAAATAAAAGAGAAAAAGAAAACTAAAAAATATAAATAAGAATAGAAAAAACTAAAAAAGATAAAAACTACAAAAAAAAACTAAAAAGAAAAAACGAAAAAAACTAAAAAAGCTATAGTCACTCGGTGAGAGAGGGTTTCAGAACGGAGAATGAAGGTCCCAGGTTCAAATCCTGGTTAGGCTAAAAAAGGTTAAAAACTAAAAACTAAAAAAAAAAACTGAAAAAACTAAAAAAAGGCAAAAACTACAAAAAAACTAAAAATTAATAAAAAAAAATAAAAAGGCTAAAAAACTAAAAAAACTAAAAAAACTAAAAAAAGGTAAAAAACTAAAAAAACTAAAAACTAAAAAAAAAGAAAAAACTGAAAAATAGAAGAGAAAAAGAAAACTAATAAAATTAAGAATAAAAAAGGAGAAAAACAAAACTAAAAAACGAATGTATATACAGACCGGGACACCGGGATACAAATGACGACCGGGACACAGGGAATATAAATGACCATACATAAGCCATAATGACCAGGACATAAGTAAAAAATATAAATGACGACCGGGACACAGGGACACAACTACAACGGGGACGCCGGGGGGCACAGGGGGATATAAATGACGACCGGGACACCGGGACAGGAAATGGTCGATTAGCAATCACCATCAACAAAGCTCAAGGGCAATCATTAGAATCATGAGGTATAGATCTGAATACGGATTGTTTTCCCATGGACCATTATATGTTGCATGTTCAAGAGTCGGTAAACCTGACAATCTATATATATGCACAGACAATGGGACAGCAAAGAATGTTGTATATTCTCAAGTTTTACGTAGTTAAAAACATATATATAATATATCTATCTATATTCACAGGTGGGACATAGGGACACAACTACAATGGCGCGTAACGACTTACGCGCGCGGGGGGGCTTGGGGGGCGCGAAGCGCCCCCACCAACTAGGTGTTGGGGTGGCGCGAAGTGCCACCCCAACAGCTAGTATATATATATATATATATATATATATATATATATATATATATATATATATATATATATATATATATATATATATATATATATATATATATATATATATATATATATATATATATATATATATATATATATATATACATATATACATACATATATATATATATATATATATATATATATATATATATATATATATATATATATATATATATATATATATATAAATATATATATATATTTTCTTTTTAGTTTTTTTGTAGTTTTTACCTTTTTTAATGTTTTCTTCTTTTGTATTAATGCTAAAGCCAAGGTTCAAACCTGGAGCCTCTCGGACCTAGAACCTGAAACATAACGCTTTACCAACTCAGCTACTTCGGCTTGAATACATTCGTTTTGAGCAACTTCCTCGGGTGTTGCCATTGTAGGTTCTTCAGTCATTTTACAATTAGAAATTTCTCTTTCAACGGTCTTCTTACAATTAAAAATTTGTCTTTGAACGATATTCTTAAATACCTGTGTCCTGGTCGTCATTTATATTCCCTGTGTCCCGGTATCCCAGTCTGTAATTTCTCTTTGAGTGTCCCGGTCGTTATTTATATTCCCTCTGTCCCGGTCGTCATTTGTGTCCCGGTCTGTAATTTCTCTTTGAGGGTTTTTTCTTTTTAGTATTTTTTAGTTTTTTACATTTTTTCTTTTTTCAGTTTTCTTTTTCTTCTTTATTTTTCAGCTTCACTATGAAATACATATCGCCGAACCTTTGTTTTTTTTAACTAAAATCTGGTAGGCATTGATGACCTTATCCAAATCAAAATCCCAAACCCAATCATCATCGCTATCATTTTCAGTTTTGATATGTTTTGACTCCCGCTGTCCGGGTGGATCTTCATCTAACTGCGCAGTTTTGCGTTCTTTAGCCTCAAGCCTAATTCCTTGCTGTTCTTTTGATTCCTCGGCACGCTTTCTTTTCTGACTTTCTCTATCAGCAGCAAGTTTTTTGGCGTAGACTCTTTGAGCATCTTCATCGGCTTTTGCCATTGTAAGTTCATCAGTCATTTTAAACTTAAACATTAATAGATTTCTACGTGAACATATATGTCTTAAATATCTTTAATGACGTCACTGTCATAGCAAAAATGACGACAACTAACTTCATGACGTCAGCCGACACAGAAACATGACGTCACCTGATCCACAGACAGACAGACAACTATATATATATATATATATATATATATATATATATATATATATATATATATATATATATATATATATATATATATATATATATATATATTCACAGGTGGGGCACAGGGACACTACTACAATGGCGCGTTCTCAAATAATAAATATCTGTTTTAATTTCAAGCAATTAAGTCAGTATGTTCATCTAAGGATTTTTCTTTTGCAAATTATGTTCTAATCTCCATAGGGAACGGGCGGGTCTGCTGTGGTCCTCGTAATATCTGCTCGTTTTGAATTTAACTCGATTATTTATTGTAATTTCTGTTCGTTCTGTGTTTCAGTAATATAATGATGAAATGCACTGCAGGACCGACACAGGGACCTTAGTAGTCAATCGTTAATCTGATACAATGAATCTTGAAAACAGCCGTCCGAACTTCAAAACAAGTAAAATACGCAATAAAAACTTTAAAGCAGAAAATTCCTCCATAGTTATTTAATGAAAGAATGAATTTTTGACTTCTGCTTTATTATTTGGACTTTCAAATTTTATGTTGAAATTCCATAAAAAATTTTGTCAACATCGTTTCGAAACCTTACAATATTCCACTAACAGTTACTAGGAATGGTTTTGTTTTAACTCGTGCAAACACAATTGTTACCACAATTGACATTCGTTATTTTGTCGAAATGGCAGAAAAATGTCTGAAATGACAGGATATATAAGCCAAAGAATAAATTATAAGGTTCGTTTTCTACGTTTCTAGAAGAACCAGATTAAAAAACTTCCCATTGAAATTTTTCAATCCCACAGACAGGGCCGCATCCAGGATTTTTTTTTTTCTCGTTTTTTCTTAGGCAAGAATTTCTTTTTGGGAAGGGGGTTATACCAAAACACATAAAAAATGCATACAAAATTCATTTAAAGCCATTTCTCTTATGTTTTTGCAGGTTAGAGAAATATTTTTTGGGGGGAGGGGGGGAGGTTCAAATGTTCTAACACCCCTAAATATAGCCTTTCCCACAACACACGAATTTTGATCTCATCGTCTTCCTTTTAAATTCTTAGGTAAATTTTATCACAAAAAAACAGTGTCTAATTTTGGATCATTCTTGTTCTAAGATAGAACCCGTGCTGCTTTTTAGATCTAAACTATAAATTGGCAAAACAAGCCCTCATGAAAATTTCCATTGTTATTTACAATTAACAGAAAATAAAGGGGTGCTAGAAGCTTCACTTGCGTAATTCACACAGATGGAACTGAAAGGACAGCTTGCACATGTTTTTCAAATTTAAATAAGTGGCGAAAATAGACTAATTTCTGAACCATTAATGCAAGATAAATAGGAATAAACAACTCAAGCTGGTGATCAGTTTTTTTTTTTGAAAAAATACGTTTTGTGTTTTCCAAAAGAAGATGTGACTAAACATAGTGTGATCAAAAACACAGCAAATTTTTTTGGAATGTTATTCTGCAGTAAATTACGAGCAAAATAATAAACCGCAACTAAATGAATTATCAAAAGTGTTTGTGTGTGTGTGTGTGGGTGGGGAGGGGGTAATACTAATATAAATGACTTTCTACAAATTGATAATTATCAACTTGTAGAAACACATACTTTGTAACTTCAAATAGCGCGTAAAGAGTTCTTTTACCGACTTATCCGCTTAATATTAACCTCCGCGAATTTAATCCGTAAAAAACAACAAATGTTTATCCAGAAACTTGTCAGCTGCAATGTTATTTGAAAATTGGCTATTTGGTAGAAAAACTACATTAATCAGGTGTACTACAGTTTAAACAGAGCTTATTTAGAAATCCTTGAAAGTGTGGCAGATTTCACAATTACTGTCCCTTTTCGTTTCTCAGCATATAATTTCACACATTCTTACCTTTTTTAAACCGATTGATTTTTTGTTTATAAACAAAGTCATAAATAGTCGGGCTTGTCAGATACCTAATCTTGTGATGCTCGACCACATTAAAAGCGTAAAAATTATCGTAAACTTACAAAAATCTTGCGCCAAGCTTCTGGAATTGGTCCATAAACTAAGATCTAGTATGTTTAATTATATTATGTTTAAAAAAGTATGTTTAAAAAATATTATATGTTATAATGTATTTTAGAAAATGTTTATAGCCTTTTACCCCTTCTCCTTCCGATTCGCAAGGCTTAATAGAATCTGTGAATCCTAATTTGCAAAATAAAGAATAACATAGCTTAAAACCAAGCGAAATCTTGGGAATGATTTTGAGAAAGCCCATTTGCTCGAAGAAGCATACTATAAGCTAAATATTTCTTTTTTCCGAGATAAAGACAAGTGCAGCGACGATAGATCTTCACGTAATCTAACAGGCTGTGTACAAAAGGGACACGTGTATGTTTGACCTTGAAAGTATCTAGGATTTAGTACCGTTCCTGAAAGTTTTGCACACATGACACGTGCAATTCATCCAATGGCAAAGAAAACACTGTGGTATAACAAAAGCTGTTACAACCGCAACGGTTTGTGCATGATTTATAACGCTTATTGCACCCCTGTGCTTTTTTTTTATCAGGCATGGCTCATCAATTTTGTAATAAATATCGCCCTACTCTACCTCCGGCTTATTTCAGATATTACAAATTCCTCCTCCGGCTTCCTAGATGGCACCAAAACAGAAAAATAATTCCTCGATTTGGTTTAATAGATATGACTTCTTGGATTCGGTCTTCCAGTGATGATTTATGTAAAAAGACCATCTACTTTATTCACGTTTACGATCCTATGCAGTCTTTTTTTCCATATTGATACTGGTTAATTAGTCCATGTTGTCTTTTGTCAGTTTGATTTTTTTTCTTGCTGTTTATTGTTTTTGTTTAAATATAATACTCCGTACTTTGTGTTTTTTTTATACCTTTACGGATAATAAAGTTCATTCATTCATTCAATCTGCAGTTTGACCAGCCGTATGGAATGCGTCTGAATCAGCGGGCTCGCTGCAGGCCCGTGATCTTATAATATATGTTTGTAGGGAGTTTCACCGACCATCTGAATTGACTACACAGCACGCGGCTTGCTTGAGTAAAAACCAGCCAAAGGATATAGATGCCATATATTTTCATGGCGAATCTGAAATTTAACTTGAAAACTGGAGGCAGTTTCCTTGTAAAGATGCCGAGGGCGAGACATGTCATAAAAGTGTGAATCAAGACTTCATTTTCATGCCCTTCTTTTCTTTCAGCACGTTGAGAGCCAGCGACCTTGAGCTAGCTGCCAAAAGTGTAGATTTTTGCTGCTCCTTTTTATTGAGCTTTGATTTCTCTTATTAAAAAAGCTTGCAACTGACTCACTTGGCTCCTTACTTTTAAATTTGAGTTTTTTTTGTTGCTAAGGTTTTTACTTATCTAATCAGAAAATGAACTATTTTATTACATTTTATCTTTTTTAAAGCTAATCCAAAGTTTATTTTTCTATTATCAATATTTTTTCCACCATTCCGACATGTTTCAGAATAACCCTGTATTTTTTCAAAGGTCTCAGATTTGACTGAACACTAATCGCCAGAAGTTCAAGTCTATGTGCACTATATTAATCCTTTCATGTGATCTGTCTGATCCAATCAGAACTTTTTGACTGCACTTAATTGTTTTGAAAGTCTTTTGCTTTCAAGCCATTGTGTTGAAAATTGGCTCCGATTATTTTTTGGACTTCATTTGGTGTGTACCAGCTAAACAATGGAAAACAACACTTTCAATGATTTTTCCATCATTCCCACATGTTACAGAATAACCCTGTATTTTTTCAAACGTGCGAGATTTGATTGAACACTAATCGCCAGAAGTTCAACTCTACTACGTGCACTGTGTTAATCCTGTCATGTGATATGTCTGATCCAATGAAGGGTTTTTTGACTGCACTTGATTGTTTTGATAGTCTTTTCCTTTCAAGTCGTTGTGTTGAAAATTAGTTAAGATTATTTTCTTAGACTTCATTGGGTGTGTACCAGCCGAACAAGGGAAACGGTTAAAATTGATAAAACGGAAATTTTGGTTCTTGATTAAGATTTCCAAGAAAGCAATGACAGGGGACATTTTATAGGCAAGGGAAGGGGCTAAGAAGCCTTCAGAATGGCTTTAAAATAAGGTAGCATGGGCTTGATATCAGAAAAATATATATTTATATATATATATATATATATATATATATATATATATATATATATATATATATATATATATATATATATATATATATATATATATATATATATATATATATATACCTAGGATAAATACTTGAAGTAGTACTTGAAGTAATACTTAAGTACAATTTTGGCAAGTACTTGATATTTGATACTTAAGTAAGAATTTGGAAAGTACTTATTTCTTGACATTTAAGTAAAAAAACAATGAGTACTTAATACTTGATACTTAAGTAAAAATTTGGAGTACTTGTTGCAGCACTGTCCGAAACACAAACACTCGTTCCTTTCCAAAAACTGTACCGTTATGCATAACATTGTCTCTTTGATACGCATTTGAAAACCGAATAAGTAGAGGACGTGGATTCGATTTTTATGGCAGTCTGAAAACATCCTGTAAATTTTACTTTGGGGAACTATTTTTGTAAGATAATGCTCTGACTATTCTTTGAAAGATATATTGGCTCTGCTTTTCTGCAACCCATAAATTGCTAAATTCTTCCTTCGAGCTTCCTTCTCGAGAATTCGTATACTGGAGTCCTGGAGTGTATTTAGTTTCTTTGTGTTTTGGACTCTAGATTCTACTGCAGACATTTCTGATTTCACTAAAGTCGTTTCAACTCTTAATTCATTTGACAAATGTTGTATTGCCCCGCTTGCTGAATTCTGATCCTCTTGTAGGATATCCTCTTGTAGGATATATATATATATATATATATATATATATATATATATATATAAATATATATATATATTTTCTTTTTAGTTTTTTTGTAGTTTTTACCTTTTTTAATGTTTTCTTCTTTTGTATTAATGCTAAAGCCAAGGTTCAAACCTGGAGCCTCTCGGACCTAGAACCTGAAACATAACGCTTTACCAACTCAGCTACTTCGGCTTGAATACATTCGTTTTGAGCAACTTCCTCGGGTGTTGCCATTGTAGGTTCTTCAGTCATTTTACAATTAGAAATTTCTCTTTCAACGGTCTTCTTACAATTAAAAATTTGTCTTTGAACGATATTCTTAAATACCTGTGTCCTGGTCGTCATTTATATTCCCTGTGTCCCGGTATCCCAGTCTGTAATTTCTCTTTGAGTGTCCCGGTCGTTATTTATATTCCCTCTGTCCCGGTCGTCATTTGTGTCCCGGTCTGTAATTTCTCTTTGAGGGTTTTTTCTTTTTAGTATTTTTTAGTTTTTTACATTTTTTCTTTTTTCAGTTTTCTTTTTCTTCTTTATTTTTCAGCTTCACTATGAAATACATATCGCCGAACCTTTGTTTTTTTTAACTAAAATCTGGTAGGCATTGATGACCTTATCCAAATCAAAATCCCAAACCCAATCATCATCGCTATCATTTTCAGTTTTGATATGTTTTGACTCCCGCTGTCCGGGTGGATCTTCATCTAACTGCGCAGTTTTGCGTTCTTTAGCCTCAAGCCTGTTTCCTTGCTGTTCTTTTGATTCCTCGGCACGCTTTCTTTTCTGACTTTCTCTATCAGCAGCAAGTTTTTTGGCGTAGACTCTTTGAGCATCTTCATCGGCTTTTGCCATTGTAAGTTCATCAGTCATTTTAAACTTAAACATTAATAGATTTCTACGTGAACATATATGTCTTAAATATCTTTAATGACGTCACTGTCATAGCAAAAATGACGACAACTAACTTCATGACGTCAGCCGACACAGAAACATGACGTCACCTGATCCACAGACAGACAGACAACTATATATATATATATATATATATATATATATATATATATATATATATATATATATATATATATATATATATATATATATATATATATATATATATATATATATATATATATATACAATAACAGGTGGGGCACAGGGACACTACTACAATGGCGCGTTCTCAAATAATAAATATCTGTTTTAATTTCAAGCAATTAAGTCAGTATGTTCATCTAAGGATTTTTCTTTTGCAAATTATGTTCTAATCTCCATAGGGAACGGGCGGGTCTGCTGTGGTCCTCGTAATATCTGCTCGTTTTGAATTTAACTCGATTATTTATTGTAATTTCTGTTCGTTCTGTGTTTCAGTAATATAATGATGGAATGCACTGCAGGACCGACACAGGGACCTTAGTAGTCAATCGTTAATCTGATACAATGAATCTTGAAAACAGCCGTCCGAACTTCAAAACAAGTAAAATACGCAATAAAAACTTTAAAGCAGAAAATTCCTCCATAGTTATTTAATGAAATTTAATGACCCTGTATTTTTTCAAAGGTCTCAGATTTGACTGAACACTAATCGCCAGAAGTTCAAGTCTATGTGCACTATATTAATCCTTTCATGTGATCTGTCTGATCCAATCAGAACTTTTTGACTGCACTTAATTGTTTTGAAAGTCTTTTGCTTTCAAGCCATTGTGTTGAAAATTGGCTCCGATTATTTTTTGGACTTCATTTGGTGTGTACCAGCTAAACAATGGAAAACAACACTTTCAATGATTTTTCCATCATTCCCACATGTTACAGAATAACCCTGTATTTTTTCAAACGTGCGAGATTTGATTGAACACTAATCGCCAGAAGTTCAACTCTACTACGTGCACTGTGTTAATCCTGTCATGTGATATGTCTGATCCAATGAAGGGTTTTTTGACTGCACTTGATTGTTTTGATAGTCTTTTCCTTTCAAGTCGTTGTGTTGAAAATTAGTTAAGATTATTTTCTTAGACTTCATTGGGTGTGTACCAGCCGAACAAGGGAAACGGTTAAAATTGATAAAACGGAAATTTTGGTTCTTGATTAAGATTTCCAAGAAAGCAATGACAGGGGACATTTTATAGGCAAGGGAAGGGGCTAAGAAGCCTTCAGAATGGCTTTAAAATAAGGTAGCATGGGCTTGATATCAGAAAAATATATATTTATATATATATATATATATATATATATATATATATATATATATATATATATATATATATATATATATATATATATACCTAGGATAAATACTTGAAGTAGTACTTGAAGTAATACTTAAGTACAATTTTGGCAAGTACTTGATATTTGATACTTAAGTAAGAATTTGGAAAGTACTTATTTCTTGATATTTAAGTAAAAAAACAATGAGTACTAAATACTTGATACTTAAGTAAAAATTTGGAGTACTTGTTGCAGCACTGTCCGAAACACAAACACTCGTTCCTTTCCAAAAACTGTACCGTTATGCATAACATTGTCTCTTTGATACGCATTTGAAAACCAAATAAGTATAGGACGTGGATTCGATTTTTATGGCGGTCTGAAAACATCCTGTAAATTTTACTTTGGGGAACTATTTTTGTAAGATAATGCTCTGACTATTCTTTGAAAGATATATTGGCTCTGCTTTTCTGCAACCCATAAATTGCTAAATTCTTCCTTCGAGCTTCCTTCTCGAGAATTCGTATACTGGAGTCCTGGAGTGTATTTAGTTTCTTTGTGTTTTGGACTCTAGATTCTACTGCAGACATTTCTGATTTCACTAAAGTCGTTTCAACTCTTAATTCATTTGACAAATGTTGTATTGCCCCGCTTGCTGAATTCTGATCCTCTTGTAGGATATTCAGCTTGGACCCCTTTGCTTTTAACTTTTCTGATAATCCCTGAATCGATACTAAAATAACCTCTGTCGTCTCGTAGCCTAATAGTTTAAGCAGAAACAGAAACTTACACGAAAGTGGGGTATATTTGTGATCCTACTGTTTCCAATAACTCCTGTTTGTTTTTGCACGTTTACTGTTTCTCAGGTGGGATAAATGTCTGAATATCAATAAATCATACTTTTTGCGTTTATCTTCAATGGAAAATACAGATATGGGCATAACATGTTTTGATTTAGTTCGACATTTTCCTCAATATTCTCAGAACAGATCAATTGAATGTTCTTCATCTTTTATGAAACTGCAGGTGAAATATTGCCGACCTATCCCAATAGCAAATACGGTATGTAAACAAGGGATAAATTGCATAGCTTGCATCTCTTGCCCCATGGGCTTTGGTAGGGGGAGGGGGCTGGATAGCTCAAAGACATAATAAATATTCATAATTTCAATTTTATTTGTTTGGGAATCGGCTGGCGTAGGAGGGGGGTAGTGGTGATTTCCCTCCAATCGGTTTTGACTCTTAAAAATGGGACTTGAAAAAGGAACAAGAACTTTCAATTCCTGATTGAAGGAGGCCCCTTCAAAGCTTAGATGACCACCCTTTCCTTAAAACTGTAGAATTTGGGAGGGAAAGTCGAGGGGGGGGGGGTTGACTACAATCTGATCTCTTTTGAATCTTAAGAGAAAGCTAGAAGTTTGATCTACCTATACAAGATGATATTATTACCACTTGCTACTACAGCGTTAAACAAAAATCCAGTTTTCGTAACAAATTGATTTTATTAAAAAAAAATTAAGAACAAAATGTTTTTAACCACATCAATTGCCTTTATAATTAGCCATTAAACAGCTCACTAGGATGTTCTAACTCTCAGACATCTGCGGAGGAAAGGAAAAGAAAAAGTTGCCCTTTATGCGGAATATCGTGGTTACAGTCACTTTTCTTGATTTCCAAGCCAATATGTTTTCCTTGTTATTCATGCCGAGAGACGGTAACTTTCCTATATAGAGGTTTCAAACAAGGTGGTTAATAATAAACTTTTTGTTTTGATCCGTCTCTATTTTTAGGGCTTATAGTTTTTACTCCAATGGGGTTTGATCGTCTCTGACTAGGGTGCTAGTTACTACTGCAACCTAGAAAAAATAATCTTTATAAAAGTTTCACCTCTGTGGTAAGCTTCCACACTTACTGTGCTGGCTAATTCTCTGAAGTTTGTCTCTTGGTATTCCAACCATGAAAAAGCCATAAACATTTTCCTCTTTGTAATAGTCTTTGAAATCATAATGCATGGTTGTTGTATCAAAGTATTCATAATTCTTAAAATTTCGCTTATAACGACATCTGTTGTTCAAATATATGTCCTCATAATAGCCTATTTGCAAACAGGTGTAGCAAACAAAAAGTTTTCCATTGTATTTTTAGAAGATTTTATGATGTCATTTTATACCAATTCAAGCCACAAGCAAATAGAATGTAACAGAGAGATTTAATAAATGTCACAGAAAAACATTTTTTAAATAAATCATTCGAAACTGCATTTCACTAAAACATATTTCTATAATAACGGTGCTATTGAGGTTTCTGTTCTCGCGACAGGCGGGATTTGAACCTGCAGACTCATGATCCACTAGCCCAATCTATTCCACTGCGCTGTCACAAGATATGATATTAAGTTAATAAAAGTTCTGTTGAATAATTAAAAGTTGAAGAGCATAATCCCGATTCTGTGTGGTTCTTGCGACAGGCGGGATTTGAACCTGCAGACTCATGATTCACTACCCCAATCTATTCCACTGCGCTGTCACAAGATATGATATTAAGTTAATAAAAGTTCTGTTGAATAATTAAAAGTCGAAGAGCATAATCCCGATTCTGTGTGGTTCAGGGAAAATTATAATTCGTACAAAATAAAAGTGGAAGAAATCTTCAGTCCGCTCTCTTACGGGTATCTTACCCTAGATGATATTGTTTGGATTGACGGTAAAACATATCTAAGCAACTCGATGGACTTAACTGTTGGAAATAGTTATGCTGCTGCTACACTCATAGAATATAATAATACAGGACATGCTGCAAGAACATTAAGATATTGTGTGACTTGGCACCAAAAATGGAATAATCTTAATGATGAGCAAAGAAAGTATTTGCATGACGTGCGGAACCATTGCAGGAACGGCATTCCGTTTCCTTAACTGTTGGAAATAGTTATGCTGCTGCTACACTCATAGAATATAATAATACAGGACATGCTGCAAGAACATTAAGATGTGACTTGGCACCAAAAATGGAATAATCTTAATGATGAGCAAAGAAAGTATTTACATGACGTGCGGAATCATTGCAGGAACGGCATTCCGTTTCCTAAGGCTGAGGTTACCTTTTTTCTTGCGACAGGCGGGATTTGAACCTGCAGACTCATGATCCACGAGCCAAATCTTTACCACGGCGCTGTCACAAGATATGATATTAAGTTAATAAAAGTTCTGTTGAATAATTAAAAGTCGAAGAGCATAATACCGATTCTATGTGGTTCAGGGAAAATTATAATTCGTACAAAATAAAAGTGGAAGAAATCTTCAGTCCGCCCTCTTACGGGTATCTTACCCTAGATGATATTGTTTGGATTGACGGTAAAACATATCTAAGCAACTCGATGGACTTAACTGTTGGAAATAGTTATGCTGCTGCTACACTCATAGAATATAATAATACAGGACATGCTGCAAGAACATTAAGATATTGTGTGACTTGGCACCGAAAATGGAATAATCTGAATTATAAACAATTAAAGTATTCTTGCGACAGGCGGGATTTGAACCTGCAGACTCATGATCCACGATCCAAATCTTTACCACGGCGCTGTCACAAGATATGATATTAAGTTAATAAAAGTTCTGTTGAATAATTAAAAGTCGAAGAGCATAATACCGATTCTGTGTGGTTCCGGGAAAATTATAATTCGTACAAAATAAAAGTGGAAGAAATCTTCAGTCCGCCCTCTTACGGGTATCTTACCCTAGATGATATTGTTTGGATTGACGGTAAAACATATCTAAGCAACTCGATGGACTTAACTGTTGGAAATAGTTATGCTGCTGCTACACTCATAGAATATAATAATACAGGACATGCTGCAAGAACATTAAGATATTGTGTGACTTGGCACCAAAAATAGAATAATCTTAATGATGAGCAAAGAAAGTATTTGCATGACGTGCGGAACCATTGCAGGAACGGCATTCCGTTTCCTAAGGCTGAGAATGGCATTCCGTTTCCTAAGGCTGAGGTTACCTTTGTTCTTGCGACAGGCGGGATTCGAACCTACAGACTCATGATCCACCAGCCAAATCTTTACCACGGCGCTGTCACAAGATATTATATTAAGTTAATAAAAGTTCTGTTGAATAATTAAAAGTCGAAGAGCATAATCCCGATTCTGTGTGGTTCAGGGAAAATTATAATTCGTACAAAATAAAAGTGGAAGAAATCTTCAGTCCGCCCTCTTACGGGTATCTTACCCTAGATGATATTGTTTGGATTGACGGTAAAACATATCTAAGCAACTCGATGGACTTAACTGTTGGAAATAGTTATGCTGCTGCTACACTCATAGAATATAATAATAAAGGACATGCTGCAAGAACATTAAGATATTGTGTGACTTGGCATCAAAAATGGAATAATCTTAATGATGAGCAAAGAAAGTATTTGCATGACGTGCGGAACCATTGCAGGAACGGCATTCCGTTTCCTAAGGCTGAGAATGGCATTCCGTTTCCTAAGGCTGAGGTTACCTTTTATGGTTCTGGGGCTACTGGGGTTACTCGGATTGACATCTTTGTTGTAGCCGTAGCTGCGATGGTGGTTGCAGTTACATTTATTACCCAGCACGTCCAATTGGAATAGAAAAAGCCTGAAATTCTCCATATATGATGTCGGATTGAAATACAAATTTAGCCACTGGCACCGGCTCGGCCAAAAACCCTAAAGAGAAGACAATATCTGTCTTCCCTGTCCTGTGGTGGCGCAGTGGAATTGATCTTAGCTTGGTAATACGGGACCCAGAGATCGATTCACACTGCAGGAATGCACTGCAGGGCCGACGCAGGGACCATAGTAGTCGAGAAGCGTCGTTAATCTATCTATATATATCTATCTATCTTCTATCTATATAAAAATAAGTTGTCTGTGGATCTGTGGATCTGTGGATCAGGTGAAGATCCACAAAAAAGGTAAAAAACTAAAAACTAAAAAAAAAACTGAAAAAACTAAAAAAAGGCAAAAACTACAAAAAAAACTAAAAACTAATAAAAAAAATAAAAAAGCTAAAAAACTAAAAAAAATAAAAAAACTAAAAAACTAAAAAAACTAAAAACTAATAAAAAAACTTAAAAAAAGGAAAAAACTGAAAAATAGAAGAGAAAAAGAAAACTAATAAAATTAAGAATAAAATAAAAAAAATAAAAGATAAAAACTAAAAAAAAAGTAAAAAGAAAAAAACGAAAAAAACTAAAAAAGCTAAAAAAAAGGTAAAAACCAATAAAAAACTAAAAAGAAAAAAAGGAAAAAAAACTAAAAAAACTAAAAACTAAAAAAAAAACTTAAAAAAAAGGAAAAACTGAAAAATAGAAGAGAAAAAGAAAACTAATAAAATTAAGAATAAAAATAAAAAAAATAAAAAAGATAAAAACTAAAAAAAAAGTAAAAAGAAAAAACGAAAAAAACTAAAAAAGCTAAAAAAAAGGTAAAAACCAATAAAAAACTAAAAAGAAAAAAAGGAAAAAAACTAAAAAAAATTTTCATCTAAAAAACTAAAAAAAACTAAAAAAGGTAAAAACTAAAAGAACTAAAAAAGAAAAAAACTAAAAAAAGGAAAAAAAACTGAAAAATAAAGGAGAAACAATCTAAATAAATGACGACACTCAAAGAGAAAGCGACCGGGACAAAAGGAATGTTCGATTAGCAATCAAAAAAGAACCGGGACACAGGGAGTATAAATGACGATGACCGGGACACAGGGACATAACTACAAAGGGGACGCCGGGGTGCACAGGGGGATATATAAAAGAATAAAATTAAGAATAAAATAAAAAAAAATAAAAAGATAAAAACTAAAAAAAAAGTAAAAAGAAAAAACGAAAAAAACTAAAAAAGCTAAAAAAAAAAGGTAAAAACCAATAAAAAACTAAAAAGAAAAAAAGGAAAAAAACTAAAAAAACTAAAAACTAAAAAAAAAACTTAAAAAAAGGAAAAAACTGAAAAATAGAAGAGAAAAAGAAAACTAATAAAATTAAGATTAAAAATAAAAAAAAATAAAAAAGATAAAAACTAAAAAAAAAAGTAAAAAGAAAAACCGAAAAAAAACTAAAAAAGCTAAAAAAAAAGGTAAAAACCAAAAAAAAACTAAAAAGAAAAAAAGGAAAAAAACTAAAAAAAATTTTCATCTAAAAAACTAAAAAAAACTAAAAAAGGTAAAAACTAAAAGAACTAAAAAAGAAAAAAAACTAAAAAAAGGAAAAAAACTGAAAAATAAAGGAGAAACAATCTAAATAAATGACGACACTCAAAGAGAAAGCGACCGGGACAAAAGGAATGTTCGATTAGCAATCAACAAAGCACCGGGACACAGGGAGTATAAATGACGACGACCGGGACACAGGGACATAACTACAAAGGGGACGCCGGGGTGCACAGGGGGATATATAAATGACGATGGCGACTCAGGGAATGGTCGATTCACAGGTGGGACATAGGGACACAACTACAATGGCGCGTAGCGTTTGCATATGACGTCATTATTAGTACATACGGCTTTGTATATGGACAGACAATGGGAAAGCCAAGAATGTTGTATATTCGCAATTTTTACGTAGTTTGAAACACATATATAAATCTATCTACATTCACAGGTGGGACACAGGGACACAACTACAATGGCGCGTAACTAATATAGCGCGTAACTAATATGGCGCGTAGCGACTTACGCGCGCGGGGGCTTGGGGGGGCGCGAAGCTCCCCACCAACTAGGTGTTGGGGTGGCACGAAGCGCCACCCCAACAGCTAGTATATATATATAAATAAGTTATTTGGGTGTTATGTCTGTTACACTATGTCTGTTACGCCAGATTATGAAAAATAAAGAAGAAAAAGAAAACAAACTAAAATGTAAAAACTGGGAATTGCATAAATATTTCGAAATATTTTGACAATAGATTAAAGTAATTCGAAAACCTTAAAACAGATACTTAAAATATTGAGGTTTATTATAAATTGTTGAGCAATCACCATCAACAAAACTCAAGGGCAATCGTTAGAAAAATGCGTTATAGATCTGAATACGGATTGTTTTCCCATGGATAATTATTATGTTGCATGTTCAAGAGTTGGTAAACCTAAAAATCTATTTATATGGACAGACAATGGGACAGCAAAGAATGTTGTATATTCGCAAGTTTTTCTTAGTTAAATATATATATACTAGCTGTTGGGGTGGCGCTTCGCGCCACCCCAACACCTAGTTGGTGGGGCGCTTCGCGCCCCCCCAAGCCCCCCCGTGCGCGTAAGTCGTTACGCCCCATATTAGTTACGCGCCATTGTAGTTGTGTCCCTGTGTCCCACCTGTGAATAGAGATAGATATAAATATATGTTTTTAACTACGTAAAAAATGCGAATATACAACATTCTTCGCTGTCCCATTGTCTGTGCATATAAATAGATTGTCAGGTTTACTGACTCTTGAACATGCAACATATAATTGTCCATGGGAAAAACAATCCGTATTCAGATCTATACCTCATTATTCTAATGATGTGTCCCTGTGTCCCGGTCGTCATTTATATTCCCTGTGTCCCGGTTGTCATTTGTGTCCCGGTGTCCCAGTTTCTAATTTCTCTTTGAGTGTCCCGGTCGTCATTTATATTCCCTGTGTCCCGGTGTCCCGGTCGTCATTTGTGTCCCGGTGTCCCGGTCTGTAATTTCTATTCGAACAATCCCTGTGTCCCGGTCGTCATTTATATATCCCACCTGTGACCCCGGCGTCCCCGTTGTAGTTTTGTCCCTGTGTCCCGGTCGTCATTTATATTCCCTGTGTCCCGGTCGTGATTTGTGTCCGGGTGTCCCAGTCTGTAATTTCTCTTTGAGGTTCCCGGTCGTCACTTATATTCCCTCTGTCTCGGTAGTCATTTGCGTCCCGGTCTGTAATTTCTCTTTGAGTATTTTTTCTTTTTAGTTTTTTTTTAGTTTTTTACCTTTTTTCTTTTTTCAGTTTTCTTTTTCTTCTTTATTTTTCAGCGTCACTATGAAGTACATATCGACGAACCTTTGTTTTTTAACTTAAATCTGGTAGGCATTGATGACCTTATCCAAGTCAAAATCCCAAACCCAATCATCATCGCTATCATTTTCAGTTTTGATATGTTTTGACTCTCGGTGTCCAGGTGGATTTTCATCTAACTGCGCGGTTTTGCGTTCTTTAGCCGCAAGCCTGTTTTCTTGCTGTTCTTGTGATTCCTCGGAACGCTTTCTTTTCTTACTTTCTCTATCAGCAGCAAGTTTTTTGGCATAAACTCTTTGAGCAGCTTCCTCGGCTGTTGCCATTGTAGGTTCTTCAGTCATTTTACAATTAAACATTTTTCTGTGAACAAATGTCTTAAATACCGTTAATGACGTCACCGTCAAAGCAAAAATGACGACAACTAATTTCATGGCGTCAGTCAGCACAGAAACATGACGTCACCTGATCCACAGACAGACACACAGACAGACAACTTATTTTTATATATATAGACTAGCTGTTGGGGTGGCGCTTATATAAAATATATATATAAAAATATATATATAAAAATAAGTTGTCTGTGGATCTGTGGATCTGTGGATCAGGTGAACTGTCTGTCGAGTGACGTCGTGTTTGTCCGCATATGACGTCTGAATTATTTCACACTAATACAAAAGAAGAAAAAAAACTAAAAAAGGTAAAAACTACAAAAAAAAATAAAAAGAAAAAAAAACTAAAAAAGCTAAAAAACTAAAAAAACTAAAAAAAGGTAAAAAACTAAAAACTAAAAAAAAAAAACTGAAAAAACTAAAAAAGGCAAAAACTACAAAAAAACTAAAAACTAATAAAAAAACTAAAAAAGCTAAAAAACTAAAAAAACTAAAAAAACTAAAAAAAGGTAAAAACTAAAAAAACTAAAAACTAAAAAAGAAAAAAACTAAAAAAAGGACAAAACTGAAAAATAAAAGAGAAAAATAAAACTAAAAAATATAAATAAGAATAGAAAAAACTAAAAAAGATAAAAACTACAAAAAAAAACTAAAAAGAAAAAACGAAAAAAAAACTAAAAAAGCTATAGTCACTCGGTGAGAGAGGGTGTCAGAACGGAGAATGAAGGTCCCAGGTTCAAATCCTGGTTAGGCTAAAAAAGGTAAAAAACTAAAAACTAAAAAAAAAACTGAAAAAACTAAAAAAAGGCAAAACCTACAAAAAAACTAAAAACTAATAAAAAAAAATAAAAAGGCTAAAAAACTAAAAAAAACTAAAAAAACTAAAAAAAGGTAAAAAACTAAAAAAACTAAAAACTAAAAAAAAAAGGAAAAAACTGAAAAATAGAAGAGAAAAAGAAAACTAATAAAATTAAGAATAAAAAAGGAGAAAAACAAAACTAAAAACGAATGTATATACAGACCGGGACACCGGGATACAAATGACGACCGGGACACAGGGAATATAAATGACCATACATAAGCCATAATGACCAGGACATAAGTAAAAAATATAAATGACGACCGGGACACAGGGACACAACTACAACGGGGACGCCGGGGGGCACAGGGGGATATAAATGACGACCGGGACACCGGGACAGGGAATGGTCGATTAGCAATCACCATCAACAAAGCTCAAGGGCAATCATTAGAATCATGAGGTATAGATCTGAATACGGATTGTTTTCCCATGGACCATTATATGTTGCATGTTCAAGAGTCGGTAAACCTGACAATCTATATATATGCACAGACAATGGGACAGCAAAGAATGTTGTATATTTTCAAGTTTTACGTAGTTAAAAACATATATATAATATATCTATCTATATTCACAGGTGGGACATAGGGACACAACTACAATGGCGCGTAACGACTTACGCGCGCGGGGGGGCTTGGGGGGGCGCGAAGCGCCCCCACCAACTAGGTGTTGGGGTGGCGCGAAGCGCCACCCCAACAGCTAGTATATATATATATATATATATATATATATATATATATATATATATATATATATATATATATATATATATATATATATATATATATATATATATATATATATATATATATATATATATATATATATATATATATATATATATATATATATATATATATATATATATATATATATATATATTTATATATATATATATATATATATATATATATATATATATATATATATATATATATATATATATATATATATATATATATATATATATATATATATATATATATATATATATATATATATATATATATATATATATATATATATATATATATATATATATATATATATAAATATATATATATATTTTCTTTTTAGTTTTTTTGTAGTTTTTACCTTTTTTAATGTTTTCTTCTTTTGTATTAATGCTAAAGCCAAGGTTCAAACCTGGAGCCTCTCGGACCTAGAACCTGAAACATAACGCTTTACCAACTCAGCTACTTCGGCTTGAATACATTCGTTTTGAGCAGCTTCCTCGGGTGTTGCCATTGTAGGTTCTTCAGTCATTTTACAATTAGAAATTTCTCTTTCAACGGTCTTCTTACAATTAAAAATTTGTCTTTGAACGATATTCTTAAATACCTGTGTCCTGGTCGTCATTTATATTCCCTGTGTCCCGGTATCCCAGTCTGTAATTTCTCTTTGAGTGTCCCGGTCGTTATTTATATTCCCTCTGTCCCGGTCGTCATTTGTGTCCCGGTCTGTAATTTCTCTTTGAGGGTTTTTTCTTTTTAGTATTTTTTAGTTTTTTACATTTTTTCTTTTTTCAGTTTTCTTTTTCTTCTTTATTTTTCAGCTTCACTATGAAATACATATCGCCGAACCTTTGTTTTTTTAACTAAAATCTGGTAGGCATTGATGACCTTATCCAAATCAAAATCCCAAACCCAATCATCATCGCTATCATTTTCAGTTTTGATATGTTTTGACTCCCGCTGTCCAGGTGGATCTTCATCTAACTGCGCAGTTTTGCGTTCTTTAGCCTCAAGCCTGTTTCCTTGCTGTTCTTTTGATTCCTCGGCACGCTTTCTTTTCTGACTTTCTCTATCAGCAGCAAGTTTTTTGGCGTAGACTCTTTGAGCATCTTCATCGGCTTTTGCCATTGTAAGTTCATCAGTCATTTTAAACTTAAACATTAATAGATTTCTACGTGAACATATATGTCTTAAATATCTTTAATGACGTCACTGTCATAGCAAAAATGACGACAACTAACTTCATGACGTCAGCCGACACAGAAACATGACGTCACCTGATCCACAGACAGACAGACAACTATATATATATATATATATATATATATATATATATATATATATATATATATATATATATATATATATATATATATATATATATATATATATTCACAGGTGGGGCACAGGGACACTACTACAATGGCGCGTTCTCAAATAATAAATATCTGTTTTAATTTCAAGCAATTAAGTCAGTATGTTCATCTAAGGATTTTTCTTTTGCAAATTATGTTCTAATCTCCATAGGGAACGGGCGGGTCTGCTGTGGTCCTCGTAATATCTGCTCGTTTTGAATTTAACTCGATTATTTATTGTAATTTCTGTTCGTTCTGTGTTTCAGTAATATAATGATGGAATGCACTGCAGGACCGACACAGGGACCTTAGTAGTCAATCGTTAATCTGATACAATGAATCTTGAAAACAGCCGTCCGAACTTCAAAACAAGTAAAATACGCAATAAAAACTTTAAAGCAGAAAATTCCTCCATAGTTATTTAATGAAAGAATGAATTTTTGACTTCTGCTTTATTATTTGGACTTTCAAATTTTATGTTGAAATTCCATAAAAAATTTTGTCAACATCGTTTCGAAACCTTACAATATTCCACTAACAGTTACTAGGAATGGTTTTGTTTTAACTCGTGCAAACACAATTGTTACCACAATTGACATTCGTTATTTTGTCGAAATGGCAGAAAAATGTCTGAAATGACAGGATATATAAGCCAAAGAATAAATTATAAGGTTCGTTTTCTACGTTTCTAGAAGAACCAGATTAAAAAACTTCCCATTGAAATTTTTCAATCCCACAGACAGGGCCGCATCCAGGATTTTTTTTTTCTCGTTTTTTCTTAGGCAAGAATTTCTTTTTGGGAAGGGGGTTATACCAAAACACATAAAAAATGCATACAAAATTCATTTAAAGCCATTTCTCTTATGTTTTTGCAGGTTAGAGAAATATTTTTTGGGGGGAGGGGGGGGAGGTTCAAATGTTCTAACACCCCTAAATATAGCCTTTCCCACAACACACGAATTTTGATCTCATCGTCTTCCTTTTAAATTCTTAGGTAAATTTTATCACAAAAAAACAGTGTCTAATTTTGGATCATTCTTGTTCTAAGATAGAACCCGTGCTGCTTTTTAGATCTAAACTATAAATTGGCAAAACAAGCCCTCATGAAAATTTCCATTGTTATTTACAATTAACAGAAAATAAAGGGGTGCTAGAAGCTTCACTTGCGTAATTCACACAGATGGAACTGAAAGGACAGCTTGCACATGTTTTTCAAATTTAAATAAGTGGCGAAAATAGACTAATTTCTGAACCATTAATGCAAGATAAATAGGAATAAACAACTCAAGCTGGTGATCAGTTTTTTTTTTTGAAAAAATACGTTTTGTGTTTTCCAAAAGAAGATGTGACTAAACATAGTGTGATCAAAAACACAGCAAATTTTTTTGGAATGTTATTCTGCAGTAAATTACGAGCAAAATAATAAACCGCAACTAAATGAATTATCAAAAGTGTTTGTGTGTGTGTGTGTGGGTGGGGAGGGGGTAATACTAATATAAATGACTTTCTACAAATTGATAATTATCAACTTGTAGAAACACATACTTTGTAACTTCAAATAGCGCGTAAAGAGTTCTTTTACCGACTTATCCGCTTAATATTAACCTCCGCGAATTTAATCCGTAAAAAACAACAAATGTTTATCCAGAAACTTGTCAGCTGCAATGTTATTTGAAAATTGGCTATTTGGTAGAAAAACTACATTAATCAGGTGTACTACAGTTTAAACAGAGCTTATTTAGAAATCCTTGAAAGTGTGGCAGATTTCACAATTACTGTCCCTTTTCGTTTCTCAGCATATAATTTCACACATTCTTACCTTTTTTAAACCGATTGATTTTTTGTTTATAAACAAAGTCATAAATAGTCGGGCTTGTCAGATACCTAATCTTGTGATGCTCGACCACATTAAAAGCGTAAAAATTATCGTAAACTTACAAAAATCTTGCGCCAAGCTTCTGGAATTGGTCCATAAACTAAGATCTAGTATGTTTAATTATATTATGTTTAAAAAAGTATGTTTAAAAAATATTATATGTTATAATGTATTTTAGAAAATGTTTATAGCCTTTTACCCCTTCTCCTTCCGATTCGCAAGGCTTAATAGAATCTGTGAATCCTAATTTGCAAAATAAAGAATAACATAGCTTAAAACCAAGCGAAATCTTGGGAATGATTTTGAGAAAGCCCATTTGCTCGAAGAAGTATACTATAAGCTAAATATTTCTTTTTTCCGAGATAAAGACAAGTGCAGCGACGATAGATCTTCACGTAATCTAACAGGCTGTGTACAAAAGGGACACGTGTATGTTTGACCTTGAAAGTATCTAGGATTTAGTACCGTTCCTGAAAGTTTTGCACACATGACACGTGCAATTCATCCAATGGCAAAGAAAACACTGTGGTATAACAAAAGCTGTTACAACCGCAACGGTTTGTGCATGATTTATAACGCTTATTGCACCCCTGTGCTTTTTTTTTATCAGGCATGGCTCATCAATTTTGTAATAAATATCGCCCTACTCTACCTCCGGCTTATTTCAGATATTACAAATTCCTCCTCCGGCTTCCTAGATGGCACCAAAACAGAAAAATAATTCCTCGATTTGGTTTAATAGATATGACTTCTTGGATTCGGTCTTCCAGTGATGATTTATGTAAAAAGACCATCTACTTTATTCACGTTTACGATCCTATGCAGTCTTTTTTTCCATATTGATACTGGTTAATTAGTCCATGTTGTCTTTTGTCAGTTTGATTTTTTTTCTTGCTGTTTATTGTTTTTGTTTAAATATAATACTCCGTACTTTGTGTTTTTTTTATACCTTTACGGATAATAAAGTTCATTCATTCATTCAATCTGCAGTTTGACCAGCCGTATGGAATGCGTCTGAATCAGCGGGCTCGCTGCAGGCCCGTGATCTTATAATATATGTTTGTAGGGAGTTTCACCGACCATCTGAATTGACTACACAGCACGCGGCTTCCTTGAGTAAAAACCAGCCAAAGGATATAGATGCCATATATTTTCATGGCGAATCTGAAATTTAACTTGAAAACTGGAGGCAGTTTCCTTGTAAAGATGCCGAGGGCGAGACATGTCATAAAAGTGTGAATCAAGACTTCATTTTCATGCCCTTCTTTTCTTTCAGCACGTTGAGAGCCAGCGACCTTGAGCTAGCTGCCAAAAGTGTAGATTTTTGCTGCTCTTTTTTTATTGAGCTTTGATTTCTCTTATTAAAAAAGCTTGCAACTGACTCACTTGGCTCCTTACTTTTAAATTTGAGTTTTTTTTTGTTGCTAAGGTTTTTACTTATCTAATCAGAAAATGAACTACTTTATTACATTTTATCTTTTTTAAAGCTAATCCAAAGTTTATTTTTCTATTATCAATATTTTTTCCACCATTCCGACATGTTTCAGAATAACCCTGTATTTTTTCAAAGGTCTCAGATTTGACTGAACACTAATCGCCAGAAGTTCAAGTCTATGTGCAATATATTAATCCTTTCATGTGATCTGTCTGATCCAATCAGAACTTTTTGACTGCACTTAATTGTTTTGAAAGTCTTTTGCTTTCAAGCCATTGTGTTGAAAATTGGCTCCGATTATTTTTTGGACTTCATTTGGTGTGTACCAGCTAAACAATGGAAAACAACACTTTCAATGATTTTTCCATCATTCCCACATGTTACAGAATAACCCTGTATTTTTTCAAACGTGCGAGATTTGATTGAACACTAATCGCCAGAAGTTCAACTCTACTACGTGCACTGTGTTAATCCTGTCATGTGATATGTCTGATCCAATGAAGGGTTTTTTGACTGCACTTGATTGTTTTGATAGTCTTTTCCTTTCAAGTCGTTGTGTTGAAAATTAGTTAAGATTATTTTCTTAGACTTCATTGGGTGTGTACCACCCGAACAAGGGAAACGGTTAAAATTGATAAAACGGAAATTTTGGTTCTTGATTAAGATTTCCAAGAAAGCAATGACAGGGGACATTTTATAGGCAAGGGAAGGGGCTAAGAAGCCTTCAGAATGGCTTTAAAATAAGGTAGCATGGGCTTGATATCAGAAAAATATATATTTATATATATATATATATATATATATATATATATATATATATATATATATATATATATATATATATATATATACCTAGGATAAATACTTGAAGTAGTACTTGAAGTAATACTTAAGTACAATTTTGGCAAGTACTTGATATTTGATACTTAAGTAAGAATTTGGAAAGTACTTATTTCTTGACATTTAAGTAAAAAAACAATGAGTACTTAATACTTGATACTTAAGTAAAAATTTGGAGTACTTGTTGCAGCACTGTCCGAAACACAAACACTCGTTCCTTTCCAAAAACTGTACCGTTATGCATAACATTGTCTCTTTGATACGCATTTGAAAACCGAATAAGTATAGGACGTGGATTCGATTTTTATGGCAGTCTGAAAACATCCTGTAAATTTTACTTTGGGGAACTATTTTTGTAAGATAATGCTCTGACTATTCTTTGAAAGATATATTGGCTCTGCTTTTCTGCAACCCATAAATTGCTAAATTCTTCCTTCGAGCTTCCTTCTCGAGAATTCGTATACTGGAGTCCTGGAGTGTATTTAGTTTCTTTGTGTTTTGGACTCTAGATTCTACTGCAGACATTTCTGATTTCACTAAAGTCGTTTCAACTCTTAATTCATTTGACAAATGTTGTATTGCCCCGCTTGCTGAATTCTGATCCTCTTGTAGGATATCCTCTTGTAGGTATATATATATATATATATATATATATATATATATATATATATATATATATATATATATATATATATATATATATATATAAATATATATATATATATTTTCTTTTTAGTTTTTTAGTAGTTTTTACCTTTTTTAATGTTTTCTTCTTTTGTATTAATGCTAAAGCCAAGGTTCAAACCTGGAGCCTCTCGGACCTAGAACCTGAAACATAACGCTTTACCAACTCAGCTACTTCGGCTTGAATACATTCGTTTTGAGCAACTTCCTCGGGTGTTGCCATTGTAGGTTCTTCAGTCATTTCACAATTAGAAATTTCTCTTTCAACGGTCTTCTTACAATTAAAAATTTGTCTTTGAACGATATTCTTAAATACCTGTGTCCTGGTCGTCATTTATATTCCCTGTGTCCCGGTATCCCAGTCTGTAATTTCTCTTTGAGTGTCCCGGTCGTTATTTATATTCCCTCTGTCCCGGTCGTCATTTGTGTCCCGGTCTGTAATTTCTCTTTGAGGGTTTTTTCTTTTTAGTATTTTTTAGTTTTTTACATTTTTTCTTTTTTCAGTTTTCTTTTTCTTCTTTATTTTTCAGCTTCACTATGAAATACATATCGCCGAACCTTTGTTTTTTTTAACTAAAATCTGGTAGGCATTGATGACCTTATCCAAATCAAAATCCCAAACCCAATCATCATCGCTATCATTTTCAGTTTTGATATGTTTTGACTCCCGCTGTCCGGGTGGATCTTCATCTAACTGCGCAGTTTTGCGTTCTTTAGCCTCAAGCCTGTTTCCTTGCTGTTCTTTTGATTCCTCGGCACGCTTTCTTTTCTGACTTTCTCTATCAGCAGCAAGTTTTTTGGCGTAGACTCTTTGAGCATCTTCATCGGCTTTTGCCATTGTAAGTTCATCAGTCATTTTAAACTTAAACATTAATAGATTTCTACGTGAACATATATGTCTTAAATATCTTTAATGACGTCACTGTCATAGCAAAAATGACGACAACTAACTTCATGACGTCAGCCGACACAGAAACATGACGTCACCTGATCCACAGACAGACAGACAACTATATATATATATATATATATATATATATATATATATATATATATATATATATATATATATATTCACAGGTGGGGCACAGGGACACTACTACAATGGCGCGTTCTCAAATAATAAATATCTGTTTTAATTTCAAGCAATTAAGTCAGTATGTTCATCTAAGGATTTTTCTTTTGCAAATTATGTTCTAATCTCCATAGGGAACGGGCGGGTCTGCTGTGGTCCTCGTAATATCTGCTCGTTTTGAATTTAACTCGATTATTTATTGTAATTTCTGTTCGTTCTGTGTTTCAGTAATATAATGATGGAATGCACTGCAGGACCGACACAGGGACCTTAGTAGTCAATCGTTAATCTGATACAATGAATCTTGAAAACAGCCGTCCGAACTTCAAAACAAGTAAAATACGCAATAAAAACTTTAAAGCAGAAAATTCCTCCATAGTTATTTAATGAAATTTAATGACCCTGTATTTTTTCAAAGGTCTCAGATTTGACTGAACACTAATCGCCAGAAGTTCAAGTCTATGTGCACTATATTAATCCTTTCATGTGATCTGTCTGATCCAATCAGAACTTTTTGACTGCACTTAATTGTTTTGAAAGTCTTTTGCTTTCAAGCCATTGTGTTGAAAATTGGCTCCGATTATTTTTTGGACTTCATTTGGTGTGTACCAGCTAAACAATTGAAAACAACACTTTCAATGATTTTTCCATCATTCCCACATGTTACAGAATAACCCTGTATTTTTTCAAACGTGCGAGATTTGATTGAACACTAATCGCCAGAAGTTCAACTCTACTACGTGCACTGTGTTAATCCTGTCATGTGATATGTCTGATCCAAGGAAGGGTTTTTTGACTGCACTTGATTGTTTTGATAGTCTTTTCCTTTCAAGTCGTTGTGTTGAAAATTAGTTAAGATTATTTTCTTAGACTTCATTGGGTGTGTACCAGCCGAACAAGGGAAACGGTTAAAATTGATAAAACGGAAATTTTGGTTCTTGATTAAGATTTCCAAGAAAGCAATGACAGGGGACATTTTATAGGCAAGGGAAGGGGCTAAGAAGCCTTCAGAATGGCTTTAAAATAAGGTAGCATGGGCTTGATATCAGAAAAATATATATTATATATATATATATATATATATATATATATATATATATATATATATATATATATATATATATATATATATACCTAGGATAAATACTTGAAGTAGTACTTGAAGTAATACTTAAGTACAATTTTGGCAAGTACTTGATATTTGATACTTAAGTAAGAATTTGGAAAGTACTTATTTCTTGATATTTAAGTAAAAAAACAATGAGTACTAAATACTTGATACTTAAGTAAAAATTTGGAGTACTTGTTGCAGCACTGTCCGAAACACAAACACTCGTTCCTTTCCAAAAACTGTACCGTTATGCATAACATTGTCTCTTTGATACGCATTTGAAAACCGAATAAGTATAGGACGTGGATTCGATTTTTATGGCGGTCTGAAAACATCCTGTAAATTTTACTTTGGGGAACTATTTTTGTAAGATAATGCTCTGACTATTCTTTGAAAGATATATTGGCTCTGCTTTTCTGAAACCCATAAATTGCTAAATTCTTCCTTCGAGCTTCCTTCTCGAGAATTCGTATACTGGAGTCCTGGAGTGTATTTAGTTTCTTTGTGTTTTGGACTCTAGATTCTACTGCAGACATTTCTGATTTCACTAAAGTCGTTTCAACTCTTAATTCATTTGACAAATGTTGTATTGCCCCGCTTGCTGAATTCTGATCCTCTTGTAGGATATTCAGCTTGGACCCCTTTGCTTTTAACTTTTCTGATAATCCCTGAATCGATACTAAAATAACCTCTGTCGTCTCGTAGCCTAATAGTTTAAGCAGAAACAGAAACTTACACGAAAGTGGGGTATATTTGTGATCCTACGGTTTCCAATAACTCCTGTTTGTTTTTGCACGTTTACTGTTTCTCAGGTGGGATAAATGTCTGAATATCAATAAATCATACTTTTTGCGTTTATCTTCAATGGAAAATACAGATATGGGCATAACATGTTTTGATTTAGTTCGACATTTTCCTCAATATTCTCGGAACAGATCAATTGAATGTTCTTCATCTTTTATGAAACTGCAGGTGAAATATTGCCGACCTATCTCAATAGCAAATACGGTATGTAAACAAGGGATAAATTGCATAGCTTGCATCTCTTGCCCCATGGGCTTTGGTAGGGGGAGGGGGCTGGATAGCTCAAAGACATAATAAATATTCATAATTTCAATTTTATTTGTTTGGGAATCGGCTGGCGTAGGAGGGGGGTAGTGGTGATTTCCCTCCAATCGGTTTTGACTCTTAAAAATGGGACTTGAAAAAGGAACAAGAACTTTCAATTCCTGATTGAAGGAGGCCCCTTCAAAGCTTAGATGACCACCCTTTCCTTAAAACTGTAGAATTTGGGAGGGAAAGTCGAGGGGGGGGGGGTTGACTACAATCTGATCTCTTTTGAATCTTAAGAGAAAGCTAGAAGTTTGATCTACCTATACAAGATGATATTATTACCACTTGCTACTACAGCGTTAAACAAAAATCCAGTTTTCGTAACAAATTGATTTTATTAAAAAAAAATTAACAACAAAATGTTTTTAACCACATCAATTGCCTTTATAATTAGCCATTAAACAGCTCACTAGGATGTTCTAACTCTCAGACATCTGCGGAGGAAAGGAAAAGAAAAAGTTGCCCTTTATGCGGAATATCGTGGTTACAGTCACTTTTCTTGATTTCCAAGCCAATATGTTTTCCTTGTTATTCATGCCGAGAGACGGTAACTTTCCTATATAGAGGTTTCAAACAAGGTGGTTAATAATAAACTTTTTGTTTTGATCCGTCTCTATTTTTAGGGCTTATAGTTTTTACTCCAATGGGGTTTGATCGTCTCTGACTAGGGTGCTAGTTACTACTGCAACCTAGAAAAAATAATCTTTATAAAAGTTTCACCTCTGTGGTAAGCTTCCACACTTACTGTGCTGGCTAATTCTCTGAAGTTTGTCTCTTGGTATTCCAACCATGAAAAAGCCATAAACATTTTCCTCTTTGTAATAGTCTTTGAAATCATAATGCATGGTTGTTGTATCAAAGTATTCATAATTCTTAAAATTTCGCTTATAACGACATCTGTTGTTCAAATATATGTCCTCATAATAGCCTATTTGCAAACAGGTGTAGCAAACAAAAAGTTTTCCATTGTATTTTTAGAAGATTTTATGATGTCATTTTATACCAATTCAAGCCACAAGCAAATAGAATGTAACAGAGAGATTTAATAAATGTCACAGAAAAACATTTTTTAAATAAATCATTCGAAACTGCATTTCACTAAAACATATTTCTATAATAACGGTGCTATTGAGGTTTCTGTTCTCGCGACAGGCGGGATTTGAACCTGCAGACTCATGATCCACTAGCCCAATCTATTCCACTGCGCTGTCACAAGATATGATATTAAGTTAATAAAAGTTCTGTTGAATAATTAAAAGTTGAAGAGCATAATCCCGATTCTGTGTGGTTCTTGCGACAGGCGGGATTTGAACCTGCAGACTCATGATTCACTACCAGAATCTATTCCACTGCGCTGTCACAAGATATGATATTAAGTTAATAAAAGTTCTGTTGAATAATTAAAAGTCGAAGAGCATAATCCCGATTCTGTGTGGTTCAGGGAAAATTATAATTCGTACAAAATAAAAGTGGAAGAAATCTTCAGTCCGCTCTCTTACGGGTATCTTACCCTAGATGATATTGTTTGGATTGACGGTAAAACATATCTAAGCAACTCGATGGACTTAACTGTTGGAAATAGTTATGCTGCTGCTACACTCATAGAATATAATAATACAGGACATGCTGCAAGAACATTAAGATATTGTGTGACTTGGCACCAAAAATGGAATAATCTTAATGATGAGCAAAGAAAGTATTTGCATGACGTGCGGAACCATTGCAGGAACGGCATTCCGTTTCCTTAACTGTTGGAAATAGTTATGCTGCTGCTACACTCATAGAATATAATAATACAGGACATGCTGCAAGAACATTAAGATGTGACTTGGCACCAAAAATGGAATAATCTTAATGATGAGCAAAGAAAGTATTTACATGACGTGCGGAACCATTGCAGGAACGGCATTCCGTTTCCTAAGGCTGAGGTTACCTTTGTTCTTGCGACAGGCGGGATTTGAACCTGCAGACTCATGATCCACGAGCCAAATCTTTACCACGGCGCTGTCACAAGATATGATATTAAGTTAATAAAAGTTCTGTTGAATAATTAAAAGTCGAAGAGCATAATACCGATTCTATGTGGTTCAGGGAAAATTATAATTCGTACAAAATAAAAGTGGAAGAAATCTTCAGTCCGCCCTCTTACGGGTATCTTACCCTAGATGATATTGTTTGGATTGACGGTAAAACATATCTAAGCAACTCGATGGACTTAACTGTTGGAAATAGTTATGCTGCTGCTACACTCATAGAATATAATAATACAGGACATGCTGCAAGAACATTAAGATATTGTGTGACTTGGCACCGAAAATGGAATAATCTGAATTATAAACAATTAAAGTATTCTTGCGACAGGCGGGATTTGAACCTGCAGACTCATGATCCACGATCCAAATCTTTACCACGGCGCTGTCACAAGATATTATATTAAGTTAATAAAAGTTCTGTTGAATAATTAAAAGTCGAAGAGCATAATCCCGATTCTGTGTGGTTCAGGGAAAATTATAATTCGTACAAAATAAAAGTGGAAGAAATCTTCAGTCCGCCCTCTTACGGGTATCTTACCCTAGATGATATTGTTTGGATTGACGGTAAAACATATCTAAGCAACTCGATGGACTTAACTGTTGGAAATAGTTATGCTGCTGCTACACTCATAGAATATAATAATAAAGGACATGCTGCAAGAACATTAAGATATTGTGTGACTTGGCATCAAAAATGGAATAATCTTAATGATGAGCAAAGAAAGTATTTGCATGACGTGCGGAACCATTGCAGGAACGGCATTCCGTTTCCTAAGGCTGAGAATGGCATTCCGTTTCCTAAGGCTGAGGTTACCTTTGTTCTTGCGACAGGCGGGATTCGAACCTACAGACTCATGATCCACCAGCCAAATCTTTACCACGGCGCTGTCACAAGATATTATATTAAGTTAATAAAAGTTCTGTTGAATAATTAAAAGTCGAAGAGCATAATCCCGATTCTGTGTGGTTCAGGGAAAATTATAATTCGTACAAAATAAAAGTGGAAGAAATCTTCAGTCCGCCCTCTTACGGGTATCTTACCCTAGATGATATTGTTTGGATTGACGGTAAAACATATCTAAGCAACTCGATGGACTTAACTGTTGGAAATAGTTATGCTGCTGCTACACTCATAGAATATAATAATAAAGGACATGCTGCAAGAACATTAAGATATTGTGTGACTTGGCATCAAAAATGGAATAATCTTAATGATGAGCAAAGAAAGTATTTGCATGACGTGCGGAACCATTGCAGGAACGGCATTCCGTTTCCTAAGGCTGAGAATGGCATTCCGTTTCCTAAGGCTGAGGTTACCTTTTATGGTTCTGGGGCTACTGGGGTTACTCGGATTGACATCTTTGTTGTAGCCGTAGCTGCGATGGTGGTTGCAGTTACATTTATTACCTAGCACGTCCAATTGGAATATAAAAAGCCTGAAATTCTCCATATATGATGTCGGATTGAAATACAAATTTAGCCACTGGCACCGGCTCGGCCAAAAACCCTAAAGAGAAGACAATATCTGTCTTCCCTGTCCTGTGGTGGCGCAGTGGAATTGATCTTAGCTTGGTAATACGGGACCCAGAGATCGATTCACACTGCAGGAATGCACTGCAGGGCCGACGCAGGGACCATAGTAGTCGAGAAGCGTCGTTAATCTATCTATATATATCTATCTATCTTCTATCTATATAAAAATAAGTTGTCTGTGGATCTGTGGATCTGTGGATCAGGTGAAGATCCACAAAAAAGGTAAAAAACTAAAAACTAAAAAAAAAACTGAAAAAACTAAAAAAAGGCAAAAACTACAAAAAAAACTAAAAACTAATAAAAAATATAAAAAAGCTAAAAAACTAAAAAAAATAAAAAAACTAAAAAACTAAAAAAACTAAAAACTAATAAAAAAACTTAAAAAAAGGAAAAATCTGAAAAATAGAAGAGAAAAAGAAAACTAATAAAATTAAGAATAAAATAAAAAAAATAAAAGATAAAAACTAAAAAAAAAGTAAAAAGAAAAAAACGAAAAAAACTAAAAAAGCTAAAAAAAAGGTAAAAACCAATAAAAAACTAAAAAGAAAAAAAGGAAAAAAAAACTAAAAAAACTAAAAACTAAAAAAAAAACTTAAAAAAAAGGAAAAACTGAAAAATAGAAGAGAAAAAGAAAACTAATAAAATTAAGAATAAAAATAAAAAAAATAAAAAAGATAAAAACTAAAAAAAAAGTAAAAAGAAAAAACGAAAAAAACTAAAAAAGCTAAAAAAAAGGTAAAAACCAATAAAAAACTAAAAAGAAAAAAAGGAAAAAAACTAAAAAAAATTTTCATCTAAAAAACTAAAAAAAACTAAAAAAGGTAAAAACTAAAAGAACTAAAAAAGAAAAAAACTAAAAAAAGGAAAAAAACTGAAAAATAAAGGAGAAACAATCTAAATAAATGACGACACTCAAAGAGAAAACGACCGGGACAAAAGGAATGTTCGATTAGCAATCAAAAAAGAACCGGGACACAGGGAGTATAAATGACGATGACCGGGACACAGGGACATAACTACAAAGGGGACGCCGGGGTGCACAGGGGGATATATAAAAGAATAAAATTAAGAATAAAATAAAAAAAAATAAAAAGATAAAAACTAAAAAAAAAGTAAAAAGAAAAAACGAAAAAAACTAAAAAAGCTAAAAAAAAAAAGGTAAAAACCAATAAAAAACTAAAAAGAAAAAAAGGAAAAAAACTAAAAAAACTAAAAACTAAAAAAAAAACTTAAAAAAAGGAAAAAACTGAAAAATAGAAGAGAAAAAGAAAACTAATAAAATTAAGAATAAAAATAAAAAAAAATAAAAAAGATAAAAACTAAAAAAAAAAGTAAAAAGAAAAACCGAAAAAAACTAAAAAAGCTAAAAAAAAGGTAAAAACCAATAAAGAACTAAAAAGAAAAAAAGGAAAAAAACAAAAAAAAATTTTCATCTAAAAAACTAAAAAAAACTAAAAAAGGTAAAAACTAAAAGAACTAAAAAAGAAAAAAAACTAAAAAAAGGAAAAAAACTGAAAAATAAAGGAGAAACAATCTAAATAAATGACGACACTCAAAGAGAAAGCGACCGGGACAAAAGGAATGTTCGATTAGCAATCAAAAAAGAACCGGGACACAGGGAGTATAAATGACGACGACCGGGACACAGTGACATAACTACAAAGGGGACGCCGGGGTGCACAGGGGGATATATAAAAGAATAAAATTAAGAATAAAATAAAAAAAATAAAAAAGATAAAAACTAAAAAAAAGTAAAAAGAAAAAACGAAAAAAACTAAAAAAGCTAAAAAAAAGGTAAAAACCAATAAAAAACTAAAAAGAAAAAAAGGAAAAAAAACTAAAAAAACTAAAAACTAAAAAAAAAACTTAAAAAAAGGAAAAAACTGAAAAATAGAAGAGAAAAAGAAAACTAATAAAATTAAGAATAAAAATAAAAAAAATAAAAAAGATAAAAACTAAAAAAAAAAGTAAAAAGAAAAAACGAAAAAAACTAAAAAAGCTAAAAAAATGGTAAAAACCAATAAAAAACTAAAAAGAAAAAGGAAAAAAACTAAAAAAAATTTTCATCTAAAAAACTAAAAAAAACTAAAAAAGGTAAAAACTAAAAGAACTAAAAAAGAAAAAAACTAAAAAAAGGAAAAAAACTGAAAAATAAAGGAGAAACAATCTAAATAAATGACGACACTCAAAGAGAAAGCGACCGGGACAAAAGGAATGTTCGATTAGCAATCAACAAAGCACCGGGACACAGGGAGTATAAATGACGACGACCGGGACACAGGGAGTATAAATGACGACGACCGGGACACAGGGACATAACTACAAAGGGGACGCCGGGGTGCACAGGGGGATATATAAATGACGATGGCGACTCAGGGAATGGTCGATTCACAGGTGGGACATAGGGACACAACTACAATGGCGCGTAGCGTTTGCATATGACGTCATTATTAGTACATACGGCTTTGTATATGGACAGACAATGGGAAAGCCAAGAATGTTGTATATTCGCAATTTTTACGTAGTTTGAAACACATATATAAATCTATCTATATTCACAGGTGGGACACAGGGACACAACTACAATAGCGCGTAACTAATATAGCGCGTAACTAATATGGCGCGTAGCGACTTACGCAGGCGGGGGGGCTTGGGGGGGCGCGAAGCGCCCCACCAACTAGGTGTTGGGGTTGCACGAAGCGCCACCCCAACAGCTAGTATATATATATAAATAAGTTATTTGGGTGTTATGTCTGTTACACTATGTCTGTTACGCCAGATTATGAAAAATAAAGAAGAAAAAGAAAACAAACTAAAATGTAAAAACTGGGAATTGCATAAATATTTCGAAATATTTTGACAATAGAATAAAGTAATTCGAAAACCTTAAAACAGATACTTAAAATATTGAGGTTTATTATAAATTGTTGAGCAATCACCATCAACAAAACTCAAGGGCAATCGTTAGAAAAATGCGTTATAGATCTGAATACGGATTGTTTTCCCATGGATAATTATTATGTTGCAGGTTCAAGAGTTGGTAAACCTAAAAATCTATTTATATGGACAGACAATGGGACAGCAAAGAATGTTGTATATTCGCAAGTTTTTCTTAGTTAAATATATATATACTAGCTGTTGGGGTGGCACTTCGCGCCACCCCAACACCTAGTTGGTGGGGCGCTTCGTGCCCCCCCAAGCCCCCCCGTGCGCGTAAGTCGTTACGCCCCATATTAGTTACGCGCCATTGTAGTTGTGTCCCTGTGTCCCACCTGTGAATAGAGATAGATATAAATATATGTTTTTAACTACGTAAAACATGCGAATATACAACATTCTTCGCTGTCCCATTGTCTGTGCATATAAATAGATTGTCAGGTTTACTGACTCTTGAACATGCAACATATAATTGTCCATGGGAAAAACAATCCGTATTCAGATCTGTACCTCATTATTCTAATGATGTGTCCCTGTGTCCCGGTCGTCATTTATATTCCCTGTGTCCCGGTCGTCATTTGTGTCCCGGTGTCCCAGTTTGTAATTTCTCTTTGAGTGTCCCGGTCGTCATTTATATTCCCTGTGTCCCGATGTCCCGGTCGTCATTTGTGTCCCGGTGTCCCGGTCTGTAATTTCTATTCGAACAATCCCTGTGTCCCGGTCGTCATTTATATATCCCACCTGTGCCCCCGGCGTCCCCGTTGTAGTTGTGTCCCTGTGTCCCGATCGTCATTTATATTCCCTGTGTCCCGGTCGTGATTTGTGTCCGGGTGTCCCAGTCTGTAATTTCTCTTTTAGGTTCCCGGTCGTCACTTATATTCCCTCTGTCTCGGTAGTCATTTGTGTCCCGGTCTGTAATTTCTCTTTGAGTATTTTTTCTTTTTAGTTTTTTTTTAGTTTTTTACCTTTTTTCTTTTTTCAGTTTTCTTTTTCTTCTTTATTTTTCAGCGTCACTATGAAGTACATATCGACGAACCTTTGTTTTTTAACTTAAATCTGGTAGGCATTGATGACCTTATCCAAGTCAAAATCCCAAACCCAATCATCATCGCTATCATTTTCAGTTTTGATATGTTTTGACTCTCGCTGTCCAGGTTGATTTTCATCTAACTGCGCGGTTTTGCGTTCTTTAGCCGCAAGCCTGTTTTCTTGCTGTTCTTGTGATTCCTCGGAACGCTTTCTTTTCTTACTTTCTCTATCAGCAGCAAGTTTTTTGGCATAAACTCTTTGAGCAGCTTCCTCGGCTGTTGCCATTGTAGGTTCTTCAGTCATTTTACAATTAAACATTTTTCTGTGAACAAATGTCTTAAATACCGTTAATGACGTCACCGTCAAAGCAAAATGACGACAACTAATTTCATGGCGTCAGTCAACACAGAAACATGACATCACCTGATTCACAGACAGACACACAGACAGACAACTTATTTTTATATATATACTAGCTGTTGGGGTGGCGCTTATATAAAATATATATATAAAAATATATATATAAAAATAAGTTGTCTGTGGATCTGTGGATGTGTGGATCAGGTAAACTGTCTGTCGAGTGACGTCGTGTTTGTCCGCATATGACGTCTGAATTATTTCACACTAATACAAAAGAAGAAAAAAAACTAAAAAAGGTAAAAACTACAAAAAAAATAAAAAGAAAAAAAAACTAAAAAAGCTAAAAAACTAAAAAAACTAAAAAAAGGTAAAAAACTAAAAACTAAAAAAAAAACTGAAAAAACTAAAAAAGGCAAAAACTACAAAAAAACTAAAAACTAATAAAAAAACTAAAAAAGCTAAAAAACTAAAAAAACTAAAAAAACTAAAAAAAGGTAAAAACTAAAAAAACTAAAAACTAAAAAAGAAAAAAACTAAAAAAAGGACAAAACTGAAAAATAAAAGAGAAAAAGAAAACTAAAAAATATAAATAAGAATAGAAAAAACTAAAAAAGATAAAAACTACAAAAAAAAACTAAAAAGAAAAAACGAAAAAAAACTAAAAAAGCTATAGTCACTCGGTGAGAGAGGGTGTCAGAACGGAGAATGAAGGTCCCAGGTTCAAATCCTGGTTAGGCTAAAAAAGGTAAAAAACTAAAAACTAAAAAAAAAACTGAAAAAACTAAAAAAAGGCAAAAACTACAAAAAAAAAACTAAAAACTAATAAAAAAAAATAAAAAGGCTAAAAAACTAAAAAAAAACTAAAAAAACTAAAAAAAGGTAAAAAACTAAAAAAACTAAAAACTAAAAAAAAGGAAAAAACTGAAAAATAGAAGAGAAAAAGAAAACTAAAAAAACTAAAAACTAAAAAAAAGGAAAAAACTGAAAAATAGAAGAGAAAAAGAAAACTAATAAAATTAAGAATAAAAAAGAAGAAAAACAAAACTAAAAAACGAATGTATATACAGACCGGGACACCGGGATACAAATGACGACCGGGACACAGGGAATATAAATGACCATACATAAGCCATAATGACCAGGACATAAGTAAAAAATATAAATGACGACCGGGACACAGGGACACAACTACAACGGGGACGCCGGGGGGCACAGGGGGATATAAATGACGACCGGGACACCGGGACAGGGAATGGTCGATTAGCAATCACCATCAACAAAGCTCAAGGGCAATCATTAGAATCATGAGGTATAGATCTGAATACGGATTGTTTTCCCATGGACCATTATATGTTGCATGTTCAAGAGTCGGTAAACCTGACAATCTATATATATGCACAGACAATGGGACAGCAAAGAATGTTGTATATTCTCAAGTTTTACGTAGTTAAAAACATATATATAATATATCTATCTATATTCACAGGTGGGACATAGGGACACAACTACAATGGCGCGTAACGACTTACGCGCGCGGGGGGGCTTGGGGGGCGCGAAGCGCCCCCACCAACTAGGTGTTGGGGTGGCGCGAAGCGCCACCCCAACAGCTAGTATATATATATATATATATATATATATATTTTCTTTTTAGTTTTTTTTGTAGTTTTTACCTTTTTTAATGTTTTCTTCTTTTGTATTAATGCTAAAGCCAAGGTTCAAACCTGGAGCCTCTCGGACCTAGAACCTGAAACATAACGCTTTACCAACTCAGCTACTTCGGCTTGAATACATTCGTTTTGAGCAGCTTCCTCGGGTGTTGCCATTGTAGGTTCTTCAGTCATTTTACAATTAGAAATTTCTCTTTCAACGGTCTTCTTACAATTAAAAATTTGTCTTTGAACGATATTCTTAAATACCTGTGTCCTGGTCGTCATTTATATTCCCTGTGTCCCGGTATTCCAGTCTGTAATTTCTCTTTGAGTGTCCCGGTCGTTATTTATATTCCCTCTGTCCCGGTCGTCATTTGTGTCCCGGTCTGTAATTTCTCTTTGAGGGTTTTTTCTTTTTAGTATTTTTTAGTTTTTTACATTTTTTCTTTTTTCAGTTTTCTTTTTCTTCTTTATTTTTCAGCTTCACTATGAAATACATATCGCCGAACCTTTGTTTTTTTAACTAAAATCTGGTAGGCATTGATGACCTTATCCAAATCAAAATCCCAAACCCAATCATCATCGCTATCATTTTCAGTTTTGATATGTTTTGACTCCCGCTGTCCAGGTGGATCTTCATCTAACTGCGCAGTTTTGCGTTCTTTAGCCTCAAGCCTGTTTCCTTGCTGTTCTTTTGATTCCTCGGCACGCTTTCTTTTCTGACTTTCTCTATCAGCAGCAAGTTTTTTGGCGTAGACTCTTTGAGCATCTTCATCGGCTTTTGCCATTGTAAGTTCATCAGTCATTTTAAACTTAAACATTAATAGATTTCTACGTGAACATATATGTCTTAAATATCTTTAATGACGTCACTGTCATAGCAAAAATGACGACAACTAACTTCATGACGTCAGCCGACACAGAAACATGACGTCACCTGATCCACAGACAGACAGACAACTTATATATATATATATATATATATATATATATATATATATATATATATATATATATATATATATATATATATATATATATATATATATATATATATATATATATATATATTCACAGGTGGGGCACAGGGACACTACTACAATGGCGCGTTCTCAAATAATAAATATATGTTTTAATTTCAAGAAATTAAGTCAGTATGTTCATCTAAGGATTTTTCTTTTGCAAATTATGTTCTAATCTCCATAAGGAACGGGCGGGTCTGCTGTGGTCCTCGTAATATCTGCTCGTTTTGAATTTAACTCGATTATTTATTGTAATTTCTGTTCGTTCTGTGTTTCAGTAATATAATGATGGAATGCACTGCAGGGCCGACACAGGGACCTTAGTAGTCAAGAAGTGTCGTTAATCTGATACAATGAATCTTGAAAACAGCCGTCCGAACTTCAAAACAAGTAAAATACGCAATAAAAACTTTAAAGCAGAAAATTCCTCCATAGTTATTTAATGAAAGAATGAATTTTTGACTTCTGCTTTATTATTTGGACTTTCAAATTTTATGTTGAAATTCCATAAAAAATTTTGTCAACATCGTTTCGAAACCTTACAATATTCCACTAACAGTTACTAGGAATGGTTTTGTTTTAACTCGTGCAAACACAATTGTTACCACAATTGACTTTCGTTATTTTGTCGAAATGGCAGAAAAATGTCTGAAATGACAGGATATATAAGCCAAAGAATAAATTATAAGGTTCGTTTTCTACGTTTCTAGAAGAACCAGATTAAAAAACTTCCCATTGAAATTTTTCAATCCCACAGACAGGGCCGCATCCAGGATTTTTTTTTCTCGTTTTTTCTTAGGCAAGAATTTCTTTTTGGGAAGGGGGTTATACCAAAAACACATAAAAAATGTATACAAAATTCATTTAAAGCCATTTCTCTTATGTTTTTGCAGGTTAGAGAAATATTTTTTGGGAGGAGGGGGGGGAGGTTCAAATGTTCTAACACCCCTAAATATAGCCTTTCCCACAACACACGAATTGTGATCTCATCGTCTTCCTTTTAAATTCTTAGGTAAATTTTATCACAAAAAAACAGTGTCTAATTTTGGATCATTCTTGTTCTAAGATAGAACCCGTGCTGCTTTTTAGATCTAAACTATAAATTGGCAAAACAAGCCCTCATAAAAATTTCCATTGTTATTTACAATTAACAGAAAATAAAGGGGTGCTAGAAGCTTCACTTGCGTAATTCATGCAGATGGAACTGAAAGGACAGCTTGCACATGTTTTTCAAATTTAAATAAGTGGCGAAAATAGACTAATTTCTGAACCATTAATGCAAGATAAATAGGAATAAACAACTCAAGCTGGTGATCAGTTTTTTTTTGTTTGAAAAAATACGTTTTGTGTTTTCCAAAAGAAGATGTGACTAAACATAGTGTGATCAAAAACACAGCAAATTTTTTTGGAATGTTATTCTGCAGTAAATTACGAGCAAAATAATAAACCGCAACTAAATGAATTATCAAAAGTGTTTGTGTGTGTGTGTGTGGGTGGGGAGGGGGTAATACTAATATAAATGACTTTCTACAAATTGATAATTATCAACTTGTAGAAACACATACTTTGTAACTACAAATAGCGCGTAAAGAGTTCTTTTACCGACTTATCCGCTTAATATTAACCTCCGCGAATTTAATCCGTAAAAAACAACAAATGTTTATCCAGAAACTTGTCAGCTGCAATGTTATTTGAAAATTGGCTATTTGGTAGAAAAACTACATTAATCAGGTGTACTACAGTTTAAACAGAGCTTATTTAGAAATCCTTGAAAGTGTGGCAGATTTCACAATTACTGTCCCTTTTCGTTTCTCAGCATATAATTTCACACATTCTTACCTTTTTTAAACCGATTGATTTTTTGTTTATAAGCAAAGTCATAAATAGTCGGGCTTGTCAGATACCTAATCTTGTGATGCTCGACCACATTAAAAGCGTAAAAATTATCGTAAACTTACAAAAATCTTGCGCCAAGCTTCTGGAATTGGTCCATAAACTAAGGTCTAGTATGTTTAATTATAGTATGTTTAAAAAAGTATGTTTAAAAAATATTATATGTTATAATGTATTTTAGAAAATGTTTATAGCCTTTTACCCCTTCTCCTTCCGATTCGCAAGGCTTAATAGAATCTGTGAATCCTAATTTGCAAAATAAAGAATAACATAGCTTAAAACCAAGCGAAATCTTGGGAATGATTTTGAGAAAGCCCATTTGCTCGAAGAAGTATACTATAAGCTAAATATTTCTTTTTTCCGAGATAAAGACAAGTGCAGCGACGATAGATCTTCACGTAATCTAACAGGCTGTGTACAAAAGGGACACGTGTATGTTTGACCTTGAAAGTATCTAGGATTTAGTACCGTTCCTGAAAGTTTTGCACACATGACACGTGCAATTCATCCAATGGCAAAGAAAACACTGTGGTATAACAAAAGCTGTTACAACCGCAACGGTTTGTGCATGATTTATAACGCTTATTGCACCCCTGTGCTTTTTTTTTATCAGGCATGGCTCATCAATTTTGTAATAAATATCGCCAGACTCTACCTCCGGCTTATTTCAGATATTACAAATTCCTCCTCCGGCTTCCTAGATGGCACCAAAACAGAAAAATAATTCCTCGATTTGGTTTAATAGATATGACTTCTTGGATTCGGTCTTCCAGTGATGATTTATGTAAAAAGACCATCTACTTTATTCACGTTTACGATCCTATGCAGTCTTTTTTTCCATATTGATACTGGTTAATTAGTCCATGTTGTCTTTTGTCAGTTTGATTTTTTTTTTCTTGCTGTTTATTGTTTTTGTTTAAATATAATACTCCGTACTTTGTGTTTTTTTTATACCTTTACGGATAATAAAGTTCATTCATTCATTCAATCTGCAGTTTGACCAGCCGTATGGAATGCGTCTGAATCAGCGGGCTCGCTGCAGGCCCGTGATCTTATAATATATGTTTGTAGGGAGTTTCACCGACCATCTGAATTGACTACACAGCACGCGGCTTGCTTGAGTAAAAACCAGCCAAAGGATATAGATGCCATATATTTTCATAGCGAATCTGAAATTTAACTTGAAAACTGGAGGCAGTTTCCTTGTAAAGATGCCGAGGGCGAGACATGTCATAAAAGTGTGAATCAAGACTTCATTTTCATGCCCTTCTTTTCTTTCAGCACGTTGAGAGCCAGCGACCTTGAGCTAGCTGCCAAAAGTGTAGATTTTTACTGCTCCTTTTTATTGAGCTTTGATTTCTCTTATTAAAAAAGCTTGCAACTGACTCACTTGGCTCCTTACTTTTAAATTTGAGTTTTTTTTGTTGCTAAGGTTTTTACTTATCTAATCAGAGAATGAACTACTTTATTACATTTTATCTTTTTTAAAGCCAATCCAAAGTTTATTTTTCTATTATCAATATTTTTTCCACCATTCCGACATGTTTCAGAATAACCCTGTATTTTTTCAAAGGTCTCAGATTTGACTGAACACTAATCGCCAGAAGTTCAAGTCTATGTGCACTATATTAATCCTTTCATGTGATCTGTCTGATCCAATCAGAACTTTTTGACTGCACTTAATTGTTTTGAAAGTCTTTTGCTTTCAAGCCATTGTGTTGAAAATTGGCTCCGATTATTTTTTGGACTTCATTTGGTGTGTACCAGCTAAACAATGGAAAACAACACTTTCAATGATTTTTCCATCATTCCCACATGTTACAGAATAACCCTGTATTTTTTCAAACGTGCGAGATTGGATTGAACAGTAATCGCCAGAAGTTCAACTCTACTACGTGCACTGTGTTAATCCTGTCATGTGATATGTCTGATCCAATGAAGGGTTTTTTGACTGCACTTGATTGTTTTGATAGTCTTTTCCTTTCAAGTCGTTGTGTTGAAAATTAGTTAAGATTATTTTCTTAGACTTCATTGGGTGTGTACCAGCCGAACAAGGGAAACGGTTAAAAGTGATAAAACGGAAATTTTGGTTCTTGATTAAGATTTCCAAGAAAGGAATGACAGGGGACATTTTATAGGCAAGGGAAGGGGCTAAGAAGCCTTCAGAATGGCTTTAAAATAAGGTAGCATGGGCTTGATATCAGAAAAATATATATTTATATTATATATATATATATATATATATATATATATACATATATATATATATATATATATATATATATATATATATATATATATATATACCTAGGATAAATACTTGAAGTAGTACTTGAAGTAATACTTAAGTACAATTTAGGCAAGTACTTGATATTTGATACTTAAGTAAGAATTTGGAAAGTACTTATTTCTTGATATTTAAGTAAAAAAACAATGAGTACTTAATACTTGATACTTAAGTAAAAATTTGGAGTACTTGTTGCAGCACTGTCCGAAACACAAACACTCGTTCCTTTCCAAAAACTGTACCGTTATGCAAAACATTGTCTCTTTGATACGCATTTGAAAACCGAATAAGTATAGGACGTGGATTCGATTTTTATGGCAGTCTGAAAACATCCTGTAAATTTTACTTTGGGGAACTATTTTTGTAAGATAATGCTCTGACTATTCTTTGAAAGATATATTGGCTCTGCTTTTCTGCAACCCATAAATTGCTAAATTCTTCCTTCGAGCTTCCTTCTCGAGAATTCGTATACTGGAGTCCTGGAGTGTATTTAGTTTCTTTGTGTTTTGGACTCTAGATTCTACTGCAGACATTTCTGATTTCACTAAAGTCGTTTCAACTCTTAATTCATTTGACAAATGTTGTATTGCCCCGCTTGCTGAATTCTGATCCTCTTGTAGGATATTCAGCTTGGACCCCTTTGCTTTTAACTTTTCAGATAATCCCTGAATCGATACTAAAATAACCTCTGTCGTCTCGTAGCCTAATAGTTTAAGCAGAAACAGAAACTTACACGAAAGTGGGGTATATTTGTGATCCTACTGTTTCCAATAACTCCTGTTTGTTTTTGCACGTTTACTGTTTCTCAGGTGGGATAAATGTCTGAATATCAATAAATCATACTTTTTGCGTTTATCTTCAATGGAAAATACAGATATGGGCATAACATGTTTTGATTTAGTTCGACATTTTCCTCAATATTCTCGGAACAGATCAATTGAATGTTCTTCATCTTTTATGAAACTGCAGGTGAAATATTGCCGACCTATCTCAATAGCAAATACGGTATGTAAACAAGGGATAAATTGCATAGCTTGCATCTCTTGCCCCATGGGCTTTGGTAGGGGGAGGGGGCTGGATAGCTCAAAGACATAATAAATATTCATAATTTCAATTTTATTTGTTTGGGAATCGGCTGGCGTAGGAGGGGGGTAGTGATGATTTCCCTCCAATCGGTTTTGACTCTTAAAAATGGGACTTGAAAAAGGAACAAGAACTTTCAATTCCTGATTGAAGGAGGCCCCTTCAAAGCTTAGATGACCACCCTTTCCTTAAAACTGTAGAATTTGGGAGGGAAAGTCGAGGGGGGGGGGGTTGACTACAATCTGATCTCTTTTGAATCTTAAGAGAAAGCTAGAAGTTTGATCTACCTATACAAGATGATATTATTACCATTTGCTACTACAGCGTTAAACAAAAATCCAGTTTTCGTAACAAATTGATTTTATTAAAAAAAAATTAACAACAAAATGTTTTTAACCACATCAATTGCCTTTATAATTAGCCATTAAACAGCTCTCTAGGATGTTCTAACTCTCAGACATCTGCGGAGGAAAGGAAAAGAAAAAGTTGCCCTTTATGCGGAATATCGTGGTTACAGTCACTTTTCTTGATTTCCAAGCCAATATGTTTTCCTTGTTATTCATGCCGAGAGACGGTAACTTTCCTATATAGAGGTTTCAAACAAGGTGGTTAATAATAAACTTTTTGTTTTGATCCGTCTCTATTTTTAGGGCTTATAGTTTTTACTCCAATGGGGTTTGATCGTCTCTGACTAGGGTGCTAGCTACTACTGCAACCTAGAAAAAATAATCTTTATAAAAGTTTCACCTCTGTGGTAAGCTTCCACACTTACTGTGCTGGCTAATTCTCTGAAGTTTGTCTCTTGGTATTCCAACCATGAAAAAGCCATAAACATTTTCCTCTTTGTAATAGTCTTTGAAATCATAATGCATGGTTGTTGTATCAAAGTATTCATCATTCTTAAAATTTCGCTTATAACGACATCTGTTGTTCAAATATATGTCCTCATAATAGCCTATTTGCAAACAGGTGTAGCAAACAAAAAGTTTTCCATTGTATTTTTAGAAGATTTTATGATGTCATTTTATACCAATTCAAGCCACAAGCAAATAGAATGTAACAGAGAGATTTAATAAATGTCACAGAAAAACATTTTTTAAATAAATCATTCGAAACTGCATTTCACTAAAACATATTTCTATAATAACGGTGCTATTGAGGTTTCTGTTCTCGCGACAGGCGGGATTTGAACCTGCAGACTCATGATCCACTAGCCCAATCTATTCCACTGCGCTGTCACAAGATATGATATTAAGTTAATAAAAGTTCTGTTGAATAATTAAAAGTTGAAGAGCATAATCCCGATTCTGTGTGGTTCTTGCGACAGGCGGGATTTGAACCTGCAGACTCATGATTCACTACCCCAATCTATTCCACTGCGCTGTCACAAGATATGATATTAAGTTAATAAAAGTTCTGTTGAATAATTAAAAGTCGAAGAGCATAATCCCGATTCTGTGTGGTTCAGGGAAAATTATAATTCGTACAAAATAAAAGTGGAAGAAATCTTCAGTCCGCTCTCTTACGGGTATCTTACCCTAGATGATATTGTTTGGATTGACGGTAAAACATATCTAAGCAACTCGATGGACTTAACTGTTGGAAATAGTTATGCTGCTGCTACACTCATAGAATATAATAATACAGGACATGCTGCAAGAACATTAAGATATTGTGTGACTTGGCACCAAAAATGGAATAATCTTAATGATGAGCAAAGAAAGTATTTGCATGACGTGCGGAACCATTGCAGGAACGGCATTCCGTTTCCTTAACTGTTGGAAATAGTTATGCTGCTGCTACACTCATAGAATATAATAATACAGGACATGCTGCAAGAACATTAAGATGTGACTTGGCACCAAAAATGGAATAATCTTAATGATGAGCAAAGAAAGTATTTACATGACGTGCGGAACCATTGCAGGAACGGCATTCCGTTTCCTAAGGCTGAGGTTACCTTTGTTCTTGCGACAGGCGGGATTTGAACCTGCAGACTCATGATCCACGAGCCAAATCTTTACCACGGCGCTGTCACAAGATATGATATTAAGTTAATAAAAGTTCTGTTGAATAATTAAAAGTCGAAGAGCATAATCCCGATTCTGTGTGGTTCAGGGAAAATTATAATTCGTACAAAATAAAAGTGGAAGAAATCTTCAGTCCGCCCTCTTACGGGTATCTTACCCTAGATGATATTGTTTGGATTGACGGTAAAACATATCTAAGCAACTCGATGGACTTAACTGTTGGAAATAGTTATGCTGCTGCTACACTCATAGAATATAATAATACAGGACATGCTGCAAGAACATTAAGATATTGTGTGACTTGGCACCAAAAATGGAATAATCTGAATTATAAACAATTAAAGTATTCTTGCGACAGGCGGGATTTGAACCTGCAGACTCATGATCCACGATCCAAATCTTTACCACGGCGCTGTCACAAGATATGATATTAAGTTAATAAAAGTTCTGTTGAATAATTAAAAGTCGAAGAGCATAATACCGATTCTGTGTGGTTCAGGGAAAATTATAATTCGTACAAAATAAAAGTGGAAGAAATCTTCAGTCCGCCCTCTTACGGGTATCTTACCCTAGATGATATCGTTTGGATTGACGGTAAAACATATCTAAGCAACTCGATGGACTTAACTGTTGGAAATAGTTATGCTGCTGCTACACTCATAGAATATAATAATACAGGACATGCTGCAAGAACATTAAGATATTGTGTGACTTGGCACCAAAAATAGAATAATCTTAATGATGAGCAAAGAAAGTATTTGCATGACGTGCGGAACCATTGCAGGAACGGCATTCCGTTTCCTAAGGCTGAGAATGGCATTCCGTTTCCTAAGGCTGAGGTTACCTTTGTTCTTGCGACAGGCGGGATTCGAACCTACAGACTCATGATCCACCAGCCAAATCTTTACCACGGCGCTGTCACAAGATATTATATTAAGTTAATAAAAGTTCTGTTGAATAATTAAAAGTCGAAGAGCATAATCCCGATTCTGTGTGGTTCAGGGAAAATTATAATTCGTACAAAATAAAAGTGGAAGAAATCTTCAGTCCGCCCTCTTACGGGTATCTTACCCTAGATGATATTGTTTGGATTGACGGTAAAACATATCTAAGCAACTCGATGGACTTAACTGTTGGAAATAGTTATGCTGCTGCTACACTCATAGAATATAATAATAAAGGACATGCTGCAAGAACATTAAGATATTGTGTGACTTGGCATCAAAAATGGAATAATCTTAATGATGAGCAAAGAAAGTATTTGCATGACGTGCGGAACCATTGCAGGAACGGCATTCCGTTTCCTAAGGCTGAGAATGGCATTCCGTTTCCTAAGGCTGAGGTTACCTTTTATGGTTCTGGGGCTACTGGGGTTACTCGGATTGACATCTTTGTTGTAGCCGTAGCTGCGATGGTGGTTGCAGTTACATTTATGACCTAGCACGTCCAATTGGAATAGAAAAAGCCTGAAATTCTCCATATATGATGTCGGATTGAAATACAAATTTAGCCACTGGCACCGGCTCGGCCAAAAACCCTAAAGAGAAGACAATATCTGTCTTCCCTGTCCTGTGGTGGCGCAGTGGAATTGATCTTAGCTTGGTAATACGGGACCCAGAGATCGATTCACACTGCAGGAATGCACTGCAGGGCCGACGCAGGGACCATAGTAGTCGAGAAGCGTCGTTATTCTATCTATATATATCTATCTATCTTCTATCTATATAAAAATAAGTTGTCTGTGGATCTGTGGATCTGTGGATCAGGTGAAGATCCACAAAAAAGGTAAAAAACTAAAAACTAAAAAAAAACTGAAAAAACTAAAAAAAGGCAAAAACTACAAAAAAAACTAAAAACTAATAAAAAAAATAAAAAGCTAAAAAACTAAAAAAAATAAAAAAAATAAAAAACTAAAAAAACTAAAAACTAATAAAAAAACTTAAAAAAAGGAAAAAACTGAAAAATAGAAGAGAAAAAGAAAACTAATAAAATTAAGAATAAAATAAAAAAAATAAAAGATAAAAACTAAAAAAAAAGTAAAAAGAAAAAAACGAAAAAAACTAAAAAAGCTAAAAAAAAGGTAAAAACCAATAAAAAACTAAAAAGAAAAAAAGGAAAAAAAAACTAAAAAAACTAAAAACTAAAAAAAAAACTTAAAAAAAAGGAAAAAACTGAAAAATAGAAGAGAAAAAGAAAACTAATAAAATTAAGAATAAAAATAAAAAAAATAAAAAAGATAAAAACTAAAAAAAAAAGTAAAAAGAAAAAACGAAAAAAACTAAAAAAGCTAAAAAAAAGGTAAAAACCAATAAAAAACTAGTAAGAAAAAAAGGAAAAAAACTAAAAAAAAATTTTCATCTAAAAAACTAAAAAACTAAAAAAGGTAAAAACTAAAAGAACTAAAAAAGAAAAAAACTAAAAAAAGGAAAAAAACTGAAAAATAAAGGAGAAACAATCTAAATAAATGACGACACTCAAAGAGAAAGCGACCGGGACAAAAGGAATGTTCGATTAGCAATCAAAAAAGAACCGGGACACAGGGAGTATAAATGACGACGACCGGGACACAGGGACATAACTACAAAGGGGACGCCGGGGTGCACAGGGGGATATATAAAAGAATAAAATTAAGAATAAAATAAAAAAAAATAAAAAGATAAAAACTAAAAAAAAAGTAAAAAGAAAAAACGAAAAAAACTAAAAAAGCTAAAAAAAAGGTAAAAACCAATAAAAAACTAAAAAGAAAAAAGGAAAAAAACTAAAAAAACTAAAAACTAAAAAAAAAAACTTAAAAAAAGGAAAAAACTGAAAAATAGAAGAGAAAAAGAAAACTAATAAAATTAAGAATAAAAATAAAAAAAAATAAAAAAGATAAAAACTAAAAAAAAAAGTAAAAAGAAAAACCGAAAAAAACTAAAAAAGCTAAAAAAAAGGTAAAAACCAATAAAAAACTAAAAAGAAAAAAAGGAAAAAAACTAAAAAAAATTTTCATCTAAAAAACTAAAAAAAAACTAAAAAAGGTAAAAACTAAAAGAACTAAAAAAGAAAAAAAACTAAAAAAAGGAAAAAAACTGAAAAATAAAGGAGAAACAATCTAAATAAATGACGACACTCAAAGAGAAAGCGACCGGGACAAAAGGAATGTTCGATTAGCAATCAACAAAGCACCGGGACACAGGGAGTATAAATGACGACGACCGGGACACAGGGACATAACTACAAAGGGGACGCCGGGGTGCACAGGGGGATATATAAATGACGATGGCGACTCAGGGAATGGTCGATTCACAGGTGGGACATAGGGACACAACTACAATGGCGCGTAGCGTTTGCATATGACATCATTATTAGTACATACGGCTTTGTATATGGACAGACAATGGGAAAGCCAAGAATGTTGTATATTCGCAATTTTTACGTAGTTTGAAACACATATATAAATCTATCTATATTCACAGGTGGGACACAGGGACACAACTACAATGGCGCGTAACTAATATAGCGCGTAACTAATATGGCGCGTAGCGACTTACGCGCGCGGGGGGGCTTGGGGGGGGGCGCAAAGCGCCCCACCAACTAGGTGTTGGGGTGGCACGAAGCGCCACCCCAACAGCTAGTATATATATATAAATAAGTTATTTGGGTGTTATGTCTGTTACACTATGTCTGTTACGCCAGATTATGAAAAATAAAGAAGAAAAAGAAAACAAACTAAAATGTAAAAACTGGGAATTGCATAAATATTTCGAAATATTTTGACAATAGAATAAAGTAATTAAAACAGATACTTAAAATATTGAGGTTTATTATAAATTGTTGAGCAATCACCATCAACAAAACTCAAGGGCAATCGTTAGAAAAATGCGTTATAGATCTGAATACGGATTGTTTTCCCATGGATAATTATTATGTTGCATGTTCAAGAGTTGGTAAATCTAAAAATCTATTTATATGGACAGACAATGGGACAGCAAAGAATGTTGTATATTCGCAAGTTTTTCTTAGTTAAATATATATATACTAGCTGTTGGGGTGGCGCTTCGCGCCACCCCAACACCTAGTTGGTGGGGCGCTTCGCGCCCCCCCCAAGCCCCCCCGTGCGCGTAAGTCGTTACGCCCCATATTAGTTACGCGCCATTGTAGTTGTGTCCCTGTGTCCCACCTGTGAATAGAGATAGATATAAATATATGTTTTTAACTACGTAAAACATGCGAATATACAACATTCTTCGCTGTCCCATTGTCTGTGCATATAAATAGATTGTCAGGTTTACTGACTCTTGAACATGCAACATATAATTGTCCATGGGAAAAACAATCCGTATTCAGATCTATACCTCATTATTCTAATGATGTGTCCCTGTGTCCCGGTCGTCATTTATATTCCCTGTGTCTAGGTCGTCATTTGTGTCCCGGTGTCCCAGTTTGTAATTTCTCTTTGAGTGTCCCGGTCGTCATTTATATTCCCTGTGTCCCGGTGTCCCGGTCGTCATTTGTGTCCCGGTGTCCCGGTCTGTAATTTCTATTCGAACAATCCCTGTGTCCCGGTCGTCATTTATATATCCCACCTGTGCCCCCGGCGTCCCCGTTGTAGTTGTGTCCCTGTGTCCCGGTCGTCATTTATATTCCCTGTGTCCCGGTCGTGATTTGTGTCCGGGTGTCCCAGTCTGTAATTTCTCTTTGAGGTTCCCGGTCGTCACTTATATTCCCTCTGTCTCGGTAGTCATTTGTGTCCCGGTCTGTAATTTCTCTTTGAGTATTTTTTCTTTTTAGTTTTTTTTTAGTTTTTTACCTTTTTTCTTTTTTCAGTTTTCTTTTTCTTCTTTATTTTTCAGCGTCACTATGAAGTACATATCGACGAACCTTTGTTTTTTAACTTAAATCTGGTAGGCATTGATGACCTTATCCAAGTCAAAATCCCAAACCCAATCATCATCGCTATCATTTTCAGTTTTGATATGTTTTGACTCTCGCTGTCCAGGTGGATTTTCATCTAACTGCGCGGTTTTGCGTTCTTTAGCCGCAAGCCTGTTTTCTTGCTGTTCTTGTGATTCCTCGGAACGCTTTCTTTTCTTACTTTCTCTATCAGCAGCAAGTTTTTTGGCATAAACTCTTTGAGCAGCTTCCTCGGCTGTTGCCATTGTAGGTTCTTCAGTCATTTTACAATTAAACATTTTTCTGTGAACAAATGTCTTAAATACCGTTAATGACGTCACCGTCAAAGCAAAAATGACGACAACTAATTTCATGGCGTCACTCAACACAGAAACATGACGTCACCTGATCCACAGACAGACACACAGAAAGACAACTTATTTTTATATATATACTAGCTGTTGGGGTGGCGCTTATATAAAATATATATATAAAAATATATATATAAAAATAAGTTGTCTGTGGATCTGTGGATCTGTGGATCAGGTGAACTGTCTGTCGAGTGACGTCGTGTTTGTCCGCATATGACGTCTGAATTATTTCACACTAATACAAAAGAAGAAAAAAAACTAAAAAAGGTAAAAACTACAAAAAAAATAAAAAGAAAAAAAAACTAAAAAAGCTAAAAAACTAAAAAAACTAAAAAAAGGTAAAAAACTAAAAACTAAAAAAAAAAACTGAAAAAACTAAAAAAGGCAAAAACTACAAAAAAACTAAAAACTAATAAAAAAACTAAAAAAGCTAAAAAACTAAAAAAACTAAAAAAACTAAAAACTAAAAAAGAAAAAAACTAAAAAAAGGACAAAACTGAAAAATAAAAGAGAAAAAGAAAACTAAAAAATATAAATAAGAATAGAAAATACTAAAAAAGATGAAAACTACAAAAAAAACTAAAAAGAAAAAACGAAAAAAAAACTAAAAAAGCTATAGTCACTCGGTGAGAGAGGGTGTCAGAACGGAGAATGAAGGTCCCAGGTTCAAATCCTGGTTAGGCTAAAAAAGGTAAAAAACTAAAAACTAAAAAAAAACTGAAAAAACTAAAAAAAGGCAAAAACTACAAAAAAAACTAAAAACTAATAAAAAAAAATAAAAAGGCTAAAAAACTAAAAAAACTAAAAAAAACTAAAAAAAGGTAAAAAACTAAAAAAACTAAAAACTAAAAAAAAAGAAAAAAACTGAAAAATAGAAGAGAAAAAGAAAACTAATAAAATTAAGAATAAAAAAGGAGAAAAACAAAACTAAAAAACGAATGTATATACAGACCGGGACACCGGGATACAAATGACGACCGGGACACAGGGAATATAAATGACCATACATAAGCCATAATGACCAGGACATAAGTAAAAAATATAAATGACGACCGGGACACAGGGACACAACTACAACGGGGACGCCGGGGGTCACAGGGGGATATAAATGACGACCGGGACACCGGGACAGGGAATGGTCGATTAGCAATCACCATCAACAAAGCTTAAGGGCAATCATTAGAATCATGAGGTATAGATCTGAATACAGATTGTTTTCCCATGGACCATTATATGTTGCATGTTCAAGAGTCGGTAGACCTGACAATCTATATATATGCACAGACAATGGGACAGCAAAGAATGTTGTATATTCTCAAGTTTTACGTAGTTAAAAACATATATATAATATATCTATCTATATTCACAGGTGGGACATAGGGACACAACTACAATGGCGCGTAACGACTTACGCGCGCGGGGGGGCTTGGGGGGGCGCGAAGCGCCCCCACCAACTAGGTGTTGGGGTGGCGCGAAGCGCCAACCCAGCAGCTAGTATATATATATATATATATATATATATATATATATATATATATATATATATATATATATATATATATATATATATATATATATATATATATATATATATATATATATATATATATATATATATATATATATATATATATATATATATATATATATATATATATATATATATATATATATATATATATATATATATATATATATATATATATATATATATATATATATATATATATATATATATATATATATATATATATATATATATATATATATATTTTCTTTTTAGTTTTTTTGTAGTTTTTACCTTTTTTAATGTTTTCTTCTTTTGTATTAATGCTAAAGCCAAGGTTCAAACCTGGAGCCTCTCGGACCTAGAACCTGAAACATAACGCTTTACCAACTCAGCTACTTCGGCTTGAATACATTCGTTTTGAGCAGCTTCCTCGGGTGTTGCCATTGTAGGTTCTTCAGTCATTTTACAATTAGAAATTTCTCTTTCAACGGTCTTCTTACAATTAAAAATTTGTCTTTGAACGATATTCTTAAATACCTGTGTCCTGGTCGTCATTTATATTCCCTGTGTCCCGGTATCCCAGTCTGTAATTTCTCTTTGAGTGTCCCGGTCGTTATTTATATTCCCTCTGTCCCGGTCGTCATTTGTGTCCCGGTCTGTAATTTCTCTTTGAGGGTTTTTTCTTTTTAGTATTTTTTAGTTTTTTACATTTTTTCTTTTTTCAGTTTTCTTTTTCTTCTTTATTTTTCAGCTTCACTATGAAATACATATCGCCGAACCTTTGTTTTTTTAACTAAAATCTGGTAGGCATTGATGACCTTATCCAAATCAAAATCCCAAACCCAATCATCATCGCTATCATTTTCAGTTTTGATATGTTTTGACTCCCGCTGTCCAGGTGGATCTTCATCTAACTGCGCAGTTTTGCGTTCTTTAGCCTCAAGCCTGTTTCCTTGCTGTTCTTTTTATTCCTCGGCACGCTTTCTTTTCTGACTTTCTCTATCAGCAGCAAGTTTTTTGGCGTAGACTCTTTGAGCATCTTCATCGGCTTTTGCCATTGTAAGTTCATCAGTCATTTTAAACTTAAACATTAATAGATTTCTACGTGAACATATATGTCTTAAATATCTTTAATGACGTCACTGTCATAGCAAAAATGACGACAACTAATTTCATGACGTCAGCCGACACAGAAACATGACGTCACCTGATCCACAGACAGACAGACAACTTATTTTTATATTTATACTAGCTGTTGGGGTGGCGCTTCGCGCCACCCCAACACCTAGTTGGTGGGGGCGCTTCGCGCCCCCCCCCCAAGCCCCCCCGCGCGCGTAAGTCGTTACGCGCCATAATAGTTACGCGCCATTGTAGTTGTGTCCCTATGTCCCACCTGTGAATATAGATAGATATATATATATATGGTTTTAACTACGTAAAACTTGCGAATATACAACATTCTTTGCTGTCCCATTGTCTTTGCATATAAATAGATTGTCAGGTTTACCGACTCTTGAACATGCAACATATAATGGTCCATGGGAAAACAATCTGTATTCAGATCTATACCTCATGATTCTAATGATTGCCCTTGAGCTTTGTTGATGGTGATTGCTAATCGACCATTCCCTGTCCTGGTGTCCCGGTCGTCATTTACATCCCCCTGTTTCCTCCGGTGTCCCCGTTGTAGTTGTGTCCCTGTGTCCCGGTCGTCATTTATATTCCCTGTGTCCCGGTCGTCATTTGTATCCCGGTGTCCCGGTCTGTATATACATTCGTTTTTTAGTTTTGTTTTTCTCCTTTATTTTTTTCCTTTTTTTTTCTTTTTTAGCTTATTTAGATTTTTAGATTTTTTAGTTTTTTTATTAGTTTTTAGTTTTTTTTTCTTTTTAGTTTTTTTGTCCCGGTCGTCATTTATATCCCCCTGTTTCCCCCGGTGTCCCCGTTGTAGTTGTGTCCCTGTGTCCCGGTCGTCATTTATATTCCCTGTGTCCCGGTCGTCATTTGTATCCCGGTGTACCGGTCTGTATATACATTCGTTTTTTAGTTTTGTTTTTCTCCTTTATTTTTTTCCTTTTTTTTTCTTTTTTAGTTTATTTAGATTTTTGGATTTTTTAGTTTTTTTATTAGTTTTTAGTTTTTTTTTTCTTTTTAGTTTTTTTGTAGTTTTTACCTTCTTTTTAGTTTTGTTAATTTTTTTTTTACTTATGTCCTGGTCGTCATTTATGCTCCCTATGTCCCGGTGCTTTGTTGATTGCTAATCGAACATTCCTTTTGTCCTGGTCGCTTTCTCTTTGAGTGTCGTCATTTATTTTTTTCTTTTTTAGTTCTTTTAGTTTTTACCTTTTTTAGTTTTTTTTAGTTTTTTAGATGAAAATTTTTTTTAGTTTTTTCCTTTTTTTCTTTTTAGTTTTTATTGGTTTTTACCTTTATGTTAGCTTATTTTTCAGTTTTTTCCTTTTTTTTTAGTTTTTTTTTAATTTTTATTTTTTTTTTAGTTTTTTACCTTTTTTTAGTTTTTTTAGTTTTTTTAGTTTTTTTAGTTTTTTAGCTTTTTTACTTTTTTTATTAGTTTTTAGTTTTTTTGTAGTTTTTGCCTTTTTTTAGTTTTTTCAGTTTTTTTTTAGTTTTTTATTGGTTTTTACCTTTATTTTAGCTTATTTTTCAGTTTTTTCCTTTTTTTTAGTTTTTTTTAGTTTTTAGTTTTTTTAGTTTTTTACCTTTTTTTAGTTTTTTTAGTTTTTTTAGTTTTTTAGCTTTTTTATTTTTTTTATTAGTTTTTAGTTTTTTTTTGTAGTTTTTGCCTTTTTTTTTAGTTTGTTTAGTTTTTTAGCTTTTTTATTAGTTTTTAGTTTTTTTTTGTAGTTTTTGCCTTTTTTTAGTTTGACAACTTATTTTTATATATATAGATAGTTTTTTTTTTTTACTTATGTCCTGGTCGTCATTTATACTCCCTGTGTCCCTGTGCTTTGTTGATTGCTAATCGAACATTCCTTTTGTCCTGGTCGCTTTCTCTTTGAGTGTCGTCATTTATTAGTTTTTTCCTTTTTTTTTTTAGTTTTTTATTGGTTTTTACCTTTATTTTAGCTTATTTTTCAGTTTTTTCCTTTTTTTTAGTTTTTTTTTATTTTTTATTTTTTTCAGTTTTTTACCTTTTTTTAGTTTTTTTTTAGTTTTTTAGCTTTTTTACTTTTTTTATTAGTTTTTAGTTTTTTTTGTAGTTTTTGCCTTTTTTTAGTTTTTTCAGTTTTTTTTTAGTTTTTTATTGGTTTTTACCTTTATAGTTTTTTTAGTTTTTTAGCTTTTTTATTTTTTTTATTAGTTTTTAGTTTTTTTGTAGTTTTTGCCTTTTTTTAGTTTTTTCAGTTTTGACGTCACCTGATCCAGTTTTTTCAGGTGACGTCACCTGACACATCCATCCATCCATCCACAGACAACTTATTTTTATATATATAGATAGATATATATATATATATATATATATATATATATATATATATATATATATATATATATATATATATATATATATATATATATATATATATATATATATATATATATATATATATATATATATATATATATATATATATATATATATATATATATATATATATATATATTCACAGGTGGGGCACAGGGACACTACTACAATGGCGCGTTCTCAAATAATAAATATCTGTTTTAATTTCAAGCAATTAAGTCAGTATGTTCATCTAAGGATTTTTCTTTTGCAAATTATGTTCTAATCTCCATAGGGAACGGGCGGGTCTGCTGTGGTGCTCGTAATATCTGCTCGTTTTGAATTTAACTCGATTATTTATTGTAATTTCTGTTCGTTCTGTGTTTCAGTAATATAATGATGGAATGGACTGCAGGGCATATATATATATATTCACAGGTGGGGCACAGGGACACTACTACAATGGCGCGTTCTCAAATAATAAATATCTGTTTTAATTTCAAGCAATTAAGTCAGTATGTTCATCTAAGGATTTTTCTTTTGCAAATTATGTTCTAATCTCCATAGGGAACGGGCGGGTCTGCTGTGGTGCTCGTAATATCTGCTCGTTTTGAATTTAACTCGATTATTTATTGTAATTTCTGTTCGTTCTGTGTTTCAGTAATATAATGATGGAATGGACTGCAGGGCCGACACAGGGACCTTAGTAGTCAAGAAGTGTCGTTAATCTGATACAATGAATCTTGAAAACAGCCGTCCGAACTTCAAAACAAGTAAAATACGCAATAAAAACTTTAAAGCAGAAAATTCCTCCATAGCTATTTAATGAAAGAATGAATTTTTGACTTCTGCTTTATTATTTGGACTTTCAAATTTTATGTTGAAATTCCATAAAAAATTTTGTCAACATCGTTTCGAAACCTTACAATATTCCACTAACAGTTACTAGGAATGGTTTTGTTTTAACTCGTGCAAACACAATTGTTACCACAATTGACTTTCGTTATTTTGTCGAAATGGCAGAAAAATGTCTGAAATGACAGGATATATAAGCCAAAGAATAAATTATAAGGTTCGTTTTCTACGTTTCTAGAAGAACCAGATTAAAAAACTTCCCATTGAAATTTTTAAATCCCACAGACAGGGCCGCATCCAGGATTTTTTTTTTTCTCGTTTTTTCTTACGCAAGAATTTCTTTTTGGGAAGGGGGTTATACCAAAAACACATAAAAAATGCATACAAAATTCATTTAAAGCCATTTCTCTTATGTTTTTGCAGGTTAGAGAAATATTTTTTGGGGGGAGGGGGGGGAGGTTCAAATGTTCTAACACCCCTAAATATAGCCTTTCCCACAACACACGAATTGTGATCTCATCGTCTTCCTTTTAAATTCTTAGGTAAATTTTATCACAAAAAAACAGTGTCTAATTTTGGATCATTCTTGTTCTAAGATAGAACCCGTGCTGCTTTTTAGATCTAAACTATAAATTGGCAAAACAAGCCCTCATGAAAATTTCCATTGTTATTTACAATTAACAGAAAATAAAGGGGTGCTAGAAGCTTCACTTGCGTAATTCACACAGATGGAACTGAAAGGACAGCTTGCACATGTTTTTCAAATTTAAATAAGTGGCGAAAATAGACTAATTTCTGAACCATTAATGCAAGATAAATAGGAATAAACAACTCAAGCTGGTGATCAGTTTTTTTTTTGTTTGAAAAAATACGTTTTGTGTTTTCCAAAAGAAGATGTGACTAAACATAGTGTGATCAAAAACACAGCAAATTTTTTTGGAATGTTATTCTGCAGTAAATTACGAGCAAAATGATAAACCGCAACTAAATGAATTATCAAAAGTGTTTGTGTGTGTGTGTGTGGGTGGGGAGGGGGTAATACTAATATAAATGACTTTCTACAAATTGATAATTATCAACTTGTAGAAACACATACTTTGTAACTACAAATAGCGCGTAAAGAGTTCTTTTACCGACTTATCCGCTTAATATTAACCTCCGCGAATTTAATCCGTAAAAAACAACAAATGTTTATCCAGAAACTTGTCAGCTGCAATGTTATTTGAAAATTGGCTATTTGGTAGAAAAACTACATTAATCAGGTGTACTACAGTTTAAACAGAGCTTATTTAGAAATCCTTGAAAGTGTGGCAGATTTCACAATTACTGTCCCTTTTCGTTTCTCAGCATATAATTTCACACATTCTTACCTTTTTTAAACCGATTGATTTTTTGTTTATAAACAAAGTCATAAATAGTCGGGCTTGTCAGATACCTAATCTTGTGATGCTCGACCACATTAAAAGCGTAAAAATTATCGTAAACTTACAAAAATCTTGCGCCAAGCTTCTGGAATTGGTCCATAAACTAAGGTCTAGTATGTTTAATTATAGTATGTTTAAAAAAGTATGTTTAAAAAATATTATATGTTATAATGTATTTTAGAAAATGTTTATAGCCTTTTACCCCTTCTCCTTCCGATTCGCAAGGCTTAATAGAATCTGTGAATCCTAATTTGCAAAATAAAGAATAACATAGCTTAAAACCAAGCGAAATCTTGGGAATGATTTTGAGAAAGCCCATTTGCTCGAAGAAGTATACTATAAGCTAAATATTTCTTTTTTCCGAGATAAAGACAAGTGCAGCGACGATAGATCTTCACGTAATCTAACAGGCTGTGTACAAAAGGGACACGTGTATGTTTGACCTTGAAAGTATCTAGGATTTAGTACCGTTCCTGAAAGTTTTGCACACATGACACGTGCAATTCATCCAATGGCAAAGAAAACACTGTGGTATAACAAAAGCTGTTACAACTGCAACGGTTTGTGCATGATTTATAACGCTTATTGCACCCCTGTGCTTTTTTTTTATCAGGCATGGCTCATCAATTTTGTAATAAATATCGCCATACTCTACCTCCGGCTTATTTCAGATATTACAAATTCCTCCTCCGGCTTCCTAGATGGCACCAAAACAGAAAAATAATTCCTCGATTTGGTTTAATAGATATGACTTCTTGGATTCGGTCTTCCAGTGATGATTTATGTAAAAAGACCATCTACTTTATTCACGTTTACGATCCTATGCAGTCTTTTTTTCCATATTGATACTGGTTAATTAGTCCATGTTGTCTTTTGTCAGTTTGATTTTTTTTTCTTGCTGTTTATTGTTTTTGTTTAAATATAATACTCCGTACTTTGTGTTTTTTTTATACCTTTACGGATAATAAAGTTCATTCATTCATTCAATCTGCAGTTTGACCAGCCGTATGGAATGCGTCTGAATCAGCGGGCTCGCTGCAGGCCCCTGATCTTATAATATATGTTTGTAGGGAGTTTCACCGACCATCTGAATTGACTACACAGCACGCGGCTTGCTTGAGTAAAAACCAGCCAAAGGATATAGATGCCATATATTTTCATAGCGAATCTGAAATTTAACTTGAAAACTGGAGGCAGTTTCCTTGTAAAGATGCCGAGGGCGAGACATGTCATAAAAGTGTGAATCAAGACTTCATTTTCATGCCCTTCTTTTCTTTCAGCACGTTGAGAGCCAGCGACCTTGAGCTAGCTGCCAAAAGTGTAAATTTTTGCTGCTCCTTTTTATTGAGCTTTGATTTCTCTTATTAAAAAAGCTTGCAACTGACTCACTTGGCTCCTTACTTTTAAATTTGAGTTTTTTTTGTTGCTAAGGTTTTTACTTATCTAATCAGAGAATGAACTACTTTATTACATTTTATCTTTTTTAAAGCCAATCCAAAGTTTATTTTTCTATTATCAATATTTTTTCCACCATTCCGACATGTTTCAGAATAACCCTGTATTTTTTCAAAGGTCTCAGATTTGACTGAACACTAATCGCCAGAAGTTCAAGTCTATGTGCACTATATTAATCCTTTCATGTGATCTGTCTGATCCAATCAGAACTTTTTGACTGCACTTAATTGTTTTGAAAGTCTTTTGCTTTCAAGCCATTGTGTTGAAAATTGGCTCCGATTATTTTTTGGACTTCATTTGGTGTGTACCAGCTAAACAATGGAAAACAACACTTTCAATGATTTTTCCATCATTCCCACATGTTACAGAATAACCCTGTATTTTTTCAAACGTGCGAGATTTGATTGAACAGTAATCGCCAGAAGTTCAACTCTACTACGTGCACTGTGTTAATCCTGTCATGTGATATGTCTGATCCAATGAAGGGTTTTTTGACTGCACTTGATTGTTTTGATAGTCTTTTCCTTTCAAGTCGTTGTGTTGAAAATTAGTTAAGATTATTTTCTTAGACTTCATTGGGTGTGTACCAGCCGAACAAGGGAAACGGTTAAAAGTGATAAAACGGAAATTTTGGTTCTTGATTAAGATTTCCAAGAAAGGAATGACAGGGGACATTTTATAGGCAAGGGAAGGGGCTAAGAAGCCTTCAGAATGGCTTTAAAATAAGGTAGCATGGGCTTGATATCAGAAAAATATATATTTATATTTATATATATATATATATATATATATATATATATATATATATATATATATATATATATATATATATATATATATATATATATATACATATATATATATATATATATATATATATATATATATATATATATATATATATATATATATATATACCTAGGATAAATACTTGAAGTAGTACTTGAAGTAATACTTAAGTACAATTTTGGCAAGTACTTGATATTTGATACTTAAGTAAGAATTTGGAAAGTACTCCAAATTCCAATATATATATATATATATATATATATATATATATATATATATATATATATATATATATATATATATATATATATATATATATATATATATATATATATATATTTAACTACGTAAAACTTGCGAATATACAACATTCTTTGCTGTCCCATTGTGTGTCCATATAAACAGATTGTTAGGTTTACCAACTCTTGAACATGCAACATAATAATTGTCCATGGGAAAACAATCCGTATTCAGATCTATAACGCATTTTTCTAACGATTGCCCTTGAGCTTTGTTGATGGTGATTGCTAATCGAACATTCCCTGTGTCCCCGTCTTCATTTATATATCCCCCTGTGCCCATGGCGTCCCCTTTGTAGTTGTGTCCCTGTGTCCTGGTCGTCGTTTATATTCCCTGTGTCCCGGTCGTCATTTGTGTCCCGGTATCCCAGTCTGAATGATTTTTTTTGTATCCCAGAAAGAATGAATTTTTGACTTCTGCTTTATTATTTGGACTTTCAAATTTTATGTTGAAATTCCATAAGAAATTTTGTCAACATCGTTTCAAAACCTTACAATATTCCACTAACAGTTACTAGGAATGGTTTTGTTTTAACTCGTACAAACACAATTGTTAAACAAAAAGTTTATTATTAACCACCTTGTTTGAAACCTCTATATAGGAAAGTTACCGTCTCTCGGCATGAATAACAAGGAAAACATATTGGCTTGGAAATCAAGAAAAGTGACTGTAACCACGATATTCCGCATAAAGGGCAACTTTTTCTTTTCCTTTCCTCCGCAGATGTCTGAGAGTTAGAACATCCTAGAGAGCTGTTTAATGGCTAATTATAAAGGCAATTGATGTGGTTAAAAACATTTTGTTGTTAATTTTTTTTTAATAAAATCAATTTGTTACGAAAACTGGATTTCTGTTTAACGCTGTAGTAACAAATGGTAATAATATCATCTTGTATAGGTAGATCAAAGTTCTAGCTTCCTCTTAAGATTCAAAAGAGATCAGATTGTAGTCAACCCCCCCCCCCCCCTCTTCGACTTTCCCTCCCAAATTCTTCCAATTAAAATGTCGAGATAGTCATTTTGTTCAAAATTGTTCTAAGGCAAAATAAATATTGTTTAATGTTTGATAATTCTCCCTCTATCCTTGGGGTAAGGGCTATAAGTTATGCTAGTTGTCCAATTTTACATCGGAACTACAGTTTTAAGGAAAGGGTGATCATCTAAGCTTTGAAGGGGCCTCCTTCAATCAGGAATTGAAAGTTCTTGGTCCTTTTTCAAGTCCCATTTTTAAGAGTCAAAACCGATTGGAGGGAAATCACCACTACCCCCCTCCTACGCCAGCCGATTCCCAAACAAATAAAATTGAAATTATGAATATTTATTATGTCTTTGAGCTATCCAGCCCCCTCCCCCTACCAAAGCCCATGGGGCAAGAGATGCAAGCTATGCAATTTATCCCTTGTTTACATACCGTATTTGCTATTGAGATAGGTCGGCAATATTTCACCTGCAGTTTCATAAAAGATGAAGAACATTCAATTGATCTGTTCCGAGAATATGTCGAACTAAATCAAAACATGTTATGCCCATATCTGTATTTTCCATTGAAGATAAACGCAAAAAGTATGATTTATTGATATTCAGACATTTATCCCACCTGAGAAACAGTAAACGTGCAAAAACAAACAGGAGTTATTGGAAACAGTAGGATCACAAATATACCCCACTTTCGTGTAAGTTTCTGTTTCTGCTTAAACTATTAGGCTACGAGACAACAGAGGTTATTTTAGTATCGATTCAGGGATTATCTGAAAAGTTAAAAGCAAAGGGGTCCAAGCTGAATATCCTACAAGAGGATCAGAATTCAGCAAGCGGGGCAATACAACATTTGTCAAATGAATTAAGAGTTGAAACGACTTTAGTGAAATCAGAAATGTCTGCAGTAGAATCTAGAGTCCAAAACACAAAGAAACTAAATACACTCCAGGACTCCAGTATACGAATTCTCGAGAAGGAAGCTCGAAGGAAGAATTTAGCAATTTATGGGTTGCAGAAAAGCAGAGCCAATATATCTTTCAAAGAATAGTCAGAGCATTATCTTACAAAAATAGTTCCCCAAAGTAAAATTTACAGGATGTTTTCAGACTGCCATAAAAATCGAATCCACGTCCTATACTTATTCGGTTTTCAAATGCGTATCAAAGAGACAATGTTTTGCATAACGGTACAGTTTTTGGAAAGGAACGAGTGTTTGTGTTTCGGACAGTGCTGCAACAAGTACTCCAAATTTTTACTTAAGTATCAAGTATTAAGTACTCATTGTTTTTTTACTTAAATATCAAGAAATAAGTACTTTCCAAATTCTTACTTAAGTATCAAATATCAAGTACTTGCCAAAATTGTACTTAAGTATTACTTCAAGTACTACTTCAAGTATTTATCCTAGGTATATATATATATATATATATATATATATATATATATATATATATATATATATATATATATATATATATATATATATATATATGTATATATATATATATATATATATATATATATATATATAAATATAAATATATATTTTTCTGATATCAAGCCCATGCTACCTTATTTTAAAGCCATTCTGAAGGCTTCTTAGCCCCTTCCCTTGCCTATAAAATGTCCCCTGTCATTCCTTTCTTGGAAATCTTAATCAAGAACCAAAATTTCCGTTTTATCACTTTTAACCGTTTCCCTTGTTCGGCTGGTACACACCCAATGAAGTCTAAGAAAATAATCTTAACTAATTTTCAACACAACGACTTGAAAGGAAAAGACTATCAAAACAATCAAGTGCAGTCAAAAAACCCTTCATTGGATCAGACATATCACATGACAGGATTAACACAGTGCACGTAGTAGAGTTGAACTTCTGGCGATTACTGTTCAATCAAATCTCGCACGTTTGAAAAAATACAGGGTTATTCTGTAACATGTGGGAATGATGGAAAAATCATTGAAAGTGTTGTTTTTCATTGTTTAGCTGGTACACACCAAATGAAGTCCAAAAAATAATCGGAGCCAATTTTCAACACAATGGCTTGAAAGCAAAAGACTTTCAAAACAATTAAGTGCAGTCAAAAAGTTCTGATTGGATCAGACAGATCACATGAAAGGATTAATATAGTGCACATAGACTTGAACTTCCGGCGATTAGTGTTCAGTCAAATCTGAGACCTTTGAAAAAATACAGGGTTATTCTGAAACATGTCGGAATGGTGGAAAAAATATTGATAATAGAAAAATAAACTTTGGATTGGCTTTAAAAAAGATAAAATGTAATAAAGTAGTTCATTCTCTGATTAGATAAGTAAAAACCTTAGCAACAAAAAAAACTCAAATTTAAAAGTAAGGAGCCAAGTGAGTCAGTTGCAAGCTTTTTTAATAAGAGAAATCAAAGCTCAATAAAAAGGAGCAGCAAAAATTTACACTTTTGGCAGCTAGCTCAAGGTCGCTGGCTCTCAACGTGCTGAAAGAAAAGAAGGGCATGAAAATGAAGTCTTGATTCACACTTTTATGACAAGTCTCGCCCTCGGCATCTTTACAAGGAAACTGCCTCCAGTTTTCAAGTTAAATTTCAGATTCGCTATGAAAATATATGGCATCTATATCCTTTGGCTGGTTTTTACTCAAGCAAGCCGCGTGCTGTGTAGTCAATTCAGATGGTCGGTGAAACTCCCTACAAACATATATTATAAGATCACGGGCCTGCAGCGAGCCCGCTGATTCAGACGCATTCCATACGGCTGGTCAAACTGCAGATTGAATGAATGAATGAACTTTATTATCCGTAAAGGTATAAAAAAAACACAAAGTACGGAGTATCATATTTAAACAAAAACAATAAACAGCAAGAAAAAAAATCAAACTCACAAAAGACAACATGGACTAATTAACCAGTATCAATATGGAAAAAAAGACTGCATAGGATCGTAAACGTGAATAAAGTAGATGGTCTTTTTACATAAATCATCACTGGAAGACCGAATCCAAGAAGTCATATCTATTAAACCAAATCGAGGAATTATTTTTCTGTTTTGGTGCCATCTAGGAAGCCGGAGGAGGAATTTGTAATATCTGAAATAAGCCGGAGGTAGAGTATGGCGATATTTATTACAAAATTGATGAGCCATGCCTGATAAAAAAAAGCACAGGGGTGCAATAAGCGTTATAAATCATGCACAAACCGTTGCAGTTGTAACAGCTTTTGTTATACCACAGTGTTTTCTTTGCCATTGGATGAATTGCACGTGTCATGTGTGCAAAACTTTCAGGAACAGTACTAAATCCTAGATACTTTCAAGGTCAAACATACACGTGTCCCTTTTGTACACAGCCTGTTAGATTACGTGAAGATCTATCGTCGCTGCACTTGTCTTTATCTCGGAAAAAAGAAATATTTAGCTTATAGTATACTTCTTCGAGCAAATGGGCTTTCTCAAAATCATTCCCAAGATTTCGCTTGGTTTTAAGCTATGTTATTCTTTATTTTGCAAATTAGGATTCACAGATTCTATTAAGCCTATATGGAAAAAACTACCTATATGAAAAAAAAACTAAAAACTAATAAAAAATACTAAAAAACTAAAAACTGAAAAAGAAAAAAACTAAAAAAACGAAAAAAAAACTGAAAAATAAAGGAGAAAGGAAAACTAAAAGCCGGGACACAGGGAATTTAAATGACGACCGGGACACTCAAAGAGAAATTACAGACTGGGACACTGGGACACAAATAACGACCGAGAGATATAAATGACGACCGGGACACTCAAAGATAAATTACAGACTGGGACACTGGGACACAAATGACGACCGGGATACTGGGAATATAAATGACGACCGAGACACAGGGAATGTTTGATTAGCAATCACCATCAACAAAGCTCAAGGGCAATCATTGGAATAATGAGGTATAGATCTGAATAAGGATTGTTTTTCCCATGGACAATTTTATGTTGCATGTTCAAGAGTCGGTAAACATGACAGTCTGTTGATATGCACAGACAATGGGACATACCTTGCGGTGCACTGAACGAAAATTCACCATGCATGGCCAAAGGAAGGTGCACAAAGCAATATCCTCGACTTTTAGTATCAAACACAATTACTGGCAATGATGGTTACCCACAATATAGAAGAAGATCTACTGAAGATGGCGGTAAAACAGCAATAATAAAGAAGCGTAACGGTACCACCATCGAAGTAGATAACCAGTGGGTTGTTCCATATTCCCCATTATTATCAAAAACATTTAATGCACACATAAACGTTGAATACGGTAACTCCGTAAAGGCAATCAAATACATATGTAAATACGTCAACAAAGGCAGTGACATGGCAGTTTTTGGCTTGCAGCCCGAAATCAAAGATTTCGATGAAATCGTAGAATATCAGGCTGGAAGATATATAAGCAGTAATGAAGCTGTTTGGCGAATTCTTTCATTTCCGATACATGAACGTAGTCCAGCTGTTGTTCACTTAGCAGTACATTTACAGAATGGTCAACGTGTTTATTTCACGGAAACCAACGTGCAACAAACAGTCCTGAATCCACCGGATACAACATTAACAGCTTTTTTTTCGCTTTGCAAAAATGATTATTTTGCAAAAAAACTGCTGTATACTGAAGTGCCTTCGTATTACACTTGGAATACTAAAATAAAGTATTTGAACGTCGAAAACAGGGTAAGTCAGTCGACGGCCAACCTACCATCTTCAAAGATACCACGATAGGAAGACTCTACACCGTTCACCCCAATCAACATGAATGCTTCTTTCTACGCCTGCTTTTGGTGAATGTACCCGGTCCGACATCCTTTGAGTATTTGAGGACTGTAAATGGTACTATACATGACACTTACCGTAGTGCAAGCCAAGCTCTGAATTTATTGGAGAATGACCAACACTGGGATAACTGCATCAATGACGCGTGCGAAACGTCAACCCCAAGTCAAATTCGTGCACTGTTTGGCATCATTTTAACAACTTGCTCTCCATCAGCTCCTACAGAGTTATGGGAAAAATATAAGTCAAAAATGTCCGAAGATATACTCCATCGAAAACAGTTAGAGACGTCAGATATGACTTTTGATTTTACATCAGAAATTTATAACTACACTTTAGTTGTTATAGAAGATTTGTGCGTAAGTATGGCAAACAAACCTCTTCAGGATTTGGGAATGCCTTCACCTAACCGTATCGCTTCTGTTTCGACATGTGTAGAATTGGATCGTGAACAAAGTTACAGTACGAGTGATCTATTATCGTATGTACAAAATAACATTTCCAAGTTAACGTCGGAACAAAAAGACATTTATGATACGTTAATGCATTGTGTCGATAACAACGTTGGAGAAATTTTCTTTTTGGATGCGCCAGGAGGTACTGGTAAAACGTTTGTGATAAAACTGATTCTGGCATCAATTCGATCAAAAAATGATATAGCGTTGGCAATTGCGTCGTCCGGAATAGCCGCAACATTGCTGCCTGGTGGAAGAACTGCTCATTCCGCTTTGAAATTGCCTCTGAACTTGCATTCTACAGAAACTCCCATGTGCAATATTTCCAAATCATCTGGGATGGGTAAAGTATTGCAGCAATGCAAACTTATTATTTGGGATGAGTGCACAATGGCACACAAAAAATCGCTCGAGGCTCTGGATCAATGCTTGAAAGATTTGCGAGGGAAGTCGAAACCCTTTGGCAGCACCTTAATATTGCTTGCGGGAGATTTCAGGCAAACATTACCTATAATACCTAGATCAACTCCTGCAGACGAAATGAATGCTTGCCTGAAAAATTCTAATTTATGGGCACACGTAAAAACATTAAAATTAACTACAAATATGCGTGTCCGATTGCAAAACGATTACTCTGGTCAAACATTTTCAGATCAATTGCTGGCAATGGGAAACGGAAAGCTCCCAGTAGACTAAATTTCAGGACGTATACAACTACCTGCTGATTTCTGTAATTTAGTGACGTCCAAAAATGAATTGATTGAAAAAGTATTTCCGAATATTCTGAAAAATTATAAAAATAATAAATGGCTAAGTGAAAGAGCGATTCTCGCACCCAAAAATATAGACGTCCACGAAATCAACAATATTGTTTTGACCAAGATTCGAGACCGGGCAGTCCTTTACAAGTCAGTCGACACAGTTTTGGAACCAAATGAAGCAGATAATTATCCATCTGAATTTTTAAATTCCAAAGATCTTTCAGGGTTTCCACCACACGTGCTACAACTAAAAATAGGCGTACCAATAATACTTTTAAGAAATATAAACCCACCAAAGCTTTGCAATGGCACTCGACTTGCCGTAAAAAAAAAACAATGGAAAACCTAATAGAGGCCACAATCTTGACAGGGCCTTTTGAGGGTGAGGCTGTTCTTATTCCTCGCATTCCCATGATTTCAACAGATCTGCCTTTTCAATTTAAAAGATTGCAATTCCCAATTCGATTAGCATTTGCAATCACCATTAACAAAGCTCAAGGTCAATCATTAGAAAAATGTGGTATAGATCTTAATACTGATTGTTTTTCCCATGGACAATTGTACGTTGCATGTTCGAGGGTCGGTAAACCTGACAATCTATTTATATGCAGCGACAATTGGACAGCGAAGAATGTTGTATATTCGCAAGTTTTACGCAGTTAATTTGTATTTTGGAACCAAATGAAGCGGTTAATTATCCATCTGAATTTTTAAATTCCATAGATCCTTCAGGGTTTCCACCACACGTGCTACAACTAAAAATAGGCGTACCAATAATACTTTTAAGAAATATCAACCCACCAAAGCTTTGCAATGGCACGTGACTTGCCGTAAAAAAAAACAATGGAAAACCTAATAGAGGCCACAATCTTGACAGGGCCTTATGAGGGTGAGGCTGTTCTTATTCCTCGCATTCCCATGATTCTAACGGATCTGCTTTTTCAATTTAAAAGATTGCAATTCCCAATTCGATTAGCATTTGCAACCACCATCAACAAAGCTCAAGGGCAATCACTAGAAAAATGCGGTATAGATCTTAATACAGATTGCTTTACCAATGTACAATTGTATGTTGCATCTTTGAGGGTCGGTAAACCTGACAATCTATTTATACGCACAGACAATGGGACAGCGAAGACTGTTGTATATTCACAAGTTTTACGTAGTTAATTTGTATTGTATCTATCAATCTATCTATCTATATAAAAACGAGTTGTGTGTATGCATGTTTGTTTGTTTGTAAAAAGAGCGTTTGCATATGACGTCATTATTAGTACATACGGCTTTGTATATGCACAGACAATGGGAAAGCCAAGAATGTTGTATATTCGCAATTTTTACGTAGTTTGAAACACATATATAAATCTATCTATATTCACAGGTGGGACACAGGGACAAAACTACAATGGCGCGTAACTAATATGGCGCGTAACGACTTACAAGCGCGGGGGGGCTTGGGGGGGCGCGAAGCGCCCCACCAACTAGGTGTTGGGGTGGCGCGAAGCGCCACCCCAACAGCTAGTATATATATATATATATATATATATATATATATATATATATATATATATATATATATCTATATATATAAAAATAAGTTGTCTGTGGATGGATGGATGGATGTGTCAGGTGACATCACCTGAAAAAACTGGATCAGGTGACGTCAAAACTGAAAAAACTAAAAAAAGGCAAAAACTACAAAAAAAACTAAAAACTAATAAAAAAAATAAAAAAGCTAAAAAACTAAAAAAACTATAAAGGTAAAAACCAATAAAAAACTAAAAAAAAACTGAAAAAACTAAAAAAAGGCAAAAACTACAAAAAAAACTAAAAACTAATAAAAAAAGTAAAAAAGCTAAAAAACTAAAAAAACTAAAAAAACTAAAAAAAGGTAAAAAACTAAAAAAAATAAAAAATAAAAAAAAACTAAAAAAAAGGAAAAAACTGAAAAATAAGCTAAAATAAAGGTAAAAACCAATAAAAAACTAAAAAGAAAAAAAGGAAAAAACTAATAAATGACGACACTCAAAGAGAAAGCGACCAGGACAAAAGGAATGTTCGATTAGCAATCAACAAAGCACCGGGACACAGGGAGTATAAATGACGACCAGGACATAAGTAAAAAAAAAAAAACTATCTATATATATAAAAATAAGTTGTCAAACTAAAAAAAGGCAAAAACTACAAAAAAAACTAAAAACTAATAAAAAAGCTAAAAAACTAAAAAAACTAAAAAAAGGCAAAAACTACAAAAAAACTAAAAACTAATAAAAAAATAAAAAAGCTGAAAAACTAAAAAAACTAAAAAAACTAAAAAAAGGTAAAAAACTAAAAAAACTAAAAACTAAAAAAAACTAAAAAAAAGGAAAAAACTGAAAAATAAGCTAAAATAAAGGTAAAAACCAATAAAAAACTAAAAAAAAACTGAAAAAACTAAAAAAAGGCAAAAACTACAAAAAAACTAAAAACTAATAAAAAAAGTAAAAAAGCTAAAAAACTAAAAAAACTAAAAAAACTAAAAAAACTAAAAAAAGGTAAAAAACTAAAAAAATAAAAAATAAAAAAAAACTAAAAAAAAGGAAAAAACTGAAAAATAAGCTAACATAAAGGTAAAAACCAATAAAAACTAAAAAGAAAAAAAGGAAAAAACTAAAAAAAATTTTCATCTAAAAAACTAAAAAAAACTAAAAAAGGTAAAAACTAAAAGAACTAAAAAAGAAAAAAATAAATGACGACACTCAAAGAGAAAGCGACCAGGACAAAAGGAATGTTCGATTAGCAATCAACGAAGCACCGGGACATAGGGAGTATAAATGACGACCAGGACATAAGTAAAAAAAAAATTAACAAAACTAAAAAGAAGGTAAAAACTACAAAAAACTAAAAAGAAAAAAAAACTAAAAACTAATAAAAAAACTAAAAAATCTAAAAATCTAAATAAACTAAAAAAGAAAAAAAAAGGAAAAAAATAAAGGAGAAAAACAAAACTAAAAAACGAATGTATATACAGACCGGTACACCGGGATACAAATGACGACCGGGACACAGGGAATATAAATGACGACCGGGGCACAGGGACACAACTACAACGGGGACACCGGGGGAAACAGGGGGATATAAATGACGACCGGGACAAAAAAACTAAAAAGAAAAAAAAACTAAAAACTAATAAAAAAACTAAAAAATCTAAAAATCTAAATAAGCTAAAAAAGAAAAAAAGGAAAAAAATAAAGGAGAAAAACAAAACTAAAAAACGAATGTATATACAGACCGGGACACCGGGATACAAATGACGACCGGGACACAGGGAATATAAATGACGACCGGGACACAGGGACACAACTACAACGGGGACACCGGAGGAAACAGGGGGATGTAAATGACGACCGGGACACCGGGACAGGGAATGGTCGATTAGCAATCACCATCAACAAAGCTCAAGGGCAATCATTAGAATCATGAGGTATAGATCTGAATACAGATTGTTTTCCCATGGACCATTATATGTTGCATGTTCAAGAGTCGGTAAACCTGACAATCTATTTATATGCAAAGACAATGGGACAGCAAAGAATGTTGTATATTCGCAAGTTTTACGTAGTTAAAACCATATATATATATATCTATCTATATTCACAGGTGGGACATAGGGACACAACTACAATGGCGCGTAACTATTATGGCGCGTAACGACTTACGCGCGCGGGGGGGCTTGGGGGGGGCGCGAAGCGCCCCCACCAACTAGGTGTTGGGGTGGCGCGAAGCGCCACCCCAACAGCTAGTATATATATATATATATATATATATATATATATATATATATATATATATATATATATATATATATATATATATATATATATATATATATATATATATATATATATATATATATATATATATATATAGATATATATATATAATCTGGATAAAAATAGGATTCCTTTTATGTATATATTGGTATTAAAATTCTCTTTTTTACAGTTTTGGTTATTATTGAGCCGAGTCGCTCCTTACTACAGTTAGTTACCATGAATTGTTTGAAAAAGCAAAAAAACCTGATGTTGTCTTTTCTTTAGCTATTCTTTTCTTAGCTGTCTTTTCTTAGCTGTATTTTAGCTGTCTTTTCTTTAGCTTATGTTTTCTTTTTGTTTATTGTTTTTTGTGTTAATTCCTTGATGTTTGCATGTTTTCTTCGTGATTCTTGTATTGTCTTTGTGTTACGACAAGTACTGGTTGCTTGCCGTTTTGAGTGAAAATAAACCAATCAAACAGTTCGTGGTAACGAACTGTAGTAAGGAGCGACCCGGCTCAATAGTAACCAAAACTCTAAAAAATTGAATTTCGAAATCAATAGCTACATCAAAAGAATCACATTTTAATGCTGATTTTGAATATATAAGCTTCATCAAGTTTAGTCCTACCCATCAAAAGTTACGAGCCTGAGAAAATTTGCCTTGTTTAGGAAAATGGGGAGAAACACCCTCTAAAAGTCATAGGATCTTAACGAAAATGACACCATCAGATTAAGCTTATCAGACAACCCTACTGTAGAAGTTTCAAGCTCCTATCTACAAAAATGTGGAATTTTGTATTTTTTGCCAGAAGACAAATCACGGATGCGTGTTTATGTGTTTGTTTGGTTTTTTTTTTCTTTTCTCCAGGGGTCATCTTATCGACCAAGTGGTCCTAGAATGTCGCAAGAGGGCTCATTATAACTGAAATGAAAAGTTCTAGTGCCCTTTTTAAGTGACCAAAAAAATTGGAGGCCATCTAGGCCCCCTCCCACGCTCATTTTTTTCCCAAAGTCAACGGATCAAAATTTTGAGATAGCCATTTTGTTCAACATAGTCGAAAACCATAATAACTATGTCTTTGGGGATGACTTACTCCCCCACAATCCCTGGGGGAGGGGCTGCAAGTTACCAACTTTGACCAGTGTTTACATATAGTAATGGTTATTGGGAAGCGTACAGACGTTTTCAGGAGGATTTTATTTTGTTTGGGGGTGGGGCTGAGGAGAGGAGGCTATGTTGGAGAATCTTTCCTTGGAGGAATCTGTCATGGGGGAAGAAAAATTCAATGACAAGGGCGCAGGATTCTCTAGCATTACTATAAGAAAACAATGAAAAATAAACATGAAAACATTTTTTCAAATGAAAGGAAGAAGTAGCATTGAAACTTAAAACGAACAGAGATTATTACGCATATGAGGGGTTTTAAAAATAGTTTAGCATAAAGAGCAAGGTATTTAGGAGGAGATAAATAGCTAGCTCTTTATGCTAAAGTATTTTTAGTAATTTCAACTATTTATTCTACGGCATTTCTGATTCAGGGGTCATTCTTAAAGAATTGGGACAAAACTTAGGATTTAGTGTAAAGAGCGAGGTATTAACGAGGGTACAAACCCCCTCGTATACATAAAAAAATATAAGGTTATGAAAGTTTGTTACGTAAGTTAATTCTTAAGTTACGTATATTTTTTACTAATGAAAACATTCGTTAAAAATTAAAAGTTCTAGTTGCCTTTTTAAGTAACCGTAAAATTGGAGGGCAACTAGGCCTCCTTCTCCACCCCTTATTTCTCAATATTGTCTGATCAAAACTAAGAGGAAGCCATTTAGCCAAAAAAAGAATTAATATACAAATTTCATTTTAGTAATTTATGTGCGGAGACCCAAAACCGAACATGCATTAATTCAAAATGTTCAGAAATTAAATAAAAAAAAACTAATTTTTTTAGCTGAAAGTAAGGAGTGACATTAAAACTTAAAACGAACAGAAATTAATCCGTATATGAAATGAGTTGCCCCCTCCTCAATCCCTCGCTCTTTGCGCTAAAGTTTGACTCTTTGCCACAATTCTGCTTTTTAAAATAATTAAAAGCTTTAGCGTAAAGAGCGAGGGATAGCGGAGGGGACAACTCATTTCATATACGGATTAATTTCTGTTCGTTTTAAGTTTTAATGTCGCTCCTTACTTTCAGCTAAAAAAATTAGTTTTTTTTTTATTTAATCAATAAATAACCTTAAAGCTGGTGACAAAGCATACCTAACACGAAAAATATTTATATCATTTATGTATCATTTATATATAATTTATACTCCTCACCTTTGATCCATTTTTTTTTCATTATCTAATATTAAGGAGATCTTGCTTTCTCTGTTTCTGATTTCGGCTTTAGCGTGTTTTCTTATTAGGATTTTCTACTGTATCCTATGGTAAATTCACTTTATTGTTAATTTCTTTCTCTGTGTTTTGTCTATTTTAGTGTAAAGGTAAAGGTAAGTTTTGTTAGCAATACTTATAGAAAACAATCTAGTATGAACAAAATGATTGACTGATGGTTGAAATTGTTATTATAATATCAAAATGGACCTATAATTCCGTAGCAGCCCCCAAACTACGAGAAAAAACTACCACTAGGGGGCATTGCCATCTTCCCATTATCATCGTATGCCCATTATCAGTGACATAATAAGAATTCCATTAGAAGGGCCCAAACGTATGTATGAGAGGGAAAGGAAATAAATGCTTTAATAAATTTAAATACGATTTCCTATATCTAGGACGGAGCCGCCATCATAAGAAACAGCAATTATTTCTTGATGAGGCGAAAGCAAATTAATGCCAAGTTCTATTCAATGGCTACTGTATAGATTATTTGAAGACAACGGGGCGTTATTACTAGCTTTCGAAAGCTGCTTATTCGCCAAGCGCTTGGAAAAGATTAAGCTAATAAATTCCAATTAATCTCTTCCTGCACAGGAAGCTATCAATTGTCCCAATAAAGACTATTTAATCAGATAACATAGGATAGAATTTCTCTTTGAATTCTATTGGAATATGGCTTCCAACGGGGTATAATAGATTAATAAAAAGTGATGTTTTATACCAGTTGCTGTTCAGTTTTTGAAGAAGAGCCTTGTGTAGCACATTCTTTTTGGGATTTTAGGTATGTGTTTGAGTGGCCTGGTTTGGAAAGACTGAATATTTGATGTACAAAAATATGGTAAAAACAAGAATTCTTTTTTTTCTTTTTTGTTCTTTTTCGTCATAGATTAGTTTTAAAATTCAACTAAGAAAATAAAAACGCTAAAATTCTCTATTAAATCCTCTATTGGATATAGAAGGTTAATTAAGTATCACACACTTCCAGTTTCCTTTCTGTTTATGTAAAGAACCTTGTGAAGTGTTTTCTTCTGAAAAATATTAATGATGACCTCATTTTGAAATATTAGTCGAAGGTAGCGTAATTATTCAATATAGTAGTCGTTATTGATAAATAACGACTACTAATAACGACTACTAAATAACGACTAATAACTAATAACTATAATAACTAAATAATACTACAATCACTAAATAACGACTAATAACTTAATTATTTAGTAGTCGTAATATACCATAATATACTAAATATACTAAATATACTATAATAACTAAATAACGACTAATGACTTAATTATTTAGTAGTCGCAATAATGTAATTATTCAATAAAGATCGTCGAAGGTAGCGTAATTATCAATAACGACTATCTTTGCATGCTAAGGTTTAGTGTATAAGTTTTTGAACGAGGTTCAGAGAATTAAAAACTTGCAACGGGGCCAGTACAATCAGTTAATAATGGACGCCTGATTCTGTATTCTACTTTTCTGCTAATGTTAAAAACCCCCTGCGAAGTGTCGGTCTCCTCCTCTTGGCAACACAAATCACTGATGATGTGTTCTTGGACATACAGCTTCCGGTAGCGATGAAGAGGCAAGTAAAGTCTATTGGCACATTTTAAAATTTCAATATCAGTCGGGAACGGGGCGGAAGGGATATATTGTGGATGGCGCGGGGTTGGCCGGAGTTCTTTTTTAATGGTGGTTGCTACCCTGGAGGTATGTGGGATATAGTGATTGTTTTTATTATATTTATATGGTTTAAAGTGTTTCTAGGAATGTTTATGCACGCGTTAGCAAAAATTTTCTTTAGGGTAGTATTATATATTTGTATTGATTATGTTAAATAAAAGTAAAAAAAGTAAGCCAAAAAAAACCATAGAAATTTGAGAAGATAGGACCTGAAGCCTTTGTAAAAAAAATAATAATAATATAAATAATAACTTACTAACAAATAGACGAAGAATGCAATCAAATAGCTCGTGGTAACGAACTGTAATGGAATTTGATACCAATAAATACATAAAAAGAATCGCATTTTTATGCTGATTTGGGATACATAAGTTTCATCAAGTTTAGTCTCACCCATCAAAAGTTAAGAGCCTGAGGAAATTTGTCTTATTTTAAAAAACAGGGGAATGAGAAAAGTGAATGATCAGACAAATTAATGAAAATAAATAACAATAATAAAATAACGCTTCTTCATTCCATTCTGGACAAATAACTTTTTACAATCCCTTGGATTAGTCTAACTGATCCAAGTCTAACTAATTAGTTTAACTAATGCAAACATTACTCCGAAAATCTCTTAAACAAAGCAATAAGAAACTGCCTATTCAAATTTCAGGACATACTAGGTTTCAGTGGATCAATGTAATTCATTATTGTCTATATTAATACATGATTAATCGGAGAAGCTTGCCGTTGATACCTCTATTAAAAATGTCATCATTATTTAGAAATTTTCAAATCAACAATGGGAGGATTCCGTCGTTTGCAAAACCAATTTTATATTTTGAGAGAGCTTTTGAGGGGCAACACAAGACACAAAATGTATTTAGTAATATTCCATTTCAATCAATAGTTACATTTGCAAAATATTGACTTTTCAGTTCTCTGTATATTTATTTAAATTTAAACAATAAAATCAATGCTTCCAATATTCCCACTTTACTTTTCTTTTATCTCACACCCCCCTTAAAAATCGATACTCCAGAATCTCCCCAAAAGCTAACCTTCCTTAATATAAGAATATTACCGATACAAATTCTTAGCTTTTTAATTTTCATGGAAATTTTGGAGAATTAAATTTTCTATAGGCGAAATTCAAAGAAACATCGACAAATCCACAGATAGTGGCAACACTGGATGGGAGTTGCTCACTATTTCAAATGCACATAAACACTGTTATAGCTAGATAGCCAAATACAGACATATTTGAATCTTATTAGTGCCAATTGAATTCACTCCATAAAACAAATATTCAATAAAATTAACAATACCAATAAACATACCAATAAGGTAATTTAAACAGCGTACTGGCAAATGTCCCTCACCACGGCTTGAACTGTTTCTATTTTTTACATGCTATTTTACATTAATTAAACGCTCTTTTGTGTTTAATGTCTTTTTATGCTTTTATTAGAGTTTTATTCCACTGTCTATTATTACCCCTCTAAATTAAAAACAAAAACCTGGAGGGGGTGGACTTCTCTTCCAATATACAATCTAAGGTAGGATGACATAGTGAAAATCCGATCTAATTTAGATTTAATCGAAGTTAAGTGGTAGATAATTTTTTTTGTAAACAAGACATATGACATGAAAAAATTATATAACCATGCTTACAAATAACTATACAATTTGACACTTCTGGGATGATTGCCAAAAACTGTTTTTAAGCTGTTTTTAAAAGAAGGATCCGCAGGACAGTGTAAGCTCGATCACACTTTGATCCTTTTGAGCTGCATTACCCTGCTATTCCTCCTTTTGAGACAAATTGGTAAAGATTTTTGAAGATTAGCTCTGAGTTGTCAAAAATATCAGATACGGCCTTCAACTGTGATGGCGACGAAACCTAATCATGAAAATGGCTTGTGCTCGAAGCTAGTGGAGAGAGCAAACAAAACTCTGCAGGTAAAATTGTGTCTGAAGGGGGAGGCCGGTGGACGAAGTTTAGGAATAGTATCTTCTCTTTTATTCTATTTGCAATTACGGCCCTGTTTTGATCCACGTGGCTAATAAATAAATACTATTATAATAGGGTATAACACTTCGTATTTTTTTCCTTATGCGTTTCAATATAAAGAATGTGTTCAAGTAGTGCCCTTATTTTGTCTTTTTCAGGGGGTGGGGTAATAATAAATGAATTATTGTATTTGACTATTCGAGTAAGAAGGGCCAAGAAATTCGAGAAAATTGTGAACTTTTTTAGGAGCGTTAGTGGGCCTTAAAGACGTCCCTGTTTTCAATGGTGATTTTTTTGTCAAACTTCACGAATCATCTCTTTGAGAATTGTAAAGACCTTGCAATTCTTAGCCAAAATACTAGTAAGTATGTTACAGCAGGGCTGCCACTGAGAATGTAACAATATTCCAGATTCACTTGCGACATATCCCTGTGAAAAGGTTTAAAAACATTTTAAATAATAACTAAATATGTATTGCTTAATACCCGTTTGAGGGTCATATTTATCAAGCACAGTTTTCCAAAGATCTCAAGTTTAGCTCTCACTAGAATCAGACGTTTGGTATCCAGGTCGGTCCTCCTTTAAGCATGTTACTCGGGATGACAGCCTGCTAACTTAGAGGAACCAAAGGCGTCTAAAGTAGGGACAGTAGCTTTCTAATTCTGGTACTCTTCAAAAACCATTAAATAAAATAAATAATATGACATTACTACTACAATTACTACTACTACTACTACTACTACTACTACTACTACTAACAAACTCACTGCAGCACTGATCCTCCTTGGGCCAATACAGTTGCAAACATTCTTCTTCCGCTCTAATCTATTCAAAATTTTCCTCTTTACACCCTTCCAAGAAGTCCCAATTTCCTTCAGATCCTTCCTTACGACCTTTTCCTACCTTGGGGCGACCTTCTTTTTGTTTGACTTAAGTGGTTGGCTGAGAAAGACAATCTTCGTAATCTGTCATCCTCCATCTGCAGAAAGTGTCCTAACCATCACAACCTTCCTCTCTTTATAGCTCTAGAAAGTTGGGTAGAACCACATTTTTCGTACAGCTTGCTGCTTGAAATACGTTGTGTCAGACGGGTAACTAAAATAATCCATAGGGACTTTCTCTGGTATACATCTAACAAATCCTCCTCCGTCTTTCGAAGCGCCCACGTTTCAGAAACCACACTTTACCACTGTTGCTGACTTATCTTCCTATTCTTTCAAGCTTTTTTCAATTGTGAAACAACACCCTAGACCTTGGCTATTCCTTACATATTTTGTATCAATACTATCCAGGTAAGTAAAGCTATCCACTTGATAATTCTTCGCGTTGACCAACATCGCCTTTTCAACTTCATTTATTAGTGTCTCAGTTTATATAAGGCACAGCAGCCATCGATACTTTCTAGAAAAAGTAAATATTTAGTTCTTATAACTTTACATTTTAGGTTCTTGCGGGATTAGGCTAGGGCTTGGAGCTAATATGTCAACAGAGAGCCTCTTATTTCCTTCTGAATACACTATTGATTTTTTTCCAGCATAGTAGTTTCACCATGTAATGATCCCAATGTTAGCCTGTATAAAGGGAGGTACTATTATGTCATCCGTATTACTTTGGATTTTCCATAGAATCAAAAACTAGTAATTGGTATCTCAGTTTATTGACATTTTTAAATTTCTCGAGTACCAAAATTAGTAAGCTGCTGAATCATCTTCAAACCCAAAGAGACACGACAAGGATACCGAAGAGGTTACCCTACCGGATGCCCAATGGTAACCCTACTTACTACAAAATAACATGAAAGTATGGGGGAAAAAACAACAACAAAAAACACTGTATACAGACAAGAAAAAACAAAAGAAATTTGAATTCGATAGACGTAAGATATTTTAAACAGAATCTGATTTGGCGATGCATCTGATTCCGATTTTAATTAGTATCATCATTTTAGTAAACTAAACTAGACAACTTAAAAATCAAGCTTAAATGCTCAAAGTGACTAAAACTGGATACACCAAATGATTAGCTTTTACAGATCTCAAAGATTCTGTTTATCTTTTATCTGTTTGACGTCAAAGCTTCTGTTGATACATACTAATTAAAATCCGAATCAGAAGCATCACCGAATCAGATTTTGTTTAAAAACATCTTAAGTCTATCGAATTCGAATTTCTTCCATTTCTTCTTGTCTGTGTACAGTATATATTTTTTTTGCCCCATCCTTTCATGTTATTTTATAGTATGTAGGGTTACTTTGGTCTTACCATTCAAGCAGAGCAACACTGTTGCTTTCGTAGGTTAATTTCTATTGAGATTAGGGGTCCTTCGCTCGGTAATGACAAGATATAAAAGCCTTGAAAGTCTTTGATAGGAGGATCAGGGGACGGAGAAAGAAATTTCCTCTGAAGCTAGCCAAAGTTTTAGTAATTTCTGAAAATATAAATTTTTTCTATCTATTAAATAATAAACAGAGTAGCACACCGTTTCGAAGTTAAACTTCTTAGAAATTATGCAATACAGGATTTGTAATGAAAGGGAATTTCCTCTTAAGGAGATTGAAACCAGAATTTTTTGCCTCTTCTAGAGTTCTTGGAAGTAATTCTGGAAAATCGCTCTTGGAATTCCGTTTGCGATTTCATTTAAAAACATATTCCTACATTTTCTTTAACTCTTTTAGTGACTAAGATAACACACTTCAAATATCATTATTACATTCACATGATACTAGTGTAATACGAAGTAATAGTTAAATTCTTGTTAAATAAAAGAAGGAATTTTTAGAGGAAAGGAGAGGGGAGAGAATTTCTCAAATTTGATTCTCCTCATCTTATTGAATATCTTGCTGTAAAAGTTGTTTTTGCTGCACTCTTTTTGGGGGTTTGTCCTCTTTTTATCGTATCTTTTTGTCTGCACTTAACTAGACAACTTCAAAATTAAATTTAATTGGGTTAAGTGACTGCAACTGGATTTGGCACCAAAACATTAGCTTTCTTACGTATTTCAAGGCTTCTGTTCGTCTTTTACCCAGACTCCTTTAAGAAGAAAGAACGGAAGCTTTTAATGTTTGGAATTTAGTTTATTAATGATGGAAAAGTAATTCCCTAGTAAAATTCGGTTTGATGGTAATGTTTGGGAAAAATATTTCTTGAGGGTCTTAAGAACAGGACTCTTGATCGCTTCATCTATTGATTCCAAGTGAAACTGCATGCTTTTTTTAAAGCTGACAGGCACATGCATACATTCAACTCTTACGATTTTTTGGGAATTTTTGATTAACAGTGATAATAAGACGGTTCATTGTCAAAACAAGGAATAAATAAAATCGGTCAGAAGGGAATGACTCATTGAACGATCTTCATTATTTATTATCCAGGGCTGACCTGAAAGCCATTAGGTGGAGTTGCTGCGGACACTTTGCAAAATATACTGATAGTCAAACATACTGGCCTATTGACCATTGGAAAATCATATCTGTGATGGTATCTTACGTTTTGTCAAAAATTTTACGTTTGACTAAAATATTTTACGTTTAGACTAAAAGATTCTCAGCAAGGATACAAACAGCCGACGGAGTTTAAAAATTAAGGTATTCAACTGTTCACTTCACTTCGTCAATGAGGTGGGTAAAGAGATAATAAAAAATAATGCTAATCCTAGTAACTAGAAAATTATTTATCTGGTCACTAAAGAGGTTAGGTCTCCCGGGTATAAAATTGAACATGGACTTGACGATGCAGACAAATTAACATTGTAGACTACTGTCAACTCCTTTATGTTTGATTGTATCACCCTCATGGACAACTAATTGTTATACTGTGTTGTTCTAAAGCTAAATCCACCCTAAACCTAAATAGACTTATCATAAAAAATAGACAGTAATAAAACAGAGTTGGAATACCCTATTCCTCCATACTATTTACAGCTCAGGTTTGCTTTCATCATTTTCCATCTAAGATTTCTGTTATAGCGACCTCACCCCAGAATTACGCTGTGTAAAACTCGAAAACAAACCATGAACCGGTTTTTATCTGTGTCTATTAAGAGACAATTTGCTTAAGCTCAGTGAAAAGCAAGTGCCGGGCAGTGTTTCCACTATGGGGATTTCCCCCCTAGATGGGGATTTTTTAAGTCTTTTAGGGGCGAGAGTTTTTTTTAGGGATTTGGGGATTTTTCCTCTCCCATGGACTTTTAGGGAAATTTTTGGGGTTTTCCTTTAATTTGTTCATCATCATCATGTTCTTGATCAGAAAAGCAGGATAATTCGACTTAAGATTTTGATAGATTTTGATATTTTGATAGTTTTATAGGGTACGTAGTTGTTCTTACTGTAGTAAATTTTTTTTTACAAGCATTGCATGTACGATTCTTTTTCTCCACAGTACTTGTATGATGTTTACGATTTTTGTGCAAAATAAAAAAAACTTGAACTCGAACTTGTAGCCAGCTTTATAAGTACTGACGTGAATAATAGAGGTAAGCTATAACTATTCGAACACCTTTCTTACCGTGCCATTACCCTAGTTTTTAACAGACTAACAAACTGACAGCCATTTTTAAAAACAATAGCACATGTAGGAATAAATGGATTGTGTGTTTTTGGCAAGCCTACGAACTCAGGGGAAAATCATGAACCTTCATACTATAATTGGTAAATTTTGTGTTGTTCATTTTTTTTACTTACAAATAAAGTGAAATGCCACTCGATGTCTTTTTTTACGTTCCTTGCAAATCTAACAATCACTTCTGTTGCAAATTCAAATTTAAGCACAATTTGAGCTCTTGAAACCAAAATATTTCTAGTTTTGGGGTATAAACAAAGCTTAAAACATTGGTCTCAGCATTCAACTTCCTGCAGAAGGACTATGTGGAATCAACTAGTGCTTTAGAAATCGATGTGAACAATCGGGAGTTTTAACTTCCCCTTGAAACCGTTTATTTGGGCCCGAACAGACAAGATTCCCTCTGTGCGTCAAGGTCAGATACCGCTGTCCCCCCTGATTCAATCGAACTAGTTCTCAAAGCTGCACAGGCGTTCCATATCAAAACACTAGGCCAGATACAGAAAAGGTTCCATTTCGAAGACGACATTTACAAATATGCTGAAATGGTTGACCCAGTGTCAGCCCGATCACTTCAGCCTGCCTCTCTGCTACCTTTTGTTAGGAAGTATGGACAGATCCCTTGGGACAGAACCAAAACCAAGCAGGAGTGGAGAAGGCAGAGCCTCATCGATATTGAAAACGTCAAAACAATGGATGCCGTGACCTGCTGGTGTTTGGTATTGGTGAAATAAAATGCTGCCAGAACAGAATTTGTATCCTAACCTGAAATCGACAGTATTATATATTTCCACTGTTCCATTTTCAAATGTCAATGTCGAGGGGTTTTACAGTGCTGCAAAAGTAGTAAAGGCAGAATAAATCGAAACCATAAACTTTGCGGGGGATTCTAAAAACAAGATATGGAATGAAAAGAGCTCAAGAAAGTGTGGAATGTGCAAATGATCGGTTACTTCACCACATGAGAACGGTGAAAGCTTCAGCCACCATACAAAAAATGTTGAAGACACATCAGGGGAAGATAAGGTCTCATTACGTTTTACAACTTACGATTGAACAGTATTAAACATCTTGTACAGTAATCTACATTACAGTATTACATTTTCTTTTCTATTTGCTTAATATTATTTGAAGCATATTTGAAGCTATTTGTATTTAGCTGATGATTAAAAATCACTTTAAACGGCATAACAAGACATTCCATTATGGTAGTGATAGTTAGACTTCAATCTCAGAAGCCAAAATATGATACCTTTCAATGGTACGGGTAAAATGAGATAGGGAGAAGTAGAGCTGAAGATGGGGATTTCTAGGGATTTTTCAGCTCCTTATTAGGGATTTAAAAAATGAGAAATTAGAAACACTAGTGCGGGGTGGCAGAATATGCAGGGTTTATATAAATGGGACTATACATTTGTAAATTAGGGGGGAGGGGTAAAGGGTTTGAACGGCGCAAAGTTGCAAAACAATTTATACTTGATAATAATATGCGGAATGGTTGTAGCTGACACATATTACTGACACAATAATTATAGGTGACCAAATTTGTTTCTAAAGTATTATGTATTCATCATGTTTTGGTATTTTTCATTAGGACTAACCTAACTTCACTTCTTGAGTGAAGTCGCTATAAAAGAAAAGTACGTTTTTTCCAAATGAAATGTTTTCTTCTATGGCGTGTTATATCATTTTATTCTAATCGGTGCATGCTCGTGCAAGTCAGGAAATGGCGTCCTCCCTATATTGTGTTGGTCTTTGTTTTTATTTCTTACCGACTTTGGAGTCATAGAAGGGTGAGGTCTCTTTCTAGCGTCTGTTTGTTGTAGCATCAATAAAGAAAGCATTTTTTATTCTCTTTCTACAACTAAAATGGTGTGTTTTTTTTTATATTTTATTTCTCATATAGTTGCACAAAGTTGACTGCTAAAAAGAAGAGTAAAGGAATGTCGTTTATACTTCTCGTGACCCGTTTCTAAGTACTAGTGCCGCAGGAGAATATCGTTTTATGACTCTCCTGCTGTTCTTGTGCTTACCAATGGCCGGGAGAATCTCCCAGTAACTCCAGAATAGCAATTGGTGCTCAGTTGCATTAGAAATGTGGCAACAAGTTGCCAGTCATGAACTTACACTGAAAATATAACGAAAGTTGAATAAATCCTTGTGAGGTAAGTAGGCTTTTCGTATATATATTTTTATCATAAAGGGGATTATATGGGGGTAGACAATAGTTTATTCATCTCAGCGAGCCATCTCAGCGACAGTAACCCTCAAAGCGGTAGGTCTAACAAAACAAATTGACAACAGGGCGGTAAAACCGCAAAATTTTCTAGTTGCAGTACATTTGCAGCATAAGGAAAGATTTTTTAGGTGTTCAAGCATAAACAAAACAATTTTGATATCAACATCTCTGTTTCCAAACTATTTCTGTAAATGTAAAAAAATTAAAATATTCTGGAAAAAAAACTTCTGAATATCTTGAGAACCGAAATAATTAGATAAAACGAACAGGACTAATCAAGAGCTATTCCTTAGTTAAATGAATACTTTACGTTTCTTGTACCTTATTTTTGACTTACTTTGATCAGGTGTTGATATGGTATTTGGCCGCCAAACATGGTTGTTACTACACTCGGGGCAGCTGGCAATCCCAAATAGTACTCTTGATATGCTGAGGCGGTGCTTGTGGCGTCATTCCAATTCATTTTCTCAGCGACTTGTTTTTGTTAGGGGAAGGGAGAGGCTTATACTATAAGATCATGAGAGGGGAAATTTTACGTGCTTTGGTTCAGGGAAGCCTAGCGTGATTGATTATATTATGGTTGATAGGAGGTTATGGGAAAATTGTTTGGATTTTTATGTTATGGATGTTGTAGGATCAGACCACCAGCCAATAGAGGTAGTCATGAAGGCAGGACAGGCGAAGAAATGGATGTATGAGATAGAGGGTGAGAGATATAGTTGGAGGAATGAGGGGAAGATGGAAGATAAGGGTAGGAAGGTAATGAAGCAGCAGATTAGGGTAGATTGTATGGAGGAAAACCGTTTGAAAAATTTGTTGGAAAGTGAACAGATGCAGAAAAGGGCGGAGGAATGCATATATATACTGGGAGAAGGGAAGTTAGAAGAAGCCGTGCAAGAAATATCAGAGGAAGTATATCAGAAATGCAGTGGAATATCAAATAACAAGGAGATGGTGAGAAATACAAACGAATTCTTTGATGAGGATTGTCGGAGGCTGAAAGTAAACCTTCTCAGGAAAGTGAAAGGAGCACCAAATGACCAGGAAATGAATAAACACTTATCGGAGTACCGAACAGAGAGAAAAATCTACAAGAGGTTAAAAAAAAAATGAGAAAAAAACAAGTAGAAGAGATTAGGGCTATAAAGATCAGCGAGGAATACTTGTCAAAAGACCCAAAACAGTTTTGGAGTGAAGTAAGGCGGGAATTCAAGGCCAACGACAAACTCATACCTCCAGCTGAGTCGTGGAAAACATACCTGGAGCAGGACACTAGCAAAAGGGAGCAATATGGAGACGGTATAGGGAGTTTAGCAGAGGAGCTACGAGAGCAGAATGGTTTCCCCTTAAGACAAGAGGATTATAGTCTATTAGAACCGATTAAGGTAGAGGAAGTTTGTGCAAGCCTAAAAGGAATGAAGGGATCTTCGGCGCCGGGGGTGGATGGAATACCAGCAAAGATTTGGAAAATGGGGAAAACAGTTCTAGTACTAGTTTTAGCAGCAGTTTTCAGTTTTGTGACTGAAAAAAGGAAATGGCCCGATCAGTGGAATGTGTCAGTAGGAATACCAATTTTCAAAAAAGGTAACAGACAGGATCATAGTAATTATAGAATAATTAGTTTAGGAAATGTGATGAGTAAGATTTTCTGCAAGGTTATAGACTCAAGATTAGGGAAGTGGTTGGAGGTAAAGGAACTGCTATCCCCTTTTCAGGTAGGGTTTAGAAAAAATCATAGTACAGTAGATCATATTTTTACTTTGAGAATTATGGTAGAGAAGTATAGGAAAGGAAAAGGGGGGAGGTTATATGCAGCTTTTTTAGACCTGAAAGGAGCATATGATAATGTCGATAGGAACCTGTTAATGTTAAACCTGTTATCTTTAGGACTGCCTCACTATTTCGTATTGTTGCTGTGCGAAATGTATAAGTACGTAAAGTTAGTAGTGAAAGTCGCGGGAAAGTGCTCAACTCCGGTGCAATCTTTATTGGGACTAAAGCAGGGATGTGTGCTGTCACCAAAATTGTTTAGCCTTTATTTAAATGATGCCAATGAATTTTTCGTTAAGAATAATGCACCAATGTTATCGATAGATTTGCTTAAACTGTGCTTACTACTATTTGCTGACGACATCGTATTACTGGCTGAAACAAAGGAGAAACTGCAACAATTAATAGAGATTACGGAGGTTTATTTGGAAGAGAAGAAGTTAATCCTGAACACATCGAAGTCAGTGGTGATGGTATTTGGTCGTAAAGCCATGGAAAGTGAAGATGTGAATTTTTTCTTTAATGGTGAAACTATACCAGTGAATAATGAATTTGTTTATCTTGGGGTAAAGTTTACTAGTAATGGGAAATTCAGTGGGCATCTGGATCTAGCGAATGCAAGGGGGAGGTATATTAGCGGTGAAATAGCGAGGAGTAGTCTTAGACGGGTGAGAGATATTAGAGTACATAAGAGGATTTGGACAAGTAAGATAGTGCCGGCGATGCATTATGGAGCAGAGATCTGGGGCTATCGGAAAGGTCCAAAACTTGAGGTGGTTATGATGAGATATTATAAGAGGATGTTAGGACTATGGGATTCGTTTAGTAATTTGGTAATCCAGGGGGATTTAGGTCTAGTATCGCTGCGATCTATGAGGCTAGTGACCATGGTGAGATATTGGGTTAGGATACTGGGTATGCAGAGATTTACGGTAGCAAAGGCAGCATACTTAGAGGCGTTGAGACAGAATAGTAAAACAGGGTGGCCGGCGGAGATTAAGGATATCTTAGATAAGTGTGGATTAGGGGAATGGTGGAATGAAGGAAAGGGGATTATGGGTATGGAGGAAATAGTAATAAGGGAGGTACAAGAGAGATTGAAGAATCAAGAAATACGGATATGGTGGGCAAGTCTGGATCGTTCAGGGTCGTTAAAATTGTAGACAGATAAAGGGGAGTTGGGGGGAGGAGGTATTTTGGAAGGTTGGGTTAAGTAGAGAGGATTTGAAGGCTTATTTGAATTGGAGGGGAAATGGATTTTTGATTGGGGAGAAAAGAAAGTATCAAGGGAGAAAAGGGGAGAAGGTAGAATCTATTCTTTGTCCTATGTGCGGATCTCAGGATGAAAGTTTAATACATTTTGTGTGTGAATGTGTCGAATTGAATGATTGGAGGCGTGAGATGTATGGTAAAGAAAAATTGAATGAGATATGGATGGTAGATAGAATGAAAGATACAAATTTCCTGAGTATTAAAAGGATAGCAAGGTTTGTCAGGATTGCAGCGGTGCATCGGGAGCGTTTTCTTTAAATAGTTTTAATTTAATGTAGTTAATTTGTTGTTTGTGTATTATGTAATTTTCCTATGGCCCACGGGCTTTTTTCTGGAATAAATTATTATTATAAAATATTATTATTATAGCTACTACTGGTAACTGACTGCAACACCAAGCTGGCTGAGGCCAATACAGTTACGCACGGCCCTCCTCCATCCTAATCTACTAAACGCCTCCCTCTCTATACCCTCCCAGAAAGTTCCCAGTTTCCTTAAATCTTCCCTTACGACATCCAGTCATCCAGACCGGAGACGACTTCGCAGTTCATTTCTCTTGGACTGTATGTACATTAGGGGATGAAAGCGGCACCCCAAGTCATTTCAGCACCTGAAACTAAGAGGGACGCTGTTTATATAGCGTTTGACAGTTATAATTAAGTTGGTTATCTTGGGCCAAAGCTTTTATTTATTGTGGGACAAAATGAGAGAAATCAAAGTTTTGCTGCATTGCGATCTCGTTACTCAAAAACGACACTCGAACTTCAAATTTCCGTTCGAGAGAGCCCTCTCCTAATAATTATCGTTTCTACGCAGAAAAAAAATGAAAACTGTAAGTTGCTATAGACTTTGTCATCATAAGCATTCTTATGCTCATAGTAGTAATTATAATTGACCTTTTGCGGATGTACTTGTTTCTTTCGTTGACGAGAGCACAGTTGGCCCTTCTGGAAGAAATGAGTAATACTTTTGTTGAGCCCAGTGAACTGGTTCGAGAGATTGTTCCTGTGATTTGATGCGTATTATCTTACACTAAATTTTTCTAATTCAAGTTTTTTTTTCTAAGATCCATCTGTAGGATACATCGGTATCCATTATTAGATCTAGAGGTGGGCGTGTTCAATTCCTGGATATTTAATTTGACGAAAACCTATCTTTCAAACGACACTTGGAATTGATTAAAATAAAGATGTGCATGATTCTCGTTGTTTAAAGAAAGTGTAAGTTATTTAAGGATTATTTAAGAATTAACGACGCTTCTTGACTACTATGGTCCCTGCGTCGGCCCTGCGGTGCATTCTTGCAGCGTGATTCGACCTCTGGGTCCAGTATTACCAAGCTAAGGTCAAATCCACTGCGCCACCACAGGAAAAAGAAAGCGTAAGTTATTTAAGGATTATTTAAGAATTAACGACGCTTCTTGACTACTATGGTCCCTGCGTCGGCCCTGCAGTGCATTCTTGCAGCGTGATTCGACCTCTGGGTCCAGTATTACCAAGCTAAGGTCAAATCCACTGCGCCACCACGGGAAAAAGAAAGCGTAAGTATACGTCTCAGAGATCAACTTTGAAATTTCCCTTTTTACTGCTTGATCCAGTAATATGTTTCTTACTTTCCAGCAATATGGATGTAAAATTTTCTTCTCTTTAAAAATCCCTTTTAAGGTTTACAATAAAGCTAGAAGCCTCAATCGTTCAGGAGCTATCACGTTACTTGGTCTTGAGTCGCTTTATACTGCTTCAAGTGCAGGTTTTTCTCTTTCTCAGCTCCATGGTGACCTCCCTAGGCCCTTTAGTAATTCGCCGTCTTTTACCTCTGATGAAACTAATTATCATCTTCGTAAGATAAACCGTGTTAACCTCGATTTACTCGATCTGTAAGGTGAAACTTAAATCCTGTAACGGCGAGTCATATTGTCTGGGACATGACGCCTGAAACAGCTCGAAGGTGCCGTTCATTCAACCTTTTCAATACATTGCTAAGGATTTTTGGCTTCTCTTTAATTTCTTTTCTTTCTTTCTGAGTTAGTGTTTAGAGTGTGTTATTGACTTGTGTGCTTTTGCCCTTCTTTGTTGGCTAAGAAGTCTTCCAGGGGATAAGTGCCATGTATTTATCGTATGTCTATGCATTGTCTTACGTATATGTCTGTAGTATCTGATAATCAGTCTTACTGAAGATGTAAAAAACTAAAGAGGGTACTTCTCTAGTAAACGGTTAGCTCCGTTTTGGTCCCTGATGGAATCACCTTTCTTTATTTTGCTAATTTTTTTTTATTTTTTCCATCATTTTTCATTTCATAGCTGCTGCAGTAGCTGCAACTTAGTAAATATCGAACCGCAAGTCTGTAAGTGCAATTTAAAAAGCAGGCTTCAGCAAAACTGTCTTTTTAGAAAAATTACCCAATAAATCTTTCAGTGATTTTTCGATTTGGTGGTCGTTTTCAAGAAGAATAATAAAGTGTAATTTGTGTAGCATACTTTTTTTCTTTTTTGTTCCTGGATAGGCTTTCATGAAGCTTTTTCAATGCAGTTATCATTAGTAAAGAGCAGAAGATTGCAAAAAACACGAATCTTAGGGTATTTGTGCAAATTAAGACTTCTTGCAAATGGAAACGGGTGGCCCCATGTTTCAGTGCAATATGACACCGGAAAGTTCATCGCTATGGTCATAAATGCCATGGTCATGTAATCGCCATGGTCATAAATCCTTCACCGGAGGTTGAGCGCAAATGCTGAAGGACAGAATAATTTTATGTAAACAAGCTGGATAGTAACGAACAGCTAACGAATTAAATAAGTCAAGTATATATGGTAAAAAAAAGAACGTTTGCTTCATCATACCAATGAGATCAAGGTTATCTATGTTCTAATTCTTCGTATTTTAAAGCTTTCCCAAAAATTTCCAGGCTCCTCAGCTGATTCCCGAAAAAACTTATGTATATGTTAACGTGAATGTCGACATTCACCGGTTAATATCCGAAATACCTTTTTTCTCCTTGGATTTAGTCAGCATTGTCAGTCAAATTTTTCAGTTTAATGCAAGGTTTGATGATAACAGGTTAGATTAGCTTAGGTTTTTAACATATTTCTGACATTTATGATCAACTTTAACCCCACCCAATCAAACTAACAAAATCTAACATAATCTAACTTTTACCATCATAGTTTGCATAAGACTGAAAAAGTTGACTCAAAAAGTAAATTAAATCCAAGCAGAGAAAAAGGAATTTCGGATATTCACTGGTAAATGTTGACATTAACCAGATTTCGGACACACTAAACACTAAACTCTAAAGCGTTTTTAATTTTTGAGCTATGCTTTGATTTTGTTTCCCCAAAGGGTGATTGTATTAACCAATGATTCTAAAATTTGAAGAGAGGGCTCATTCGAACCGAAATTAAAAGTTTTAGTGCTCTTTAAAGTTACCAAAATGATTGGAAGGCAACAAACCCCTTACAACGTCCCTTTTTCCCAAAGTCATCTGATCAAAATTATGAGACAACTATTTTGTTCAGTATAATTGAAAGGTCCAAAAACTAGACTTTTGGGAATAACAGGTCCTCCAAACCCCTTGGGAAAGGACTCTAAGTTGTGAAATTTATCCATTAAATGCGCATAGCATATATTTATTGGGAAGTATACAGATATATTTCGGGTGAGGGCATTTTCTATGGGGAGGGAAGCTTCCGGGGTGGGGGATAAACTTTCCAGGGTATATTTTACTTTGGAGAAGTTTGTCAGATCCCCTATATGAAGTTCTTTTAATTTATCCTATTTTCCCCTTCCCTTTACCAAGTAAATTTTACCTGTGTGTATGTCCCGGGGGGGAGGAGGAATTTTCAGCGGGTTAGGAATGTCTGGCGAATTTTTTCGTGAGGGGGGATTTTATATGGGATAAATTCTCCATGGAGGAGTTTTCGATGGGGGGAATTCTCCGTAGGGGTTTTTCCCATGGGAGGCACTCTTCACGGGGAGGGGGGATTTCCCGCAGGATTTGAAAAACGATCAGAATCAAAAGTCTTTTTAGGATGAAAGCATGCTAAGGAGAATTTTTAAGGCATAATCATCCGCAAAAAAAATTCCTTGGGGAATATTCAGCGAGGATGGAATTTTCTGGGGGGGGGGAAATCTTTAAACGGGATGCGGGGGGTAAATTTTACATGAGAAGAACTTTCCATAGAGGAATTTTCCGTGTATGGGGAGCCTGGCATTATTCAAAAAATGATGAGAAATTAAATAAAAAATTTAGTCCTTTTCAACAGAAAGTAAGAAGAAACATTAAAACTTAAAACGAACATGAATTATTCTGTATATATGGGGGTATCCCTCTCTTCGATACCTCGTTCTTTAAACTAAAGTTTGACTTTTTATCCCAATTCTTTGAGAATGCCTCAAAAAACACAAGACTGATTTAATTAGAATAAAAACCTTTTTTAGAAGTACAAAAAAACCTAACATAAAAAGGGAAGGACTGAACAGCGATTTGATTTCTAATGTTAATCCTTGCTTTTAGTTGAAACTTTTCAATGTAATTAATAGTGATGACAGTGGATGTGGCGAAAATGTTAAAAATTGAATAGCCAAGGATAAAGGTGCTTTTTGTAGTTGAAAAGGTTTGGAAGAATAGGAAGACACGTCTGCGAACCAAGATTAGAATATTGGAAACTACAGTGATGACAGTGGTCAAGTATGATTCTGAGGAGTGGGTGATTCAAAAAAGAGGTGGATTTGCTAGATGTTTTCCAGAGAAATTGCCTACGTATTGTTTTGGGTACTCGTCTGACTAGCTGTTTCTCACACAGTAAGCTGTACGATAAATGTGACCTAACCCCACTTTCTAGGGCTATGATGAGAGAAAGGTTGAGATGGCTCGGTAATATTCTGCGGATGAAAGATGACAGATTGCCAAAGACCATCCTTTTCAGCCAACCATTTAGGACCAAACGAAAATCAGGTTGTCCCTGAGTGGGACGGGAGGAGGTCGTAAGGAAAATTTTAGGTCAATTAGAATGTCTCAGGAGAGAGTCAAGAGGGAGGTTTTGGATTGATTAGGATGGAGGAGAAGCGTATGTAGATGTATTGGCCTCAGGCGGCGTGATGCTGAAGCGAGTTGTTAATAGGAGTAATAGTAGTAGTATTGACGGGTGAAATCAAGCCAATATTTCAGTTCTTCACTACCAAAACCATATAAATTCTCGTAGGCTATTGTAAACCTTTTTTTTCTTTTTTTTTTATGTCAACGTACACCCATGTCAAATCTCCCATAGACCCCTGGGGGTCCACATGGACCACTTAGGGAATCACTGGTCTAAACAATGAAAGCCCGATAGAAATGCAATATGAGCTCCTGATGGTTCCCAATATGGCTGTATCTGTGACAATTCTTTTGAAGAGAATCTATTAAAATGCCAAATGCAATAACGGGGATGTTCGGCATCACAGGCAAGACATATTACGATCCTACGCCTTTACATTGGTCTGTGATTGAAAACTAAGTAGGTATAACTAAATCACAGAAAATCTTTCAGACATTGGAGCAAACCAAAATCAGCTGCAGTTATTCTAAAGGTATTTGTGTGACATTTTTGTAAAACACGAAACAATTTTTTGCCACATTCCCTAAAATAGGCAAGTTCTACTAATTGGGTAATTTTTCTGTCTTACATCGTAATAAAAATTTAAAATTTCATGTTTTGGAAAGTGCGTCAAATTCTTTTTGCACGCTCACTGTAGATAAATTAACCAGTAGGGTCGTACTCAATAATATTTGGCTACTACATTCTCGGCACGTATCAAAAGCTCTTCCCATTTAATCTCCCATCAAAGATCCAGTGTATATTTATTAGTCACTGAATAATAGTTGGTTAATTATCTGGTAATTGTTGGTTAGTAGCTGCAAAATTACCAACAATTACCATCAAAATTACAGGTAACTTCAAGCTAATTCCTGACCAGGGAAATTTTTTGTTAGACTTCCTTTCACAGAAAAAAAGTGACATAGGTGAGGCTGACTGGGCTTACCACGGTTCACCAAAGCGATGAGCTTCCGTTGGAAGAAGAGAATGAACACTTCAATGAAGTGTATGGCAGTCTTGAAAATTATACTTTAACATATATCTTTGGTTTTGTTGCTAAGATGCTGCTCACTTTGCACAAGTGTCCGACGTGTGCTTCAAAGCTTATTTAAGGCGATAGTGAGGTTTTCGACGAAATTTATTCTTTTATGGCAGAAAAGGGCTATGAGCAGTCCAGCCTGCACTTATCCAACCTTACAGATCCTTCTTTATGTGTTGTTTCGTTTTTGCAAGACTGTGACTTCATTTTCCTCAAACATTACATATATTCTTGTTGGGAACACGGACTAATCCATCCAATTCGGCTTGAGTGCAAAGATCTGAACCGGGAAGCTGGCTGTGAGGACTCCCCCCTTGAACAATTTATACGCTATTTTTTGCGCAAACGCGCATATTACGAAGTGAAATTTAAGAATCGCGACATAAACAGATATCCCTATCAAGGAAAATAAAAGTGCCTTACACTCTCCTCCTCAAGGAATTCCGCCTTTCTACCTTGGCAGCCGAACGTGTTACTCTTTGTACCAATTTTGGAAATAATTTGCGTCGTAACCCACGCTTTCACTGTATATTCCCAGCCCCTTATTGCCCCCAAAAACCTATTTAACCCGATCACAGCACAAAAAATACCGGTTTTAAATCCTATTAATGCAAGAACTGATCGTTGCAGAAAGAGTGCCAGCGTTTGTTGAAATCATAAATAAATGAAATGTTAATGTATCATTTGTATTCTTAATGTGTTAGTTTTTTGTATCATTTTCATTTGATAGGTCAGTTGGATTCATCACTGTATGTTTTTTATAACGTACTTAAGTTTTTACTTATACACTCATTCTTATTCATTTTACTTATATTACTTACTTTTACTTATTTTACTCACAATTTACTTATGTAGTTATATTTGCGGACTTAAGAACTCATTTTTATTCATTTTATTCATTGTAATCATTTTAATTGATAGGCCAGTTTGGTTCATCGCTACAGGCAATGTATTAATATTCCACTTATGTACCTATTTTTTTTTTGTATACAATGTAGCCTAGCTGACTGCAGGCTACAAGTTCGGCAGTTTTTATGTTGTGACAGTTTGCTTGATAATAAAGTACTATTCTATTCCATTCTATTTTACAACTGTTTTGCCTTTTTTTGATCGCAGTCACTTCCATTTTTTACCCATTATTTAAATTTCCCGAAACCTATCATCATTATTCTCAAAATGACACTAGTAAAGATGGTTTGATCAAACACTTCCAAGCAACCCTATCAGAATTCAAAATTTACCATTCAAAGTGAGAACCAACTTTATATTCAATAGTTCTCCTTCAGTTTTCATTGTCCGGCGTTGTTTTCGTTCAATTTGTAGCTCCTCAATGTTCTTGCTCTTAATCACAAATGGCCCAAAGTTAAAAAATGTTCTTCATACTAAATTTATATACGATTTGCCATATAGTAGAACGATACAAAATAAAACCAATTACTAGAAATAAGATCAATGTAATAAGTAAGAAGTAAAAGGAAAAGAAAACACCTTGCATCAATGAATAGGACGAAGATGAATTAAAATGAACAATCAGTTCAAAATCAAGCGCAAAAAAATTATTGTAAGTGAATAAAATGAATAGATATTATCACCTCCGCGGTGATAGTATCCTCCGCGGTTGTCACCCCTTCAAATTCCAAAAAGTAGAGCATTATTTTTAACAGTGTGTTGTTTGAAAAGAACTAGTTAAGGTGAGAGGAAAAGAGGCAGTTCTTAGAAAAAAAATCACTTGTTCGGTTGCTATCAGTTAGGTTACTATCCAACTAGTTTTACTCTTTTGAAAGGAAAAAAATTGTTTTTTACTATTTTTTCTTCTAGTGGTAGAAGACATTAGCGATAGTTACTATTTTTCTTTAGTGTTGCAACAAGATCTCTATTTTTCCATTTTATCCATAAGTGTAGAAAATTGATGCCTAAATAAAGCTTTAAAACGCCAACTAGTGATTTTTTTTTTTTAGTAATCTGTTTACTTTGTTGAAGCAGTGTTTTGAAAATTTGTATTCTATATGAAACAGTTACTCAATAGTAACAAAATTTTTAAAAATGGAATTTTGATACGAATAAATATATCAAAAGAATTGGCTTTTTATGCCAAAATCAAATATATAGTTTTCACTAAGTTTAGTGTTACCCATCAAAGGCTAAGAGTCTGAGAAAATTGACTAGATTTTCGAAAAAGAGGGGAAACACCCCATAAAATTCATAGAATCTTGATGAAAATTACACCACCATATTCGGCGTATCAGAGACACCTGTTGCCAAGGTTTCAAGCCCTATCTGCAAAAATATGGAATTTTTGTTTTTTTTGCGGGAAGAAAGATCTCGGATCCTTTTTTTTTCTTTTTGTTTCTTTGTTTTCCCCCGAGATGATCATATCATTCTATTGGTCCTAGGGTATACGGATAAGACTAATTCAAACGAAAATTAAAAGTTCTAGTGCCCTTCTTAAGTGACCAAAAAGATTAGAGGGCAACTAGGCCCCCTCCAACGCCCTCTTCCCCAAAATCTTCCGGTCAAAATTTAGATAGCCATATTGTTCAGCATAATTGAAACACCCAGCAACTAAGCCTTTGTAGATAACATGACTCTACACAGCCTGTCGGGAAAGGTTTTTAAGTTATAAAATTTGCCCATTGTTTATGTATAGTATTTGCTATTGAGAAGTATGCATACATTTTTCGAATAAGGGGGGGGGGAGGAGGAAAATTTCCGCTGGGGGATATTACGAGGGGAGAATTTTTTGTGAGGAAGTTTCCAGGAAGTGAACTTTTCAGGGGAAATTTTGCGGTCGGGGAATTTCCCAGAATTTCAACACGAAATTCTTTTTATGTCTTGCTTTTTTTTTCCAGCTCAATTTAAAGCGTGGAGATAAAAATGGTAATTGTCCAGGGTAAATTATCACTGAGATTGAATTATTTAGAATATATTTTTGTGGAAAGTAGAAATTTTTTCTGAGGTGGAGCCAAATTTTCTGGCATTCTTTAAAAAACAATCAGAACTTAAATAAAAAGACAAGTTTTTTAAAACTGAAAGTAAGGAGCAACATTAAAACTTAAAACGAACATAAGTTATAAGGTATACGAGCGAGGTTGCCTCCTCCTTAACCCTCGCTCTTTACGCTAAAATTTGAATTTTGTAACAATCCTTTAAGAGCGACTCCTGAAACACAAGGTTCGTCTAATTAGAACAATGATAAACTTTTTTTAAAGTGCTAAAACACTTTAAAGAGCAAGGTGTTGAGGAGGGGGCAACTCCCATCATAAACACAATAGTTTCTGTTCGTTTTAAGTTTAATGTTCTTCCTTACTTTCAGTTGAAAAAGACTAGTTTTTTTTATATTTGAAAAGAATAAATTTAAAGGAAGAAAACCTATATGAAAATTTGTTGCTTATTATACTAATGGAATAGTGTTTAATTTGATTAATATTACAAAAAAGAAAGACTGTTTAAAATTTATTTTGCCTTCAGTTGACCACAAAGGGCACTCTAGCCCTTATGTTTTGAAGGGCAACCACATTGCCCTTATCTGTGTTAGTCAATATTCACTTTAAGTCTGCATTCATTGCTAATTGTAACTTCTATTCGTTTCATGTACGTTCCATTTATTCATGCCAAACAACTACGGTCTTACGTTTAGCTTTATATATGCTTGCTTTAATTTTGGAAATCACTTTTACTTTTCTTTGAAAAAAAAAACTTTTCTTAAATTAATTACTGGAAGAAGTATAGCTATAGTTATAAGTAGAAGGTTAAGGAAAATACGAGAAAGAAGCAAAAGATAGTTAAGTAAGACTAAGAATATAATTTGTTTAAATTTCAGACACGCTATAAAAATAATAATATTTATTTATTTCCCATGACGAAAAATGGATCAATAGATAAAAAAAGGCAAACACACATGAACAAGAAACAATGATAGAAAAAAGGGGCGAAAACGATGTTATTAGAGCTGCTAGACAGAGTGACAAGTCTTCACAAAAAAGTGTTTAGGCCTACTACTACTACTAAAAAAAAAAAAAAAAAAAAAAAAAAAAAAAAAAAAAAAAAAAAATATATATATATATATATATATATATATATATATATATATATATATATATAAAAGACGTTTCTCAGAAACAATTCCGAAGATAAAGTACTGACATTCCCGTTTATTTATAAAAGTGACCAAGGACTTATATTTTTTTTTTGTAAAATTTGAGTTGATTTTATGTAAAATAAGATTTTTGAGTAATTATGACCATATACAGTTTCCAGAATTTTTTTTTTTTTTTGTTTATTTATTGAATAATGTGGTGGTTTTAGTGGTGTCAGTGACCAAGTGCGTTTGCTTTATCTTTCTGTTTTTCCAAGGATTTTGTTCGCTCTACTTCTCCTACTAGGGAAAAATATTTGGTTGGATTATGGATTTGTTGCTGAATCCTATAACATCTTACCGTGCACTTTTCCTGCAAGAAAATTTACCCCCAGATTGATGAAGTCTCAAAGGTGTAAGTAATAATAAATAAAACAATAATAAAATAAAATTAATAATAATACGATAAAATAACAAAAAGTGTAAATAAACAGTAATGACTTTCATAAATAACCGTAATGAGCACACATTTTCTAGCACTAATACTCGTTAGCCTGGTGTAGTCCTTCCGGTACATTTACCTATTTTGTTGAAGGAAATACTCCGCCTTTTATTTCGTTTCCAAGTTGTTACCAACCCTTCGAACATTATCTTGCAGTCTGGGTTGTAGATGTGGTTCTAAAAATATGAATAATTCAAAATTTCTTGAGGTGATTTTTACATTCTATAGATAATAATAACAAGAAAATTTATCTTTATAAAAGAAAGATTAATGTCTAACGTTCTATAAATAAACTATGTCTTTGGGTAAAAATATCAATAAAAAATTTGAGATTTAATTGTAATGATGATGAAGAAAATGTCAATTTACATGAGTTATTTGTATGGCGTCTGTCTCAGATAGATTTGGATCTTTTTTGTTTGTTCAGCACCATCTATTAAATGTAAAATAACAGATGTCGTATAGCAAAATTCAACACTGAAATCGTTGGCGGCGGGGACGTTTAGCTTTAGAAAAATCCTTACAGAAAGTAAATTCCCTTGTTTAAATAGCCTTTCAACGTGCGATTCTGTAAATACAATCGCCCTTTCCCCGTTACTTGGAAAGGGCGTATTTTATGTTAGCATTACCTTCTAAGATTTTCTTTTGTCCTGAGGACTTTAGTCTGCTTTTTCTACTCATCGCATGCATTTCGCACCGAGGACAGTGGAGCAAAGGTCTCAACCTATATATTTTCTACTATTCTTCTTTTTTTTGACTGGATCGAATTACCCTCGCTTTTTTCTTCGTTACAGTTTTGCATTTGGAGTATGATATGCTTTTATTTTTCATAGAGGAACCTTCGCGCCATGAGCGTCGGCAAGGGGGAGCGCTATGGTCCCCCCGGAAATCTTGGACTATAAAGTAATTATAAAAAAAACAAAGGAAAGAGAGCAAAATAGGGGAAAACCATAGAAAAATGTGTGCTGTCCCATTGTTGGCTGCTTGCCGATAGATTTTGACCCTTAATAAGAAAAATATCGAATCTAGTTTGTGACTAAGTGACCCTTTTCCAGTTTTCCACAAATATTTTTTTTTTTATATGAGTTGGTTGGAGTAACAAAAAAAAAATCAAATTTTTCATAGTAATTAATGGTAAGTAAATAAGAATCCTTGTCAATAAAGAAATTACAACAGCCTAGCTATTGATAACATTCAATCAAAGAATCAGCTTTTTATGGCGATCCTAAATATGTATTGGTTTATTAGTAATTAGTGCAGTTATTAGTACACAAGAAAGTTCGTATAATTATAGAAAACACAAGAAAAACAAATTAATAAAAGGCGATTTCGGTAAAAATATGCTGTCAACTTTTGCTTGCATTGCAAGAGTACCCATGAGCTGATATACTAAGCCACTATAACCAGAAGCGATTCGCCCGAACAGAATGCAGGTAATTTCTGTATTTTCACCCTTGACAGATAAGTTTTTTGTGTTTTATAGTCATTTATTTATGATTTTTCTAGAAGCGATTTCATTTACCTAGTTGTCATTTTGAAAAATATTTAATTTTTGCAGTTATGAAGCATAAAGGATATTGATTTTCTGTATTCATAATTTTTATAAAAATAATATTTATAAAAATATAAAATTTTATTTGATTTTCTTAATTTTAGTTTTAATGTCGTACTTTGAGCAAACTATTTTGATATTGCGCTACTCTTTGCAAAACTGAGTCTAAAGCATTAAATATTTTGGTGTTAGATAACCAAGTTCAAAACTGTCGATACCATTAAAAATATCCATCCAGAGTTTCGGCATTCCTCAACAGAACTAAATAATGGGAGTTTATGTATTAGTTTTTGCAAATAAGGCTATTATTTTGTGTATTTTTTGTAATTATTCACTTTTTTCATTTTTATATGCTTTTACTTTCATTGGCATACTTTTTCAAGTGCTTTTAGAAAAATGTTTGTCTCTAAACTTCATTGAATTAAAAAAGAATTTCAACTGAAAGTAAGGAGCAACATTATAGCTTAAAAAAAAACCAGAAATTATTACGTATATGAGGGGGGGGGGTACTTCCTCTTCAACACATTGCTCTTCATGTTACAGTTTTTTGGCACTTTAAAAAGTTAATTACTGTTCTAACTAAACGACCCATGTGTTTCAGGAGTCGTTTTGCAAATTGGGACAAAACTGAAACTTTAGCGTGAAGATAGAGGTGCTGAGGAGGTATTATAGGAGTTACACTACTATAATTGATACCCTGAACTTTTTAGTCATAAAATGAGCAATTAGTATTCTATTATTAATACTTTCCCAGTCTAACCATTCATCATTAGCCCTACCCCTGTCTATGTACCCCATCCTTCCTGGATGAGTAAACAAATTCTATATCAACTAAATTCATGCTTCCTAACTCTGGGATTCAGAAATTCTGAAACTCCTAATAAGTCTGGTTTGAATCGTCTGAATTCGTCAGTCAAATTATCAATACGATAATCATTTTTTAACGTCGTAACATTCCAAGTTCCAATTTTTATGTTCTTTAAATCATTGAAATTATTTTGGCCCCAGGAAAAGCAATGATTCTGGAGAACGAGGATCAACATATCTTCTCAAGTCTACACTGAAGCGCTTAAGCCGGCTTATAACCGGGCAGCAAGAAGTCCTTGGGGACCTCCAGTATGAAAGGAAGCTTTGTGCAATCCTTGGCCCATCTTGGTCACAACATGGTTTTCAGCACTTTGCGATGCTCTTCTATCAACAAGAGTCGAAATCCTGCACAGGCGGTCCCAAGTCTATTACCTCCTACTCATTAAATATTCATGCCTACAAATATTATGCTACTACGGTGAGGCAGCCCATAGTAGATAAATTAGCTGGGAAGAGGTTTTTCAGGCCGAAAATGTCTTTCAAAATAGACCAAACCCAGAAGAATAATCCATTAGTCAAGATCCCTTGCGAATGCTGTGTCGTTTACTAGGCTATAAAATCGTCGAGAGGCGCCACTCGTCAAGTGGATATAGAGTTGACCACAAGCTCCCCAGTCTTGCAGGTACCCTGAAAGGGTCGAAACAGCCCTTTGTAGAGGCCGTTCTCCATAGATCTGGATCTTATGCCCTACCACAGTCGTCCTCCTGAAAAGAATCCTCCCACTATAGTGGTCTGCGTCACCATACAATTCAATCTATTACTGGGAGAAAATTTGTAGCTAACGAGACATGTGGATACGCCAATGGGCCCTGTTGAGTGTACATTTGAGAGACCTTCTTCCTCCTCCACCAGTATTTATGGCCCGGACGAGGGTGCTCCATTTTCTATTATGGACCCATTGGGACAAGGTCCTCCCTTAGCCCCGTGCCTCCTGTGGCTGTATCCTACATATCTGTAGGGCGTTCCCCTATCGCCACCTGTGGACACGCTGAGTGGCTCGGGCAAGGTCCCTAAAGAGCAGTATACGTAAATATTTTTTTATGAAGTTTTTTTTGGGGGGTGGGCGGGTGAAAGAAATATGTGAAAGAATGGGTTGTTAAATATTGCTAAAGTGATTTGGCAAAAAACATAACCACAGAATGGGTAGAATGGGTCACATTTATTTTGCTTTAAATATGAGCAATAAAATATTTAATAATCATTAATGGCGTTTGACTTTAGCACATTCTAATTATAAACTAATGTCTAAACATGCATCCTTGATCTTTCTTCTGGCATAAATAAATGACAATTCCACATTTTTGCAGATACGAACTTGAAAACTGTACAGTAGAATTCTTTGATTCACTAAATCTGATGGTACAATTTTCACTAAAACTCTATAGCTTCTAAGGGGACTTTCCCTTTAAAAAAAAAATAAGACAAATCAGGCGTAGCTTTTGATGGGTAAGACTAAACTTAATGAAACTTATACATTTGGAATCAACATAATAAGGCAATTCTTTGGATATATCTATTGGTATTAAAATTCCGTTTCTTAGAGTTTCGGTTACTACTGAGCCGTGTCGCTCCTTACTTACAGTTCGTTACCACGAACTGTTTCATTGCCCATCAAAATCCAAACAGAGATCATTGAAATATTTATCGATTTTTCTGCGTTACTAAAAGTATTGTATTCATAAAACCTTAAAAATCCATGAAATGTAATCAAACAAATAGAAGAGGCTATCAACTAAAGTAAGGAGCAAGTTAAAAACTTAAAACAAACTGAAATTACGCTGTATATAATGTGGACTGCCCCCTTCTCAACATCTTGCTCACTAAGCAAAAGTTTTTTAGTGCTTTGAATTTTTTTTTTCCAATTGCAAATTTTCTTAAGTAATTTGGACAAAAGCCGAACTTCACAGTAAAGCGTAAGGAGCCCAGAAGGAGACATCCCCTTTCATATAAAGAATAATTTATTCAAATAGGTTTCAAATGTGTTCCTTGCCTTCAGTTTAAAAACTTCTTTTTTTAAAATTTAATTTCTGATTGTTTTCCAAATCATACCGGCGCCTAACCAAGATATAATTTGAGGTACCGGTCCCTTAAATCCCTGGTAAATATGCTTTTAGAATATGCAAATCAATAATTATACGTTGATTAGTACCGCCCTACGTTTAAAGTTTCAATTTTAATTTTGGGTAAATTTCAATATATCTAAAAAATTAGCGATGAATAGTAATTTTAGTAAAATGTCGTTGATAATAGGACTACTAAAGAATTTTGGTTGGATGAAAAGGAGTATTATCGTTTGTGTAGATGGAAATTCTGTGAGACTTTTGATCTTCCGCATAACTGAAGCCATCACAAACTCCACAATAGCATATTCTTATCGATAAATAGCCTACATTACATACATTTGTTTAAATACATTGAAGTACTTCATATAAATAGAAAAAGAAAACAACTACCATTTAAAATTGCTGAAAACTATATTCCTTAGCAGTACTTACCACCCCCAAAAAATTTCATGGCGGGGTTGGAGATGACCTGCCTTGCCTTTTCCACCTCTTTGCGGGTAGATATGGGAATTTAACATTTTAGCTGTATACAGAAACATTTCAATTAAATCCCCCCCTAATCTTTTCAACTTTTGTCTGAAGCCTCATGAATAGTGAGCAAATTGTCCATTAAAATTAATTTTTTTGGAACCTACCCTCCACTAACCAAAACAATGACTCAACCCCACTCATTATAGCTGATATGCCATTACAGATCACCAAACATAGTTTAATTTCATTACAAATAAAGCGAATCAACTTGGTTGAATCCAGTACTGCCACAGTTTGGCATTACTTCTTTTGCGACTGGGAAGTCTAAAATATAGTTATTGATACTTTTAAATCAATTAGCTTTTCAGAATTTAAAATTGATTGAAAATTCGTCTTCTTTGAGGAAAAGTCGTAGTTTGGTGCCCTAAAATGAAAGAAAATAAGACTTTTCCCAGAGATAATCTTCATGATCACTTAAAAAAGAGCTTTAATTTTACGTTTGAATGAGCTCCCTCCCAATTATCTTGGATCTTCGGTTTGATGTAATCACCCTGGGAAAAAAAAAACGAATAAACATTCATGACGATGGTTCTTCTTAAAAAAGCTTGAAACCTCTACGGTAGGGTTCTCTGATATGATGTATCTAACAAAGAGATATTCAATAAGATCTCTTGATTTATTGGGGGTGTTTCCCCTCTTCTGAAAAATCAGACAACTTTTCTCATATTTTTGGTTTTGGGTGGGTAACAATAAACTGATAGAATTTTATATATTTAAAGTAGCAAAAAAGCCGATACTGCCGGTGTAGCAATTGTCATGAGAAACCCATTTTAGTTTTGGTGAATACTGGCCCAAGTCACTTTTTACTCCCAGTTTTTTTTTTTATCACAAACCATTTGATAAAATTCTCTTTTGACGAAATTATTCTTGAAACTGTTCATTTTATTTAATTGAATAGGAAAATAAAAAGAAAAATGTTCAATTTGACAGCTGGATAGTTGAATTTAAATTTTTGTTTTTCTTTCGCTATTCTATTTTTTGTAATGGCTGAATATATAAACGATTTGAGCTCAAGGAGGAGAATTATCCTGTTATGAAAGAGGAGATATATCCCCTGTTACCCAGTTACCGCTGCTAGTCTGGTGTCTGCCCCCCCCCCTGGAAAATATTTTGCCGGCACCTATAGTCCAAACATTCACCTGTTAATACACCATAGGAAGACAAAAGAATTATCTGAAACTAAAACATCATTTGTATTTCTTGATACTCTTCATTTACAACCAATTTCTCACCTTAATATAGGCATATGGTTTTTAGAAATCCAACGTAGGGATAATTTTTTCAATAGAATGAAACCCTTGGTTGAAAATAAACATAGCCATTTATCAACAACAAGGAATAAGTTTATTTTTCCTTTTATTAAAAATGAGAGATCAAGACTAAGTTTAAGATATCAACTTCCTGAGATTGCCAATAAATATAAACTACTTGATTTAATAAGTGAGTCACTATCACTCTATACATATCTATACATACAATTCACTCTATACATACAATTGAAAGAGATAGTTCTTTCTGCCTATAGTAGCGGGGACTGAATGTAAAGTGTAAATTAGTTTATAAGTTCCACCCGTGTCTCCATGAGTCGATTTTTTCCGCTTCTTCTCTCTCTCTCTCTTTCTCTCTATCTCTTTTTTGTGTACTCCGTGTGAGCTATTGAGGTGTAATTCCTCCTTCTTCTTCTCTCTCTATTGTTAAAGGAGACAAAACGAGTTGCCTCCCTGTCTCCTTTGTATAATATTTATGTATATCGTTTCTTGTTTAAGAGTCAAGTCAAGTTAAAACTTCTAAAAACGTTTTCAAAGGCTTTCGGTAGTACAAGCAGTTCAGCTAAACGACACAAAGTTCAAATCAATTAAGAACTTCCTGCGAACCAACCTTAAATTTAAAAATAGGTTTTCATCAAGCTATTGTCCCCAGTACATATGAATAGAGCTTTGGTGAATTTTAGCTAAAAGGTTTTTCCTAATTTTTGATTCGTATTCACTGCATTCAACAGAGCATTGAAAAAATGTCAAAAGCTGTGGCTTTTCTTATTTCTGAACCGAGAAAAAATTATAAACGGGTAAAAAAACACTGGAGAAAGATCCAAATATATTCTTTTATTAACTTTCTGTAAAAAGAAAAAACTAAACCAAAGAAACAGTATAACACTTCACTAACCAATTTAAGTTTTTAACATAACTTAAAAAATAGTTTGCTACTTCTTAAAAAGGTTTCATTAGGTTGCAGCAAGACTACTACTAGGCAAAAAGTGACCAGCAGATTGTATGTTATACTACTTTAGACAACCCTACTGATAGCCTTTAATTAGCCCTTCGAGGTAAGCCTGTAAAGCTTACCTTTTGTAGCCTTTAAAATAGCACTTAGAGGTAAGCTTTCAGGATACTTGAAGCTATTATTGAATTAGGGAAAACCTTTCAAGCAGACCATAGATACATGTGTTAAACTTAATAAAAGTTTTTTGAAATATCAGACATATAAACATCTAGAAGGCTTACTAAGGGGTGATAGACACGTTGTACTCTGTTTAAAGCGGAACTACACAGGGATTTTCAACCTGTGCTAATATAGACACAGAGTGTGGCAACTACTCAAGTGTGGCAGCTGGCAGCTAAATTCACCAGAACGGTAGACAATCGTTAAAATATATGGAGCTCGTATATCAACATGTACTTGAGACGTGATTCTGAAAATAGCTCAGTCTAAGACTGAAGACCTCTGGGATTATATGTAAATAAAATTATTTGAATTTTCTTTCATCTACTCTCTTGTTTTACAACACAGTCTTCCTTTTAGTTTCTTTCCACCTCAAAGTGAATACTGTGCCTCAAAAGTTCATGTTACATTTACAAATACCGACAATGCTAGAGATGAATTAATATAATATCAGCATTCCAATACCCCATTTCACTACTCTGATTATACGGAAATCCAGAAATCTCTTAGATTTTCTATTGAAGTAATCTCATTGAAAATTACTCACTTTATGCAAACAAATATCTTACCCTATCAGATCGACATTTCTTTATCTATCATTGTGGTTATTGTCATATAAAGTAAATTAACCCCTGGATTCCATTATAAGCACACCAGCATTATTCTTTTCGAATATGCATCAAGAAATAATATGTATGTACGCCATAATGTCACGTAGAGATAATTCTCTCTATTTTCCATCTGATTTTCTCTTCAATATAAATCACTGAAAAACTTCCCTTTCTGTCAACAAATTTCTCACCCTTTCCAATCAAAGCTTCTTTATTTACGTATCCTTATCTCTGTTTTCACCTAAAGTGAAATTAAACCCCATAGCTTTCATTTTAAGCATATTTAAATCACTGTCTCTAGATCCGTATCAGAATTACCGAGGGTTCCCAATAGCGGGTGTGAACAAAAATGGAGGAGAAAGGTTAGCTTGAGCATTTGCCTTATTCTTCTTCTACAAAATATTGTGCACCTCTTTCCTGAAACAACTGACAGGGGAGGAGAGGTTCCCTGACAAATTAATGCCGCATCGCTTTTTTGCTGGCGTTTTTTACGGCACAAGGCCATATGAGACTTAAAGCTTCATATGTTACAAGTCGATCTTTTCCCCAAGTTTCCTCCCTAGAGTTGGGTCTTCTAAACCTACTTTCAAAGGAATAAACAAACGGGTTTCCAGGGATAACCTCCGCTAAAAGTGCAGCGTTTTACAAAGCTGCTCTTCAACTACTCAGCGCGGGATTTCCCCTATTGCAAGCAATCTTGTGCGAAATTGCCCTACATCGTACACCTCATTTTTTTTTTTTTTTTATTTATTTTTTTTAAATTTTGACTTCAATACGAGACTTTCAAGGGCTCTCATTTGACATATTATATCTAGTTGATTTTTTTTTTTCTCTGAAAAAATTCTTATTCTCTCAAATCAAAATTAAATTTACAGACGATGATATCCTTCCAGAGTGAAAATAGCCTCTTAGAGTTTTATTTTTGAAAGTAAAGTTACCGATATTTCTTCATATATGTTAAAACATATTCCAATTTAGCAGTTATTAGTAATATCTAAGCGAAATTTCGGCATAACAGATATAAGTGATATTCATGAAAATTAACTCAGTCTGATATAAAATCCAGAGTTAATGGAAACTCAATCAAACACTTTGGTAGTCATTAAGCGTAAAATGAATGAAAGAGTGATTTCTAAAATGAAGAGTGAACCAATTAAAATTCATAACAGAAAAAGCAAGCTTGGAACATGAACCGGGCACCAATTGACGAAAATTCAGGGAAGAGGGTGGGAAATTGTTTTATTTTTTCGAATGAAGATACAAAAGAAGGTATTTTTCAAAATCTAAGAGAGGGGGAATTTTTCTTTTGATTTTTTTTTTCAATGAAAATACCAGAAATAGGAAATTTTCAAAATCTATGGGCGAGAGGGAAGCAACAAAATATAGCAGGACAAATAATTTGATTGGAACAATCCCCCCCCCCCGATTTACTCCCTATGACGGGATAATGGTAATCTCGTCAAGCTTAGATCTGTAACTTGGCATAACTGTAGAAAGTTCATAGATTCTTAGACCACACCGTCTTTCTATTTACAAATAAAACAATGGAAAAAAACAGTATTCAAACATGACAGTGTATTCAAATAAAGGCCCGAAGGTGACAATAAAGATGACAGTGTATTCAAATAAAGATCCGAATATTTTGGCTTCATTTTCGGAAGCCTTTGTCGAAAAAACAAAAACAAAAAAAAAAAAAAAAACAAGGAAAAAAAAATATGTGAAGACAAGGAAACAAACAAAGTTCTTTTAAAGTGGGGCCTATATGTAGTCTTTTAACCTATATTTATGCTTAAGAGTGTCCATGCAACCGTGTCCATTCTGTTGCTTTATTGTGATACTCCAGAAAGACAGCATAAATTTCCCTGATTTGTTTGATTTGTTGCTATTTGAATTGGTGAACATTTGCCATATTGGACGTTATTACGATGTAAGTTCTTTTTTAATTCGTTTGTGTTTTTTGTTTTTTCCTTGCTTTAAAAGTTCTCGTTAATTTAGTTTAGTTTTTTTTTTCCTCGCCTTTAAATGTCCTCTTGAATTTAGTTTTTCTTCCCGTTGATAAAGGCTTCCGAAGGTGCAGCCAAAAATTCAGACCTTTATATTTATTAAAAGTTTCTTTTTCCCACTGTTTTAATTGTAATATTATACCCATTTTTCCATATTTTCACTTGTTTTATTTGTAGAATGTTCTGTATAGATCTCCACAAATATCTCATTGAAAATTAATTCCATGCTTTCAGCAAATTTCTCACCCTCACGAAATAAACTTTACTTATTTACTAATCCCTGGATTTATTCCAACGTAAAGCGAAAATAACCTCTCAAAATTCCAGCTTAAATATTCCATACACCAACATTTCTCGAGATAAATTAGACTTACTGAGAAAATCTCATTAATTGCTCAATTTGACTCTCACTTTTCAGACCGCATAGAAAATGAGATACGGAATATACAAGGGGGCTAAATGCAATATCAAGTAGGGTGTGAAAAGAGAAGGAGAAATTTTAAGCAGAACCGATGGATAAAGACAGGCTAATCAGTACTTAATATATTACTACTCGGTTAAGTAGTGATTGTTAGCATTGGTTAATTAGTTCTAGTCTGCAGTGGTTAGTTGTTAGTTAATTGGGAGTTGGTTAATTAGGAGTTGGTTAATTAGCCATTACAGTAGCCTTAGCCATTGCTACGGTATATGGACACAAGGGTAACTTTTAGAAAAAATTTAATGAAGGGTGTAGTACGTCCGTTGGTAGCACATTGAGTTTAGTATAAGTTTTGGAACAACGGAATGAATTTCTTTAGAATTCCAAAATTTGGAACTACAAGTACGCAGTGGCACCAATTGGCGAAAATATACGGAGAGGGCAAGGATTTATTTTCATTAAAAAAAAAGATGGAGAAAAAGAGAAGGTATTTTTCAAAATCTAAAAGAGGGGGTAGTTCATGAAAATGTAAGGAAGGGAAAAGGATTCTCATTTTTTTTCGATGAAGATACAGAAAAAAGCGTTTCAAAAATATACAAGAGGGACAACTGCCCTCCACCCTTTTAACTGGCACCCCAGATTCCAGGGTAGAAAACTTCTCAATTGCAAATTACAGTAGTATAAACTGTAACAGATATGGACCCCATAGGAAAAATACAACGTTTTTGTTTGAGACTTCTTTCTAAAAAATATTCAAATTGAGATTCTTCGATCCAAGTACATCTTATTTTCAATTTAGTTTTTTATTTTACTATTACTATGAAGCAAATTTCTGAGAGGGAAATGAACCAAATTAAATCACCATAAGACATATCCGATTCTGTGTTTATGCATAAAAACCTAGGAGGGTCACTAAGAAAGAATAGTTGTAGCATTTTTTTAATTCTCTCAGCATGACTAAAAATTTCAAAATGGACAAAGCTATTGTGACATCATAATATATGTCCTACACATTAGAATCAAACTTTAACCGTCAAAAATTACAAATTTATTGAGTTTCATGGCAAAAAGTCTCTTTCCACCCCAATAAAATAAATAATGTATAGTACATAGTAGACACTGCCACAATGCGTGTTTTGGGGGTGCTAGCGACCTTACAGTGCATATTCTCAACGGAATTATCGAACAAAACTCCAATTAGAGTTGAGAAAACAGCTTACTTCATTTATAGTTTCTCATTAGAGATCCAAAATTCCTCCAGGAAGCGTCTAAGCTACCAGGATCAGTAATGAAAATATAGATAGTTCCTTAAATTGCTTACCAATCTGTAAAGTATGGATAACTTAAGAGTGAAAAATGGCGCTGGTGTCAAGGAGAAAATCACCCACGCCCTCTAGTCTTTGACCTATTTTGGTCAATTATTCAAAATTTCACAGCTGTGTCTTTTCCACAAACTCAGATCAAACACTTATTAATACACCAATTTTGCCAAATACACTAATTTTGCATTATTTTTGCACTAAAAAAACGTCAAGAAACACCAGACAACAGTTGGGGATGGTGATTTTTTTTTCTTAGGCACCAGCACCAATTTCCACTCTTAAATATTATCCATACTCTTTAAACCTTACATTACATTTAACACGATACATTTAACAAAAGAAAGGGTTTGTGCCAAATCCGATGAAAATGCTAACAATTTATACGACTTTGAATATGCTGCGAGCTGGTATCTATAATTTTTTTTTCAAGAGGTTACAACTTCGTAATTAATGTCACATATCAATATATTCTAATAAAATATAGCAATGACAGATTAATTTAAAAAAACGTCGATATTACAGAGAGAAAAAGCAATGACCTGAGATGTCTTGTAGAGAGCTCCAGACTAACACATAATTAAATAGACACAAATATCTATCAGATAAGTGTTCACTAAAAGAAAAAAAATTTCATAATCGGTATTTTTGTCTCCCAGTGCAATACACTGTTCAGTTTTGTATCCCTCTTAATATCCTTTGATTTCCAACACCTTTATCTATTCATCTAGTGATATTATTTCCTCTTGTGTTAACATTTAGCGCTGATACAAGACGGTTATAACAAAGTAAAAAAAGGAGTTAGAACTATTGAGAGTTACACTGGAGTGTCAAAAGGACGTGAAGAGTAATTTCGTCTCAGTTTGTTAAATGTGTTCAGTAACGCCTTCTGTATATGAATATTGTTCCTGCTAATACATTTTTTTGAAAAATTGAGGGTTAACTCATAGAAACTTTAAATCCAATATAGCCCACAATATGGTTTTTATTCATATGGATAAGTACTTTTCAGACTATATTTGGTGTATTTGGTCTAATTCTTAAATATCACCTTATTTTCTCACCTTTACAGTTTAACTCCTCTTAAGCAATATTCTCTACGTTGATATGTTCTGAAAAAGTTGTACTCATAATCAAGGCAGTTACAGCTTGGCAGTCATCCAATTTGGGAACGGATTCTCTTCCAGCAATGGGTAAACGACAAAGGGGACACAAATCCAATACCCCGGCACAGATTTGACAAAAGCCACTATAATTAGAGTTCAAAGTAGAATATTGAAGTCAGTCTGAGAACAAAATTTAAGTAAAAGAAGTAAGAAGAAAAAACGAAAATAATAAAAAGAACAACGCCAGAAATCCACTTCAGAGCTAGTCCAGTTTATTTTAGAGGAATAATTCCCATGCAGTCTACCAGGAAATGTTTTTTTTAGACATGTTTTATGCGCAAAAATATACGGTAATAATGAATTAACCATGTCTTAAGGGCCCAGCTGAGATTTCATAATTGCTGAGAATTTACAAAAACACAAGATTCACTTACACAAAATCCCAAAGTAAAAAAAAAATCTAGTATATTGAAAAATAATAATGTGCAAATTTCATACAGTTTGTAAAAGTAATGTTTAACATAAACAGTTGTCCCATCATCAAAAGTTCAGGAATAAAATCTAATATCTTGTGACAGGAAAGGACATTATAAAGACATGGATAATGCGTTAAATGGTATATTTTAGAGTTAAAATTTGAAAATAGAACAACGAGGACTTGCGGGAAATGTTTTTACTTTTTCTACTATGAGGGGTAGCTATAGCACACATAAAGATTTTTATAAAGCTTGAAAAATGTCTCTTCTGTTGCTCTAAAGGTTATTAGTCGAAATTTCACGTTAGAGCAGTTAGAGGGGTTACAATCCCACGTCATAAGGGAAAACATTGAATGTATGTGTACATCTATATATATATAAAAATAAGTTGTTTGTCTGTGTGTCTGTATACTGACGTCATGTTTGTGTGTCGACTGACGTCATGTTTGTCAACTGATGTATCTATCTATATATAAAAACTAGCTGTTGGGGTGGCGCTTCGCGCCACCCCAACACGGTCTGTAATTTCTCTTTGAGTGTCCTAGTCGTCATTTATATTCCCTGTGTCCCGTTCGTCATTTGTGTCCCGGTGCTTTGTTGATAGTGATTACTAATCGAACATTCCTTGTGTCCCGGTCACTTTCTCTTTGAGTGTCCCGGTCGTCATTTATATTCCCTATGTCCCGGTGTCCCGGTCGTCATTTGTGTCCCGATGTCCCGGTCTGTAATTTCGTCAGTCGACAAACATGACGTCAGTCAACACACAAACATGACGTCAGTAGACAGACACAAAGACAAACAACTTATTTTTACATCTATATACTAGCTGTTGGGGTGGCGCTTTGCGCCACCCTAACACCTAGTTGGTGGGGGCGCTTTGCGCCCCCAAGCCCCCCCGCGCGCGTAAGTCGTTCCGCGTCATATTAGTTACGCACCATTGTAGTTGTGTCCCTGTGTCCCACCAGTGAAAATAGATAAAAGAGAAAAGATTTCTCTTTTCGCTATAGATATATATGTTTTTAACTACGTAAAACTTGTGAATATACAACATTCTTCGATGTCCCATTGTCTGTGCATATAAATAGATTGTTAGGTTTACCGACTCTTGAACATGCAACATAAAATTGTCCATGGGAAAAACAATCCGTATTCAGATCTATACCTCATTATTCTAACGATTGCCCTTGAGCTTTGTTGATGGTGATTGCTAATCGAACATTCCCTGTGTCCCCGTTGTCATTTATATATATCCCTGTGCCCCCCCGGCGCCACAGCATATTCACAGGTGGGACATAGGGACACAACTACAATGGCGCGTAACTAATATGGCGCGTAACGACTTACGCGCGTGGCGGGGCTTGGGGGGGAGGGTGCGAAGCGCCCCCACCAACTAGGTGTTGGGGTAGCGCGAAGCGCCAGCCCAACAGCCAGTATATATAGATAAGTTGTTCGTCTGTGTGTCTGTCTACTGACGTCATTTCATCATGTCATGTCGTCATGAAGTTAGTTGTCGTCATGTTTGTTATGACGATGACGTCATTAAAGGTATTTAAGAAAATCGTTCAAAGAAAAATTTTTAATTGTAAGAAGATCGTGGACGGAAAAATGTTTAATTGTAAAATGACAGAAGAACCTACAATGGCAACAGCCGAGGAAGCTGCTCAAAAGACAAATTTTAATTGCAAGAAGATCGTGGACGGAAACATGTTTAATTGTAAAATGACTGAAGAACCTACAATGGCAACAGCCGAGGAATCTGCTCAAAGATTCTATGCCAAAAAACTTGCGGCTGATAGAGAAAGTAAGAAAAGAAAGCGTGCCGAGGAAGAATAAAAAAAGGAAAAAACTGAAAAATAAAGGAGAAAAACAAAGCTAAAAAATTCGGGGTGGCACAGGGGGATATATAAATGACGACGGGGACACAGGAAATGTTCGATCAGCAATCACCATCAACAAAGCTCAAGGGCAATCATTAGAATCATGAGGTATAACTAAAAAAACTAAAAAAAGGTAAAAAACTAAAAACTAAAAAATAGACCAATTCAAAAACGAATGTATATACAGACCGGGATACCGGGAAACAAATGACAACCGAGACACAGGGAATATAAATGACGACCGGGACACAGGGAATATAAATGACGACCGGGACACAGGGACACAACTACAACGGGGACGCCGGGGGCACAGGGGGATATATAAATGACGACGGCGACACAGGAAATGTTCGATTAGCAATCACCATCAACAAAGCTCAAGGGCAATCATTAGAATCATGAGGTATAGATCTGAATACGGATTGTTTTTCCCATGGACAATTATATGTTTCATGTTCAAGAGTCGGTAAACCTGACAATCTATTTATATGCACAAACAATGGGACAGCGAAGAATGTTGCATATTCGCAAGTTGGGACACAGGGACACAACTACAATGGCGCGTAACTAATATGGCGCGTAAAGGCTTACGCGCGCGCGGGGGGCTTAGGGGGGGGGCGCGAAGCGCCCCCACTAACTAGGTGCTGGGGTGGCGCGATCCGAACAGCTAACTTATATATATATATATATATATATATATATATATATATATATATATATATATATATATATATATATATATATATATATATATATATATAAATAAGTTGTCTGTGTGTCTGTCGAGTGATGTCATGTCATCATGTCATGTCGTCATGAAGTTAGTTGTCGTCATGTTCGTTATGACAATGACGTCATTAAAGGTATTTAAGACACTCGTTCACGGAAAAGTGTTTAATTGTAAAATGACTAAAGAACCTACAATGGCAACAGCCGAGGAAGCTGCTCAAAGAGTCTATGCCAAAAAACTTGCTGCTGATAGAGAAATTAAGAAAAGAAAGCGTGCCGAGGAATCACAAGAACAGCAAGAAAACAGGCTTGCGGCTGATAGAGAAAGTAAAAACAGAAAGCGTGCCGAGGAACTACCAGAGCAAGGCAAAACCAGACTTGCTGCTAAAAGAGAAAGTGAAAAAAGAAGGCTTGCCGAGGAATCACAAGAACAGCAAGAAAACAGGCTTGCAGCTGATAGAGAAAGTAAGTAAAGAAAGCGTGCCGAGGAATCACAACAACAGCGTGAAATTAGGCTTGCGTCTCAAAGAGAAATCACCAAAAGACAGTGTGCCGAGGATTCACAAGAGCAACCTGAAAATTTTCGCCTAGCATTCAGGTACAGCCCAGTCGATGATTATAGCTTGAGTAGATCTGTTCAAATCGGGACTAAGTCTAAAATTTGTCCCTATTGCAAGGCCTTGAAATTTAATGGTGAAACAATAAGAATGTGTTGCGCCTCAGGAAAAGTTAAACTTCCTCTACTGGCTGCACCACCAGAGCCATTGAAGACTTTGCTTACTGGAACTACGTCAGAATCTAAAAGTTTTTTATTGCAGATCAGAAAACATAACTCATGTTTCCAAATGACGTCGTTTGGTGCCCAAATCGAAAATCCAGATCAATTTATGCCTACTTTCAAAGTAAAAGGGCAAATTTATCATAGAGCAGGGTCCCTACTACCATTCTCAGGCAAGAATCATAGATTTTTACAATTGTACTTCATCAGTGATAGAAATTGTGAATTGAATGCACGTTGCGAAATTTCTCCCGACGTTGAAAGGACAATCGTTTCCCAATTGCAACATCTTTTCCACGAAAATAATAATTTAGTGCGTCTGTTCAAAACAGCCATCGATTTGATCCCTACTGATACGCATAAAATTGTTATTTCCGCTGACGAAACGCCTCCTGGCCAACATGTGCGTAGATACAATGCTCCAACTATCGACGAAGTGGCAATCGTTATGGTCGGTGATCAGTTTTTACCTCGAGATATTATTCTTCATAAGCGAAACGCTCAGTTGGTAAGAATTTCTGAAACTCATCGATGCTACGATGCCCTACAATATTCTATCATTTTTTGGGATGGAGCCGACGGCTATCACTTTAATATTAAATTGATAAATCCAGCCACTAACAAAGAAATGAATAAGAAATGCAGTGCAATGCATTATTTTTCCTATAGACTAATGATTCGGCAGGATGAAGACAATTATATTTTAAAATGCCGTCAATTGTTTCACCAATACGTCGTTGATATGTATGCAAAAATTGAATCAGAACGTTTGCTATTTATCTGTCTGAATCAGACCAACCTCCGCTCTGAACAATACATTCATTTGCGAGATGCAGTTGTAAATGACGGTAATACTACAAACGTTGGAAGATGAACGATTTTACCTTCGTCATATGCTGGCAGTCCCCGTCATATGCATGAATATGCTCAAGATGCTATTGCGTATGTTCGTCTCTATGGTTGTCCAGATTTATTTATTACATTTACATGTAATCAATCTGGGGACGAGATACAGCAGCTTTTACTTCAAGGACAATCGGCGGCTCATACACATGACATTACGGCCCGTGTCTTCCGGCTAAAGTTGAAATCACTGATAAACTACAAAGTAAAACTTGAAGTGTTTGGGTCAGTGCGATGCTGGATGTACTCAGTGGAATGGCAAAAACGATGATTGCCACACGCACATATACTATTCTGGCTACATTATAAAATTACTTCTAACGAAATTGATGATGTGATTTCCGCTGAAATACCTGATGAAAATGTCGATAAGGGGTTATATGATATTGTTGTAAAAAATATGATACATGGACCTTGCGGTGCACTGAACGAAAATTCACCATGCATGGCCAAAGGAAGGTGCACAAAGCAATATCCTCGACTTTGAGTACCCAACACAATTACTGGCAATGATGGTTACCCACAATATAGAAGAAGATCTACTGAAGATGGCGGTAAAACAGCAATAATAAAGAAGCGTAACGGTACCACCATCGAAGTAGATAACCAGTGGGTTGTTCCATATTCCCCATTATTATCAAAAACATTTAATGCACACATAAATGTTGAATACTGTAACTCCGTAAAGGCAATCAAATACATATGTAAATACGTCAACAAAGGCAGCGACATGGCAGTTTTGGGCTTGCAGTCCGAAATCAAAGATATCGACAAAATCGTACAATATCAGGCTGGAAGATACATAAGCAGTAATGAAGCTGTTTGGCGAATGGTACTATACATGACACTTACCGTAGTGCATGCCGAGCTCTGAATTTATTGGAGAATGACCTACACTGGGATAACTGCATCAATGAAGCGTGCGAAACGTCAACTCCAAGTCAAATTCGTGCATTTTTTGGAATCATTCTAACAACTTGCTCTCATTCAGCTCCTACAGAGTTATGGGGAAAATATAAATAAAAAAAGTCCGAAGATATACTCCATCGAAAACGGTTAGAGACGTCAGATATGACTTTTGATTTTACATCAGAAATTTATAACTACACTTTAGTTATTATAGAAGATTTGTGCGTATGTATGGCAAACAATCCTCTTCAGGATTTGGAAATGCCTTCACCTAATCGCACCGCTGCTGTTTCGACATGTGTAGAATTGGATTGTGAACAAAGTTACAGTACGAGTGATCTATTATCGTATGTACAAAATAACATTTCCAAGTTAACGTCGGAACAAAAAGACATTTATGATACGATAATGCATTGTGTCGATAACAACGTTGGAGAAATTTTCTTTTTGGATGCGCCAGGAGGTACTGGTAAAACGTTTGTGATAAAACTGATTCTGGCATCAATTCGATCAAAAAATGATATAGCGTTGGCAATTGCGTCGTCCGGAATAGCCGCAACGTTGCTGCCTGGTGGAAGAACTGCTCATTGTGCTTTGAAATTGCCTCTGAATTTGCATTCTACAGAAACTCCCACGTGCAATATTTCCAAATCATCTGGGATGGGTAAAGTATTGCAGCAATGCAAACTTATTATTTGAGACGAGTGCATAATGGCACACACAAAATCGCTCGAGGCTCAGGATCAATGTTTGAAAAATTTGCGAGGGTATTCGAAACCCTTTGGCAGCACATTAATATTGCTTGCGGGAGATTTCAGGCAAACATTACCTATAATACCTAGATCAACCCCTGCTGACGAAATGAATGCTTGCCTGAAAAATTCTAATTTATGGGCACACGTAAAAACATTAAAATTAACTACAAATATGCGTGTCCGATTGCAAAACGATGACTCTGGTCAAATATTTTTAGATCAATTGCTGGCAATTGGAAACAGAAAGCTCCCAGTAGACTCAATTTCAGGACGCACAAAACTACCTGCTGAATTCTGTAATTTAGTGACGTCCAAAAATGAATTGATTGAAAAAGTATTTCCGAATATTCTAAACAATTATATAAATAATAAATGGCTAAGTGAAAGAGCGATTCTTGCACCCAAAAATATAGACGGCCACGAAATCAACAATATTGTTTTAACCAAGATTCGGGACCAGGCAGTCCTTTACAAGTCAGTCGACACAGTTTTGGAACCAAGTGAGGCGGTTAATTATCCAGCTGAATTTTTAAATTCCGTGGATCTTTCAGAGTTTCCACCACACGTCCTACAACTAAAAATAGGCGTACCAATAATACTGTTAAGAAATATCAACCTACCAAAGCTTTGCAATGGCACGTGACTCGCCGTAAAAAAAAACAATGGAAAACGTAATAGAGGCCACAATCTTGACAGGGCCTTTTGAGGGTGAGGCTGTTCTTATTCCTCGCATTCCCATGATTCCAACGGATCTGCCTTTTCAATTTAAAAGATTGCAATTCCTAATTCGTTAGCATTTGCAATCACCATCAACAAAGCTCAAGGTCAATCATTAGAAAAATGTGGTATAGATCTTAATACTGATTGTTTTTCCCATGGACAATTGTACGTTGCATGGTCGAGGGTCGGTAAACCTGACAATCTATTTATATGCAGCGACAATTGGACAACGAAGAATGTTGTATATTCGCAAGTTTTACGCAGTTAATTTGTATTGTATCTATCTATCTATTTATCTATATAAAAACGAGTTGTGTGTATGCATGTTTGTTTGTTTTTAAAAAGAGCGTTTGTATATGACGTCATTATAAGTACATAAGGCTTTGTATATGCACAGACAATGGGAAAGCGAAGAATGTTGTATATTCGCAAGTTTTACATAGTTCTAAACACATATATAAATCTATCTATATTCATAGGTGGTACACAGGGACACAACTACAATGGCGCATAACTAATATGGCGCGTAACGACTTACGCGCGCGGGGGGGCTTGGGGGTTGGGGGGGCGAAGCGCACCCACCAACTAGGTGTTGGGGTAGCGTAGCGCCCTCACCAACTAGGTGTTGGGGTGGCGAAGCGCCACCCCAACAGCTAGTATAGTCATAATAATGACTATAATGACATATTAATAAATAATAATAATAATAAATAATAATAATAATAAAATAATAAAAATAATAAAAAATAATAATAAATAATACTATAATAATAATGACTATAGTATAATATAATATAATATATTATAATGACATAATAATGACTATAGTAAAACAGGATTAGCCCGTTTTATCACGTCGCGCTTAAGGAGGATGGACAAGGAGAAAAGGAGGATAAGAGATGAGCATTGGGCCAACGCTCTAAAGAGCCAAGTGCAAGTTTTTCTTTAATGGCGGAAGTCTACCTTAGATATTTTTAATATTCCTTAATTTGTCTATACTCCAAAAATTAGCTTCTTCAGACTTTTATTATGACTTATTAGCCAACTGAATAGAAGTCTTAATAATATTGCAGTCAAGCACGTACTATTCGTTCCCATAGCACCATATAATCTTAGGACAATTAGCCTCCATTTTCTGTCCCGGTGAACTTCGAGTAGATTCGGAATTAATGAACTCAGGAAGTCAACGAGCCCTTTAAATGTAATTGTAGAAAAAAAGTAGAAATTTTGTAGGTGTAGTTCTTTGCATTTAATTAGTTATACAACCTACACCTTTATAATATTTGAGTACTCTTTCCTCCAAAAAAGGAACGTAAGAGGAGGAGGTCTACTCCAAATTCCCTACTCTAATGCCTTGACATGCCCCTTCTTTGTTATAAGAAGAAATATAACCCGAAGAACTATGTCCCCTGGACAAAGTTATAACTCTAGGTGGTGTATGCGTATGAAATATTTTCCAGAAATCAGTATTATCACAAAATAGCATGGGACACAAAAAATACAGGAATGATACCGATTTGAAGCAATTACGGTGATACCCTCATGTTCAGTGGCTCGAGCTCACGGAATTGTAGGGGGGGTTGAAGGATAGAGTCTTTTTCAATGAAGATACAAAAAAAATTTATATAAGGGGGGGGGGGGTTAGGAGAATTTGTTCTTATGTACTTTTGTATTATTTTAAAGCAAAAATACAAAAAACACAAGTGAATGTCCTAGTTAATGACCCTTGTCTCTTCATTCTGCTCTTTCATAAAAGTATTTAAAATAAGTTAAACTATTTATTTAAGTATATATAAACAAAATTGGTATTTTACTGAAAACAAAGTACATTTTAAACGTTTTCACTTTTTTAACTTTAACAAATTATTAAGACTTAAAATATTATTTTAATATTATTTAATTATTTAAGAATAAATATCAGTATATGTATATCAAACTGCCAATCCATATTAATTTTTTTCAGTAAAGTCAAATTATGTTTTGGTCTTCAGAAATCCTAAGGAGGTACCAGGCCTACTCATGTTAATGTTTGCTCGTTTTGAGTTTGAGTCGATTATTTATTGTGATTTCTCGTTTGGGTTTCATTTAATTGTTGACGCTGATTTGTGGTATTTTACGCTTGGAAGATTATTTGACTTTATTTCGGCTCATTTTTGGTTTAATGGATCTATTTAATTTTCTTTGAAAAACTCATTTTGTAGAAACAGTTTTTTAAGTTAGTATTTTTTTTTAAAATAAAGTAGTAATTTACTTCTTTTGTATTTAAAAAAAAATAAAAAACAAAAAATTGTATTTTTTTTGTACCTCCTTAGATTTCTCTATACATGTATAAATAATGAGTAATTCAGCATATGTACAACTCTGAAGGTAACAATAACTTACCTGTGCAAACACGGACTAAGCAGCGTATCTGCTTTTCTTTCGCAGCACAAAGCACAACAATCCTCAGGTACGGTAGCGTTACGAATTAATTCAAGTTTGATTGGCCTAAAAAACAAAACTGAAGCTACTTATAGGCTTGCATCTTCTATCCCCCTTCTAGTTTTTGTTTGGAGAAAAACTAAAATAGTAAACTATTCTAACTATTTATTTGCAGAGAATCTCTTAGTTAATGATCCCTGTTCAATCTTTCTATTCTACACAAATCTGCCATAGAGAAATATAAAGGCTATATCGGCTAAATAAAACATATTCTGCCCACAAAGAAAAGGCACATAGAAATTGATTAAAGAATGTAATTTGGTGTCTATAATATTCTAAGGTCTTAAAACGCACTCCATTATATATTATACCCTTGAAAATTATAAAAGAAATATAATTAAAGACATTATAGAATATATTGTAAAAGCGAGAATATTATAGAAGAAAATAAAATAAATAAAAGAAATAGGATAATAGAAATAATAGAATGGAATAAGAATAAATAAAATAAATAGGGAAAAGGAGAACGTGCTTCAGCAAATAAAAGAGAAGACGTCTCGAAGCGAATCTCCTAGCTAATGATCCTTGTCTCTTCATTCCACTCTTTAATAAAAGTATCTAGATTAAGTTTAACTATTTATTTACGGATGTATAAACATAATTTGCATTTTACTGAAAACTAAACACATTTTAAACATTTTCACTTTTATTAACTTTAATAAATTATTAAGACATCAAGGATAAATATCACTATATGCATATTAAACTGCCAATCCATATTCATTTTTTTCAGTGAAGCGTAAATTATGTTTTGGACTTCAGAAGGCATAAGAAGGTGTCAGGCCATGTTGCTCGTTTTGAGTTTGAGTCGGTTATTTATTGTGATTTCTGTTCGTTTTGGGTTTCATTTATTTTGTGATAGTGATTTGTGGTATTTTGCGCTTGGAAGATTATTTAACTTTATTTCTGTTCATTTTGGGTTTAATGGAGCTCTTTACTTTTTTTGAAAAACTCATTTTGTGAAAAAAGTTTCTTAAGTTAATTTCTGTTTGTTTTTTACTGACATAGTCGTTTTCCCTGAAAAAGAAAATAATATTTTAAGTCTTTTTGCCTTTTCTATAAGAATCCATAGTTTTGCTTGTTATTTGTATGTCGGAGAAAACAATTTTAAAAAGATACACCCTTTTGAGAATATAAAGACCCCTAGTGTCCTTAGTTACAGCAACCATCGTAGCAGCATTAAAAGTATAGAGATAGTGCGTTGTGGCTAGTTCAAAATCCTCCACAGCCTACCCTGAAAGGTCCAACTTAATAATATAAGCTGTCCTTGAGCTATTGCTATCACCCACTTGACAATCTACATGCTCATAGTTAGTTTTGATTTAGTTTAACATCCACCTAAATATTTCTTGAAAGCTTCACCTTAATAAACTTATCTCGTGCAGCAGCAATAGTTGTAGTAGCAGTTGTAGCACTAGTAAAACCATGCACAAGGCACTACTGGTTTTATTCAATATCCCCCTCAACACACGCTGAAAGTTTCAACTTAATACCATAAACCGTTTTTGAAGTATTGCTAATATACCCTCTGTACAACCTGTATGCGCATAGTATGTTTCGATTTAGTTCAATAGTCTTTCAATATTCCTCAAGTTTTTCGCTTTAATAACCTTAGTTTTAGTAGCAGAAGTAATAATAGTAGTAGTAGTAGTAACAATAACAGCGGCAGTCATACTAGCAGTATTAGCATGTTCATGTTGCCTTTTGGTCAGTTGAACATCCCCCTCATGATGCCCTGGAAGTTTCAAGTTGATGTAGTAAGCCATTCTAAAAATACTGCTGATACACCCTTTTGACAATCTGTAAGCACATAGTATGGACTGATTTAGCTCAACTTTCTCCTCAACATTTCCTCATACGTTCATTTCGATATCCTTAGCCATGGTGGTAATCTCTAGAGAAGCAGTAGTTTTCCTGGTAGGAGTGGTAGTAGTAGTAGTATTAGCAGTAGTAGTAATTGTAATAGTAGTAGTAGCGTACAGATACTTCCTTTTTGGTCAATTGATTATCTCCCTTATCATTCCTGAAAGTTCCAAATTAATATACTCAGTCGTTCCTGAGTCACGCCCTTATGGCAGCTGATATATACATAACCTGTTTTAATTTAGTTCAACACTCTCCTCAATATTCTCTTAAAGGTTCACCTGAATGTGTTTCGTCTTTTTGGAAAGTAAAAGTAAAACCTGCCCATCTTTCTCAATAACATATGAAATATGTCAACAATGGAGGATTTGCCTCAATTACAGCCCTTGCCCTTAGAGCTGTGGTGGGGTTGACATCCCCAAAGACATAATTACTAGACCTTTCAGTTATGCTGAACAAAAAGCTGTCTCAGAATTTTGATTGAATGTGTTTCGGGGAATGATGGGTGTGGAGGAGGGGCTGGTTTCCCCCCAATCGCTTTTGAATCTTAAAAATGGCACTAAAACTTTCAATTTTAATAAAGACTTATATGCCACCGGGGCATGAATTACAACCCCTGTCCCGGCCTCCGGGGGTTTGCGTCAAAGCACCGTTAAATGAACTTTGGACTATTTCGAACAAAATTACTATCTCGAAATTTTGATCGGATGCATTTGTGGAAAAGAGGACGCGGTACTATTTCCCCTCTGATCACTTTCGAATCTTAAAAAGAGGACCAGAACTTTTAATTTTCAATCAAATGAGTCTCCTTCAAAGTTTATACGACCAACCATTCTATAAAAAACCTTATATACCCCCAGGCACAACTTACAACCCTTATGCCCAAGCTCTGGGGGATTTTGTCAACCCTGGAGGCATAGTTATATTACTATTTTAAACAAAATAGCTTTTTCAAAATTTTGTTCGGATTCATTATCCGAAAAAAAGAAGACCTGGGAGAGAGGCTAGTTGTCTTTCGATCACTTTTGACTCTTAAAAAGGGTGCCAGAACGTCCAATTTCCATCGAACGAGCTCCTTCCGAAGTTTTTACGACAAGTCCTTCTATACGAAGTGCCATAGTAACAAATAATACATTGTGCCCACATCGCTCTTTACTTAGGCAGTGTTATAGCGCTGCCTATGATTTTACCTAGTTTAAAGTAATACCAATGTAGTAGAGAAACATGGTGGTAGATAGAGAATCAATTTTATTTATTAAATGTTCTTGAATTTACAGCACTTTACGAAATTATTAGATATAAGTTTTTGCCAAGACCTAAGAGGTTTGCACCAATTAAAAAAAAAAAGATTACTAACAAAACAAAATCGATTTATAGATATTTAATTCAATAATAAGCAGGTAAAGGGACCTACAAGGGAGATCAAAGCAGAAAAATATGTCCCCTCCCCCCAAAAAAAAATGCAATATTTGATAAGGAGAATAATAAAACTCTTTTGGCAAAACACCTTCCAAACCAGCCTTGCCATTTTTCCCTCAACGTTTGAAGCTTAAGAATTTAAGATTTTAAATCTAAGTATTAATAAATTATTTAACCTTAGAGTAGTTTATAAAGTCAAAATCATATGCAAATTATAAACTGTATAATATTTATTAAATACAAAATACAGTCTACTTTTCTTCTTTCCTGAGTCTTTTCAATTTTCAAATGATTTGTTTTTATCTTTTATGGCATCTCAGTTATATGTCTAACTTTGTTAGGCTCTTTTTAAAATTGCTTAAAGTTTTTCCTATTTTATTTGAAAACTAACGTTGTAATTCAATAAAGTCTGTTTTAATTTGATGCAAAAACATTTCGGAACAAAATTGTATTTTTAGACGCAAAGTAAATAAGCAAAGATTTTAATTATCTGAAAATTAAAGAGTTGAATAATTTTAGCCTTGGTAAACACAATAGTATTTTAAGCTCTTACTTGTAATTTTTAATTAATTCATTAAGGAAGCACTGAGGAAACCAAACCTACATTCTTTTAAAGACACTATTTGTATTTAGAAAAGACAAGTTAACGTGCAGAAAATTGCATATACACAAGCATTCTTTAATCTCTATTGCAATTGTTAAGTTCCGAAAGATGTAAAGAGAGATCGGCAAACGTAAAGAAACTTCTTTCTCTATCTTTTTTACCCAATAATATTATTTTATTTGAAAGAATATAAATATATTTATAATAAGTTAACAATACTTAATAAAACATCAATCTTATCAAAACTAAAACAAGTCCTTGAGGCAAAACAAGTTACAACAAAGTTGTAAGCAACAGGTGGCATGTGCCACAGTTACGGAAATGAACCATGGATGATACAAAGGGTATCTCTCATTGATAGAAATATAAATGTATATATATACATATATATATATATATATATATATATATATATATATATATATACGTATAAGCATGTGTAGAAAAAGATAGAGAGAGAGAGAAAGAGAGAGAGAGAGAGAGAGAGAGAGAGAAAGAGAGAAAGATAGAGATATAGAAAGCAGTTGGGTCTATTAATGATCAAGAATAGTACAATTCTTACAAAAAACTGCTTATGAAAAGACGATTTTGAATAGAGTCAGTTTTAAAGATTCAAATAAATACAAGAAAGAGAGGTTGCTTCAATCTGACTTGAAACGTCTTATCTCATAAATTCAAGTATTCCACTTTATGTATAATTAGAGTTGTATATTTTTAAGAGCCTGAAGTTGTAAGTAACTGAATATTGTGCCCAATCAAGGTAATAAGAAATATCTTGTTTAATATATCTTATTATAAGAATACAATAACTTAGCAGATTTACAGCTTCATTTTACTCCATTTTCAGAGGAGGAGGGATCTGTAATAATCGACAATTTTTGGCAGGTCAACGCCCCTTTTACTCCGATCTCCTGTTCTAACCATTCTTTACGCACAATGCAATATATTTTGAACATTGAGGGGAGGATAACCTCCAAAGCCCTTCCTCAACCGACACCTCTGTACCTCAATAATACGCTGAAAATTAAAGAAAACCAACATCAAACAGTTCGTGGTAACGAACTGTAGTAAGGAGCGACCCGACTCAATAGTAAACGAAACTCTAAATAACGAAATTTTGATGCTAAAATATACATCAAAAGAATCGGATTTTCATGCTGATTTTAAATATATAAGTTTCATTAAATTTGGTCGTTGTCATCAAAAGTTCCAAGCCTGAGAAAATTTGTCTTATTTTAAAAAATAGGGGAAAACACCCCATAAAAGTCACAGAATCGAAAATTACACCATTGCATTCGGCGTATCAGAGAACCCTGTAGCAAAATTTTCAAGCTCCTATCTACAAAAATGTGGAATTTCGTATTTTTTGCCAGAAGACAAATCACAGGTGCGTGTTTATTTGTTTGTTGTTTTTTTTTCTCTTTTCCCCAGGGGTCATCGTATCGACCAAGTGGTCCTAGAATGTTGCAAGAGGGCTGATTCTAACGGAAATGAAAAGTCCTAGTGCTCTTTTTAAGCGACCAAAAAATTGGAGGGCACCTAGGCCCCCTCCAACGCTCATTTTTTCTCCAAAGTCAACAGATCAAAACTTTGACATAGCCATTTTGTTCCACATAGTCAAAAACCATAATAACTATGTCTTTGGGAATGACTTACTCCCCCACAGTCCCTGGGGGAGGGGCTACAAGTTACAAACTTCGACCAGTGTTTACATATAATAATGGTTATTGGGAAGTGTACAGTCGTTTTTAGGGTTTTTTTTTTGTTTTGGGGGTGGGGTTGAGGGGAGGGGGCTATGTGGGAGGAGCTTTCCTTGGAGAAATATGTCATGGGGGAAGAAAAATTCAATGAAAAGGGCGCAGGATTTTCTAAAATTACTATAAAAAAAACAATGAAAAAATAAACATGGATAATTTTTTCAATTGAAAGTAAGGAGTAGCATTGATACTTAAAACGAACAGAGATTATTACGCATATGAGGGGTTCTCAAAATACTTTAGCATAAAGAGCGAGGTATTTAGGAGGAGATAAATACCTCGCTCTTTATGCTATAGTATTTTAGTAATTTCAACTATTTATTCTACGGCCTTTCTGATTCAGGGGTCATTCTTAAAGAATCGGACCAAAACTTACGATTTAGTGTAGAGAGCGAGGTATTAACGAGGGTACAAACCCCCTCATATACATAATAAAAATTTAAGAATATAAAAGTTTGTTACGTAAGTTAATTCTTAAGTTACGTATATTTTTTACTAATAAGAAAATTCGTTAAAAATTAAAATTTATAGTTGCCTTTTTGTGTAACCGAAAAATTGCATGGCAACTAGGCCTCCTTCCCCATCCCTTATTTCTCAAAATTGTCTGATCAGAACTAAGAGAAAGCCATTTAGCCAAAAAAGGAATTAAAATGTAAATTTCATTTTAATAATTTATGTGTGGAGAGCCAAAATCAAACATGCATTAATTCAAAAACGTTCAGAAATTACATAAAAAAAAACTAGTTTTTCTAACTGAAAGTAAGGAGCGACATTAAAACTTAAAACGAACAGAAATTACTCCGTATATGAAATGGGTTGTCCCCTCCGCAATCCTTCGCTCTTTACGCTGAAGTTTGACTCTTTACCACAATTCTGCTTTTTAAAACAATTAAAAGCGTTAGAATAAAGAGCGAGGGATTGCGGAGGGGACAACCCAATGGAGTAATTTCTGTTCGTTTTAAGTTTTAATGTCGCTCGTTACTTTCAGTTAGAAAAACTAGTTTTTTTTTTATGTAATCGTAACATATAACCAAGTATTATTTTTCAAATCTTATAATAATCATTTTTTTGTTGTGTTTTTAAGCTTTACCGTGTAGTTTGATTTCAGCCCATTTGAGCTTTTTTGGGAGTTTTTCAGCCAATTCATTTTTTGGGAATAATTCGGTATGGGTTTAGTAATCTCATTCTTTATAAGGAAACAGTAAAATTCTGGACACTACTTTAAAAATACTTACTTATGTCATTTCTATATACAGACCACTCCACCTTCCCTAATGGACAAACATGTAGCTCAAATTATATGCACTCATTGAATTTTCAACAGCGCCATTCTTTTCTTCTTATTAATTTAACGACAAACGGTAAACAAGTGACGGGAAGAAAAGACTCGCAATATTGAAATTCATTAAGTGTATACAATTTAGGCTATACAATTGTCCATTAGGGAGGGGGTTGAAATGAAGCACGCCACAGTTAGGAATACATAAGTATTTAGAATGATTTAAAGTAGCCTAGTTTCTAGAATTTTATTTCATTTTCTAACAAAAAATGGGGATACTAAAACAAAACCAATGGGTCTTATCTAATATTAGCAAATTACTTATTAAACAGTTTGTGGTAATCAACTATAAGAGAAGAGCAGCAAGTACCAATAATAACTGAACTCTACAACAGGTTCGCAAGTAATATATACCCTAATTACCGTTTGAGGTACTTGTTTGAAAGACTTAATCTCAAGCAAAAAGCTCTTGAGACGTCGCTCTTTACTTTTACAAATGTCCTGGCGGCGTTTGTGCCACCTACCCTTTTGGAATATTAAAAGTATGTTTAGGAAACTGTGGTATTTAAACTGTAGTTTTAACGTCACTCTTTACTTTCATATGAAAAATTTGTTTTTTTTTTTTAAATACACAGGATAATTTCTGTTCGTTTTCAGCTTTGAAATCGCTCTTTACTTTGATTTGAAAAACTTGTTTTTTAAAATATACAGGATAATACTGTTCGTTTTCAGTTTTAACGTCGCTCTTTACTTTCATTTGAAAAACTTCTTTTTTTAAATACACAAGATAGTTTCTGTTCGTTTTCAGTTTTAACGTCGCTCTTTACTTTGTTTTGAACAGGAATCGTCCTAATGACCTTTAAAGGTATTTTTTTTGAAAGACTTTATCTCAAGCGTCAAGCTCTTGGAATAATACAAGCGAAAAAATCTTAAGACGTCATTCTTTATTTTAATGAATGCCCTAGTGGCGTTTGTGCCACCTACCCTTTCGAACATAAAAAGTATCATTGAAGAAACTGGAGTATTTAAACTGTATTAACGTCGCTCTTTACTTTCATTTGAAAAACTTGTTTTTTTAAATACACAGGATAATTTTTGTTAGTTTTCAATTTCAATGTGGCTCTTTATTTTGATTTGAAGAGGAATTGTCCTAGTGGCCGTTTAAGGTACTTGTTTGAAAGACTTTATCTCAAGCGACAAGCTCTTTGGACGTGTTGATTTGGAAAACTTGTTTTTTTAAATACACACGATAGACGGGATAATTCCGTTCGTTTTCAATTTAACGTCACTCTTTACTTTCATTTGAAAAACTTATTTTTTTTTAATTTTTACACTCATAAAACAACAACTGTTTTTTCGCCTCTTTTCGGTTTTAAGGATTACCTACTTTGGGCTACCTATCTTAATGGTTACCTACCTTGGTAAAATAAGTTTTTCATTTGGTTCTAGAATTGCAGAGGCATTGAAAGTCTTGAATGATTTGCTGTCTGGAGGATAGCTAAATTTCTTGTCACCAAAATTAAAAACAGCCTGTTGATATGCCATTAGACTTACAGCCGCAAAAACTTCCGTCCTGGAAACATAATTTATTTGAGAAAACTCCTAGAATTGTCACATAAAAGCCGGATTTAAACTCAGTTTTTTATCTTTAGTGGGATTGCACTGTTCATTTGAAAAAAAAATCTATGCAGGTAAAGGAAGATAGAAATGGAATACGTAAACATAATATCTGATAAAAAGAAGAAAAATGCAGCGGAAATTAACCGGACTATTTTGACTTTAAGAAAAGTTATAACAGATGAGTACAAGGCATGCAAAATATATATGAAACCGAATGGTACATATTTTAATCGTGAGAGAGAGGGACTTTATCGCAAGTTTTAAGATTCTAATCGTGAGAGAGAGAGAGAGAGAGAGGAGAGAGAGAGAGGAGAGAAAAAGAGAGAGAGGAGAGAGAGAGTGGAGAGAAAAAGAGAGAGAGAGAGGAGAGAGAGAGAAAACACAGGGCAAATTTTTTTTTCCAGAAAAACAAACTTTAAATGATTCAAAATTCGATGGAGTCAATGTTTTCTCCTCTTGTAAGATCAATTTGATTCATTCTTTTATTTTATTTTTGACACTCTGGTCCAATAAGGAATTTTGTTTCGGAAAACTTAATTTTAATCTGTGAGAAGCCAATATGGCTCAGTCGAAGTTTTATGATTCTAAACATATTTTAGCTTTAATCCTCCAGTTTCTGTTGTAAGACTCCCTTTAAAATAAGGACTAGTACTAAAAGTAGACAGAAAATGTTAAAATTGTTTTTAAATGACTTATTTTTTATTAAATTATTTTTTGTAAATTATTTCATTATTATTATTTATATTTAATATATATTATTATATATATAATCCCTTTTGTCATTATTTTTTATAATTATTATTTTTTTATTAAATTAAAATTATTTTTAGCAAACTAAATTATTTTGTTATCAAGCCAATTGAGATCGAATACTAAATAATGTTTTAGATGTAAATTCTGCCAACATTACCATATTATTTGAGTAAATTCTCTACAACCAAGTTTGTAAGCAAACTCTAAAATATCATTGAAAATTCCTTCACAAGGGATTATTTCCTCGGGTACATTAAAACCAGAACATGAAGAGCATTCTTTACGAATTGTCTCCGTTGTTTGTTTTGCAGAGTTGAGCAGAAATAGCCTCTGAAACATTCATTTCTAGGTAGAAGTGTTTAGAAGACTACTGGGAAAGGGCTCATAATATTTGCTGAGCCTCAGTTCTGGTTTATTAAAAGTGAAAATTTAAGGCCCTATAGAATCATTTTAAGTTTCGGCATTTCAAGGATCGTCTTGAGGGTGGTTACGTCCTCAAACTATCCCACACCCTTCGAAAAAATTACACATTTTCTCTATTATTTAGTCTAGCTGTGAAACGAGCCAATGCAAATTCAATAGAGACGATACAAAACTAAAATTAGTCCCAATATGGTGTTTTCTATTTCTTATTACCTCTTTCCATAATTTATGCTGGACTCTATAAAAAAAAAACTAGAAGGTGAATTAGCTAGGACCAAGAAGACAGGAGATGGGAGCATGGATAGAAAAATTGTTCGGCCCCGGGTTTCACAGGAATTCAGGACGTTGCCCCATTGAATTGTTTTGTAGATACTTATAAATTGACATATTTAATTCGACATCGCAATTTATTAAATAAAATATAGGGCATTAATTAACTTCGATCGACATCAAAATGTGTGTTACTTCTTGAAAGGCTACTAGTAGTTGGAAGGTTAACAAGGCCTTGCATTCTAGGGGTAAGGACTAAGGTCGTCAATCCCCCCTAAAAAAATGACCAACTAAAGGAAAAATATGAAAAAATATTATAATTCTGTACATTCAGATAGGACCTTGGCATAAAAAAATTACTAGCTAGACTAAGTTTAATAGAGATTAAAAAAAAAAAAAACCACCGAAATTAAAAAAATCACTCCAATTTTGGACAAAAAGTTATTTCTGTTTTGTTTTTCATTTACAGATGGCGACTGTGCACACAGGGATGCCTGATCATTAAACTAATGATCAGGAGAATTCCTCTAGAGTTGGTTGAAGAGCTGTCAATTATAATTCTTCGTTGACGGTATTTCCCAGCTACAAAGGCATTGGTAGGGTGATACAATAAAACAGGGAACTATGCAGAAAACTGAATAAAATTTTCATAAAATTTCTACCAGATAATGGTTTAAATACCTGTATAGCCAGCAAGCTTCCTATTCAAATCAATTCACAGGGAATGATTAGTTAATAAGAGTGGAGAAGAACAGATTGGTCGATAAAAATTCTTTTCAAATGGAGATCTAGTACCAACTTAGAAACTGAACAAGAAATTTCTGAAAGATTGACCCTAAGAAAAGCTATCAATGCTAAAGCAATGCCTATCAGGAAAATTTTCGATTTCACAAAATCGGAAGAATTGAAGGACTCTTCATTAAGAGCTACTACATTTACCCTTGAGATTCCAAGTTGACAATAGAGTCAACCAGCCAGAAAACAGATGATTGAAGCACAAGGAAAAGAAAACGAAAGATAGTTCAACCCTAAATCTTTTATATTTGATAAAAAATAGTAGAATTTTTAGATAAATGGGAAGACTAAGGCTAAATCTTAAAAAGAATAGAAATTGCCCTAGATATGAGGAAGGCTGCCCCAAGTTCTTCATGCACAAGTAAAGAAATGTAGTTTAAAAACTGAAATTTAAGTAATTAATTAAATAGTCTTTTTCACAGGATGGCTGGTCCTTATCCCCCCATTGCACTTCAGAGCTGAAGGGCCTTGAGACGAAGATCATCACCACCAGTTCAGACCTTAAGTGTCGAGTGCCACATCCTTTACCTCTTTATTTAGTATGTATTATAAATATATATATATATATATATATATATGTATATATATATATATATATATATATATATATATATATATATATATATATATATATATATATATATATATATATATATATATATAGAAAATAGCTGCATAAAAGAGAGTTGGTGCCTGAAAAAGTAAAACTGAACTTAAAACTTCAAACGGGGAGAAATTACTATGAAAAAAGAAACGAAACTTAAAAGGAAGTTAAATAGCTATGAACAATAAAGCAAGGCTTTAAACGAACAGAAATTACGGCAAAAAGTGTTGTGTTACCGTCCTCAAATCCCCCAAAAGAATAGTGTCATATGCACTTTGTTAAAAACAAAGAGGTATTTTTAGGGTTTTTGTTCTTATCATATTATTAACACTATCAGAAAGCTTACAGTAAAGATTGCTTATACTTCCAGAATTCTTTTTTCCACTTAGTTTACATGTAACCTGGCACTAAGGCAGGATTTTTTTCGAGGGGGTGGAGGGTAATAATACATAAAATCTTATTTGAAATTTTGATGAAGAAACACTCAGAAATTTATTAAAATTAAGGATTTCAGGGTGAGGCCTGGGCTCCGAGCCCCCCTCTGTGCAAATCCATGCTTGTAACAACCTATGTAATTCTATCAGTATAATAGGTAATTATTCTAGTTCAGAAAATTAAATAAGCCCTTATTTTTGTCACTTTCTTCTTCCTTTTAAAGGTGTTCCTTTAAAACCCACAGAAAATCCACTGATTAAACAGAATTTTGATTGAAACAATCTATTTTTAGTACAGCAATAATATTACTCATTCTTTCAGGAGGTTTAAGGGGTGGCAATATAGCACTTATTTGTGTTAATTATGTTAGTTTTATGTTTCATTACTTAATTCATAACATTTTCCGCTCGCCCCGACTTATTTCCGCTCTTAGCTTTTCAATGAAAACTTTGCCTCCTTTTCAAACTCAAAGCTCAAACAAAGTCGACATACTACTTTTTTGAGAGCTATAAAACAGAATTTGAATTACCCAAGCTTAACCTTAATATAATCTCTTTAGGAGTTATGCTTTCCTGGTTATCAAATTGCCAGATATAAGTAATAGCCTTCAACCAATTGGAATAAAAGCGTTTCCTTTAGAGACATTTTTCTTTCTGACCTGGGAGGTTTAGCTTATAATCGTAATGCATTTTGCTTTATCAATCAATTATTCCTTGTTGACTTTAATATTGTAGCTGTCTGCGTATGAACTATATAGGACCCAATGTAACATTGACATGGGATAATCTATTGAGAAAATGGGATAATCAAATGAGAAAGTCTATTGGTTTGGTTATGTAACCAAAAGGTGAAACATTGATCTATTGGTTATTATTAAATCTGTTTTTTTTTTCAAGCCTAGATTGCGTTGAGTTGATCATGTACTTGGAATAAGTTCTCAACACAGGTACCCTAGGGACAGAGGAGGGAGATGGGCCATAAAGTTTCCCGTATCCCCTATCCGAAAACCCTGTTCCAGAATGACAAAAGCGACCAGGCAACTAATGGAATCAAACCAGTGGGTTTCACTCGCAGAGCAGACGGCAGCAAAGCGTTCAGCATGGACACAACAAGCATCTGAGATCCTTGATGGCAGGAATGGGTACGGCAGATTGTCACCACAAGCACGAGTAAAAAAGTAAGACTATTGCTTAAGCATTGGGAAAAATGACCTCAGGGTCTTGGGGAAATTAGGTGGGCCTTGAGACAGCTGTTCGTTCCAACTAGCTGAAGGCTTAGCGAAGGACCACAACAACAGATCACAATTCAAGCAGCAGAGAAAATAAAGGATTAAACTAGTTGAAATACTTTGGTATATGCATTGAAGAGTCAACCACGGGTTTTAAAACATCAGTACCTAATGCAAAAATATAATTTTTGTGGAGGTAATGATAAATCATACTCCCACCGTCGTCAACATTGTACAATATTCGTGTCACAATATTCGAAATCATCAACTACATCCTTATGCCATTCAATGTTAAAGCCGCTGTGCCGCCAAAATCGCACTACAAATCATTTTTAACACTATCTAAATTATTGTGCATTGAATCAGAGAAGCATTTTGATCATTTCATCTTATCTGTCATCATCATATTATTATTGTTTGATAATCACATTTTCTATAGATTAATTTCAATCTGTTGTTTGTTAAATGTGGATCTTTTTGAATTTGCTTTTACTATTACTTTTCTTTCGCCAGGTCTGTGAAGTCCTGCATCGCCTGATTTCAGTTGTAGGTTTTCTCATATTTAAATGAACTCTCTTTCTCTATTTCCTATCTCTTTTTTTCTATTTTGATGGGTAAATGTCTTAATTATTATGTGTTTAAATGCGTAATAGTTTAATGATAAAAAACTTTGTTTCATGATCACCCTCTTTACAGTCCATGCCACCTTTGTGGGGATTTCGTCTTACTGATTCTCAATACATGGCTTAATTTCTTTGTGGTTATATTGCAAATAAAGGAGAAAGACTTTGCGATCAAGCTCGGACTAACATACACACATCTGCAAGTTTTGGATCTGTTTTTGAGAGGCAGCCTACAAGAGAAAAATCCTTTGAGTTTGCAAGATATTCAGAACGGAAAGCGGTATGATTCCTGGATCTTGGAGTTTTCCCGGAAGCACTAAAGATTGCAAGAGTGGTTCCTCTTCATAAAGGAGGGGAAAAGATGACCCATGAAATCGAAGATGATGCATGAAGTTATATGAGAAAGCGGTACATACCCAGTTAAGCTATTATATTGAGAAGAATACAATTCTAATGGAAAACCAATTTAGATTCAGAGAAGGGCTATCCACAAATATGGCAGTTCTGAAATTGTTCGATTGGGTTAGTGATGCATCTGGTCTCGTAACCGCAGATGTCTTTTTGGATATGAAAAAAGCGTTTGATACGGCGGACCACTCAGAGCTTATTCAAGCTCTTGACTTGATTGAGGTGAAGGGTTCAAGCCTAGAGTGGTTTTCATCGGATCTACACAACCGGTATCAGACAGTTAAGAATGGATCATTTTTATTTTCAACAAAGAAAATAGAGTGCGAAGTCCCAGGGTCAATCCTTGGACCCCTCCTTTTCATCATTTTCATTGATCGAGTGAAGCATTACCTGTCGGAGGCTGGTGTCATCCTGTTTGCAGATGAGACTTTGCTCTTCTTGGTAGCACCTTCAATTGATGTTTTGCATAATAAAATCCAAAATGCAGTTTCTGAATCTCTATCTTTTTTTCAAGAAAATCTGTTAGCCCTAAGCTTTTCCAAAAATTTCTTCGTGATATTTTCTAGGTTTTCGTCAAGTGCTGGAAATGATCAAATCACGGTTCAAGGAAATGTGATGAAAAGAGTAGCAAAAATGAAGTATTTGGGGTTTATAATTACTGAGAACCTGTCGTGGAAAAACCATTCAAGTGCAATAGCTGAAAAATTAAGCAGAGATCTTGGGGTGATGCGAAGAATTCAAAATTTAGTCCACAAAAAGATTCTAAAAATGATTTATTATTTTATATTTTGTCCATACATTAGCTACGAATGGTCTATGTGGGCAACTAATTTTGTAGAAAAATTTGAAAATAGTGCAAAAACTTCATAATAGAGCTGTAAAATTATGATCGGAAAGAAATGATTCTGATGAGGTTCCTGTTTATGAGCAACTTAAAAAGAATAAGTTAATGGATGTACCCGAATTCGAGATTACCAAGTCGCGATTTCCCTGTATAAATATTTGAATCACATGCTTTTGAAAATCTTTCTACTTTTAATAGAGACCGTCATGATCATAATACAAGAAAAGCTGAAAACTTAACTCATGACTTTAGGGTTACCATTCGGGCATTTTTGTGATTTGCCATTATGGTCCCCATGTGTGGAATATATTGCCCGAGGGTGTGAAAAATACGCCTAGTCTTCCGGCTCCCAAATCACGGGCAAAGAAATTTGCCTGTGACTTTTCTCGTGAGTGATTTTGATGTGAAGCCCGCTCCGGGTTGTCATTCTATTCAAGGCATTTTCCTGATTTTCTTTGCTGTTAATTTTTTTGTTTTCTACCTTCTTCTTGTCTTTTCCTCTTTCTCTGTTTTCCTTTCTTCCTTCAGCAATTTAGTTTCTTGTGTGTTGAGTAGCGTGCAATGAGTCTTGTTTTAATTAGCTGAGGATAATAACCTTGCTTGTCCTTCCAAGCAACAAAAGTGTTATGATGTAAACGATATACTTGAAAATGCACGCATCAGAATACAGATGGAATTGGAAATTCCGCTTACTTCAAAATTTCGCCAAAATTTCTCAAAAACGGCTTTTGGGTCACATTTAAAATAACGGTATTGCTGGAAGATATTTTTAGCCTCTTTTGGTACACGTCTTGTTAGAGGAATTTCTGGTGTTTACAATTATTAAAAAGCACAGATGAATAGGGGATGGTCGCTAGATGACCTTGAATTCTTTGATAGCAAATCTTCCCAATATTTCCGTAAAATATTTTGAATAACAATCTTTTATTTTGTTATAGAAATTCAAAATACGTGCTAAGAAACCTTTGGCTCATAAGAGCTCGTGTGTTGTAATTTTATAAAAAAAAATTCCAATTATTCAGCAGTCTGGTTTTTTTCTACCATTTATTTATGATTTCTATTTCTTGAAGATGATTCTAAGCTTCTTCAAACACAACTTATGGTGCTTCCCTAGATGACCCAAAGAAGCTAACAGAAGTGTCTAAAACAAAATATATTTGAGAAAAGTTTTCTAACAAATACACAAGACAGGCAATACATATTTCACAGAAAAAAAGAAAATAAATAAATTTGAGAGTAGTGACTGGCTCTTGAATAAATGTTATTAGTAAAAAAAAGAAAAAAAAAGAGAAAAACAAGAGTTAAGAGCTCATATGGCACTTGTGACGAGGCCAGAAGAGCCAAGAGCCAAGAGCTCATATGGTATGACCTCTAGCAAAATTCTAAGAATCAATTGATTGATTTAAAAGGAAAATCTGAGGCTTAATGCCGGTCGGGATTTAATAAGAGCTCTGAGTCACGAGGTCCTTTTAAATATCAAAATTCATTAGGATCTCCCTTCAGTCCCCATATGGTCGAATCGGGGAAACCGACTTTATCAAGTCAGTTTGTCCAGCTCCCTGACACGCCTACCAATTTTCATCGTCCTAGCACGTCCAGAAGCACCAAACTCGACAAAGCACTGAACCCCACCCCCTAACTCCCCAAAGAGAGCGGATCCGGTGACGTCAATCACGTATCTACGACATTTGCTGATCCTACCCACCAAGTTTCATCCCGATTTCTCCACTCTAAGCGTTTTCCAAGATTCCCGGTTTCCCCCTACAGCTCCCCCCAATGTCAGCAGATCTGGTTGGGATTTGAAATAAGAGCTCTGAAACATGAGTTTATTCTAAATTTCAAATTTCATTAAGATCCGGTTGCCCGTTCCTAAATTAAAAATGCCTCAATTTTTCTAATCTTTCCAAATTAACACCCACAGCTCCCCCAAAGAGAACGGATCCGTTACAATTATGTCAATAACGTATCTGGAACTTGTGCTTCTTCTTCCCATCAAGTTTCATCTCGATCTCTCCACTCTAAGAGTTTTCCAAGATTTCCGGTTTCCAAGATTTCTGTTTTCCCCCTCCAGCCCCTATGTCCCCGGATCCAATTCGAAATGAAAATGGAGCATCTGGGACATAAGATCCTTCTATATATCAAGTTTCATTAAGATCCAATCACCCATTCCTACGATAAAGATACCTCAATTTTCACGTTTTCCAAGAATTCCGGTTTCCCCATCCAACTCCCCCCAATGTCATCGGATCTAGCCGGGATTTAAATGAGAGCTCTAAAGCGCAAGATCCCTCTAAATATCAAATTTCATTAAGATCTGATAACCCGTTCTTAAGTTACAAATACCTGATTTTTCTAATTTTTCCGAATTACTTCCCCCCCTCAACTCCGCCAAAGAGAGCAAATCCGGCATGGTTATGTCAGTCACGTATCTTAAACTTGTGCTTATTCTTCCCACCAAGTTTCATCCTGATCTCTCCGCTTTAAGCGTTTTCCAAGATTTCCAGTCCCCCCGACTCCCCCTCCCCAATGACGCTGGATCCGGTCGGGATTTGAAATAAGAGATCTGAGTTACGAGGTCTTTCAAAATATGAGATTTCATTAAGATTTGATCACTCCTTCGTAAGTTAAAAATATCTCATTTTTTCTGATTTTTCAGAATTAAACTTCATCCCCCCAACTCCCCCAAATAGACCGGATCCGTTCCGGTTATGTCAATCACGTACCTAGGACTTCAGCTTATTTTTCCAAACCAAGTTTCATCCCGATCCCTCCCCTCTAAGTGTTTTCTAAGATTTTAGGTTCCCCCCTCCCAACTCCCCCCAATGTCACAAGATCCGGTCAAGATTTAAAATAAGAGCTCTGAGACACAATATCCTTCCAGAAATCAAATTTCATTAAGATCTGATCAACCGTTCGTAAGTTAAAAATACTTCATTTTTTCCATTTTTCCGAATTAACCGGCCCTCCACTCCCCCAGATGGTCAGATCGGGAAAACGACTATTTATAATTTAATCTGGTCCGGTCCCTGATACGCCTGCCAAATTCCATCGTCCTAGCGTATCTGGAAGTGCCTAAACTAGCAAAACTGGGACAGACAGAGAGACAGACAGACCGACCGACAGAATTTGCGATCGCTATATGTCACTTGGTAGATACCAAGTGCCATAAAAAACTCTGTGATCAGGCATGTACAGATTACAGGAAAGCGTATTATTTTGAAAGTCTTCGATTGTCACTAGGTTGCCTTATTTTCAGTATCAATGATTTTCAAAAATGAATTGCCATGTTTAAAGGATTCAGTACTTTAATGGATTATCCTATTTCGTCCATTATAAACTTATTTAGTTTTTGTGACCAAAATATGTAGAATTGATTTGGCGGTCTTACCGTATTCAGTTCTAGTTAAACTTACATCATTAGAAAAGGTACATGTTGTTTCCCAATTAAACGAAGTAGGACACTTGCTTTCAAGTTCAAGAAAACGCAGTCCCTAAAAAAGTTCTAGCATGCATGGTAGGAAAATGCTAAAATTCAGCTAAAAGTAAATATCATTTGAGGAAATTAGCAGCTTTCGGAGCCCCCTATGATGCAACCCACTTTGAATGAACACCTTGGCGACACAAGGTCTATAAAATTTCGTTGTCTTTTCAATCAAATTTCATAGTCAAACCACAGCTCTCGATGGTAGCTAGTCCCCTTAGAGAACTCGCTAACAGATTCTTTGTCTTTGAGACGGTTAGCCGACACTGATCCTCGTAAAATGATTTTAAGGTATGAAATTCCCTAAGTTTTATGAATGCTCGCTAAATTCTTTTAACAACTAAGTCAAATTTTTAAATTCCAATGATGGAAAAATCTTAATATTATTAAATGATTTCATCGACCATACCACCCTTTCATTTATAAATAGTAAATATAACATCTATATATAAATAAATAAAAATTGTTGTATTGAATTTTATCACATTTAAATTTATTTTGTAGGTTTTAGCTGTTTAGTCTAATTTTTCCGTTTTCTCCTTTGTTTTTGTTTGCAAGGCACCTAGACGCAAAGCCAAAAAAGGGCGTTAAATTTACTTTTTAATTTTTACCCCCTTTATTTGCACATCAATATATTTTCACTTAATGTATAAAATTCTAACAAAAAAAAAACTTATTTTCATAATGTAAAACGAAAAATGGACTGCTTGCAGCAAAAAAAAAAACTATCTATGTTGATGGCGCAATGTTCTACTGTCCAAAACAATTTTCCGCTTTTCTAAACATTTAAACTTCAAGTTGCATCACTTTTGAAAAAAAAAACGTGTGAGATTTACTTATCCAATGCCTACACTTCTGACAATCTAACACTCCAAATCTTGAGAAACACGAAGAAACAAGTTTACTAAATTGAAGTTTCTATAAGAGACTACTATTATTTTGGGAGAAGAAACCCCCCAAATCAAAGCTAGGATATGGGATGTTACTAAAATCAACGTATAAACAAGGAACAACGGGAGGTTCGTTTAAGAAAAATCATTTTTCATACTTAAATCTGGCAAATCAAAGCATGCCTTAGGATTTCTAAAACAGCTTTCTAGCTTTCCTAAAAGAGTTCAGTCGTGTTCGAATAGCCGATGCGTTAGAGCAATACGAAGCATCAGTCAAAACAATATAATTCCTTTGACTAGTTACGGTAGATAATAACGTAAACTGGCAGGTGGCGTAAACTGGCAGGTGGCTAGTTTGACAGGACGTCAAACTAGATACACTTTTTGCCCCCTGGGCTAATTTTAGGTCAATTTATACCTGAAAACCGTGATTTTCTAATCACAGATCCTGACATTTCCTTTGATTGTTACATAACAGTCAATGCCTATATATTTTGCAATGCCTAGTTATACTCGTACAAAAACTTTTGGTAAATGTTTACTTTCGTTCCAAGTGCTCTAAAGTATTACTGCATATAGCAAGATTCTGATGATCGCATATTGTTTCTTGGTCATTATTAGAGAAGTGCATCCATTTCTGGTTGACCCTACTCCTCCATGGGGCAAACTAAAAATGCGTAAAGTGGGCTTGCTTACAGGTAACATTACCTATAGAGCGAAGCGTATTAGTCCATGAGCCCCGCGGGTAGCGGGCGAGGTCTGTATTCTATATTTATTTAATAAGCCTCGTTTGAGGTTTTTCTTAAGTTTTTTTTTTTTAGTTTTATCACTCTTTGTTGAATAAATACACGAATAAATATATTAATATAAATATATGAAAGATTGCCCACTCCTCGATATCTTGCTCTTTCCTGCCGTCGTTTACCTGTGCCATTTAAAAAACACTTGGAAAATTATAGGTTCTATAACTATTTTAGTTCTATGATTATCTACTTTAGCTCTTCTGCCCTAGGGATGACGCGTGGACGGATAATAGATATACTTATCTATTAACAAATGAACTAACATCATTTTTAAGCAATCCTAATAAAAGGGTTTAATGCCAGAATTTCCTCTCACTCAATCGGACTATCTGTCTTGGCTTTTTCTACAATTAGCCATGGCTTGATGCCCACACTTACTTGATTTTAATCGTAAATTAAATAATAAAACAAGTTTTTTAAGTGAAAGGAGCGGCATTAAACTTAAAACGAACAGAAATTACTTCGTATATGAAAGGAGCTGCTTCCTCATCAACGCCCGGCTCTTTACGCTAAAGTTTGACTTTTTCTCTTAACTCTTCTTTTTAAAACAGTAAAAAACTTTAGCGTAAAGAGCGGGGCGTTGATGAGGAAGCAACCCTTTTCATATACGAAGCAATTTCTGTTCGTTTTAAGTTTTAATGTCACTCCTTACTTTCAGTTAAAAAACTTATTTTTTTTTTTATTTAATTTCTGAACGTTTTTGAATCAATGCATGTTTTGACTTTGGCTCTCCGTAGAGGAATAATTAAAACAAAATTTGTATATTTATTTTTTTTTGGCTAAATGACTTTCTCATGGTTTTGATCAAATGATTTTGAGAATAAAAGAAGCAGGGGAGGAAGCCCAGCTGCCCTCCGATTTTTTGGTTACTTAAAAAGGCAACTAGAACTTTTAATTTTTTACGAATGTTTTTATTAGCAAAAGATATACGTAACTTATAAATTAGCTTACGTAACGAACTTTTGTATTCTCATGTTTTTATTACATATATGAGGGGTTCACCCCCTCGTCAGTACCTCGCTCATTACACTAAAGCTTAAATTTTGTCCCAATTCATTAAGAATGACCCCTGAATAACAAAAGCCGTAGAATAAATAGTTGAAATTAATAAAAATACTTTAGCGTAAAGAGCGAGGTATTAGGAGGAGGTGAGCCCCTCATATACGTAATAATTTCTGTTCGTTTTAAGTTTTAATGCTGCTCCTTACTTCCAGTTGAAAAAACTTTTTCATATTTATTTTTTCATTGTTTTTTTTTTAAATAATGCTAGAAAATTCAGCGCTCCCTTCATAGAAATTTTCTTCCCCCATGACAAATTCCTCGACAGAAAGTTCCCCCAACATATCCCCCTCTTCTCAACCCCTCCTCCCAGCCAAAAAATCCCCCTGAAAACATCTTTATACTTCCCAATAACCATTACTATATGTAAGCACTGGTCAAAGTTTGTAACTTGTAGCCACTCCCACGGGGACTGCGGGGGAGTAAGTCGTCCCCAAAGACATAGTTATAAGGTTTTTTGACTACGCTGAATAAAATGGCTATCTCAGAATTTTGAGCCGTTGACTTTGGAAAAACAATTAGCGTGGGAGGGGGACTAGGTGCCCTCCAATTTTTTTGGTCACTTAAAAAGGGCACTAGAACTTTTCATTTCCGTTAGAATGAGTCCTATCGCAACATTTTAGGACTACTGCGTCAATACGATCACCCCTGGAAAAACAAAAAACAAATAAACACGCATCCGTGATCTGCATTCTGGCAAAAACTACAAAATTCTACATTTTTGTAGATAGGAGCTTGAAACTTCTACAATAGGGTTCTCTGATACGCTGAATCTGATGGTGTGTTTTCGTTAAGATTCTATGATTTTTAGGGGGTGTTTACCCCTATTTTCTAAAATGAGGCAAATTTTCTCAGGCTCGTAACTTTTGATGGGTATAACTAATCTTGATGAAATATATATTTAAAATCAGCATTAAAATGCAATTCTTTTGATGTAACTATTGGTATCAAAATTCCATTTTTTAGAGTTTTGGTTACTATTGAGCCGGGTCGCTCCTTACTACAGTTCGTTACCACGAACTGTTTGATCAACAATAAAGTATAGCGTGTCTGCATGCTTAAAGTGTTAGGTACAATTATTCTGCATAAAATGTAGTAAAAATTGCTTTCTTAATTCACACTGTCCAAATACTTTACCTCAACCACCTACCGTTCACACATATAGCTCAAATTATATACATTCCATCTATTCTGTCACTTCTCTTTGCCTTGTCTCAAGCTAAGTGGAAAGAAAATAACGAAAAAAAAACCGGTTCTATAATGCGTCAATGAATGAACAACTTAAGTGGTAGTGGGTTTATCATACAAGTACCTTTGTTTCCTGTCAAAAGTGATTACCATATATATATATAATTTTTGTTACTGCTGATATTATGACAGCTTTCCACGATTTGCAATACATATTGTTTTCAGTAAAACAGATATGACGCCTTTAGGAGGCTTGATGGTAGTACGTTAGTTCCATTCACATTCGTGATAATTTTGGTTCGTTTTAAGCATGAATGTTTTGTAAAGATCAATATAAGTTTCACTTATTTATTCATAGTAATTTCTGTCTGTTTTGAGTTTGTTTTGATTATTTCTTTTATTTTAGCTCGTTTTGCAATTACTTATTTATTCATAGTATTTTCTGTTTCATATTTTACATTACCTTATTTTTGGGCTATCCTTTTCAGATTTTAACATCCCATTCGTTAAGTTCTTTAAGCTTTTCAAACAGTTCGTGGTAACGAACTGTAAGTAAGGAGCGACGCGGCTCGATATTAACCGAGAGTCTAAAAAAGAGACTTTTTATATCAATACATATATGGAAAGAATTGGCTTATTATGTTGATTCCAAATATATAATCTTAGTGTTACCTATCAAAGGCTACGAGCCTGAGATAATTTGCCTGATTCTCGAAAAGGAGGGGAGATCACCCCCCTAAAAGTCAAAAATCTCAATGAAAATCACACTACCAGATTCAGCGTACCAAAAAATCTTATTGTAGAGGTTTCAAGCTCCTATCTGCAAAAATGTGGAATTTAGTTTTTTTTTGCCAGAAGTAAGATCACGGATGCGTGTTTTTTTGTTTTTTTCTGCTTTCTTTTTCCCAGCCATGATCATATCGAACCAGTAGTATCCTAGAGCATCGGGAAAGAGCTCATTTGAACGAACAATGAAAGTTCGAGTGTCCTTTTTCAGTGACCAAAAAGATTGGAGAGCAACTTGTCTCCCAAGCACGCCATTTTTCCCCCCAAAAAGTCCGATTAAAATTGAGATAGCCATTGTTTCTGCATAGATGAAAGGCCAAAAAAACACCTTTTATGATAGCATGACCCTCCCCCCCAAAGCCCCTGAGGAAAGTTCTTTAAGTTATAAAACTTGCCCATTGTTTGTGTATGGTATTTTTTATTGGGTAGTTTGCATACACTTTTTAGGTGATTTTTTTTTCTGGAAATATTTCCCGCGGGGAATATTATCCATGGGAGGGAGTTTCTGGCGAGTGAGCTATTCAGTGGAAATCTTACACTGGGGGAATATGACAAAATTCCTATTGGAAATTCTTTTTATTTGCCTTACTTTCTCTTTGCCGACTCAATTTTACGCGTGGATATGCTAAGGGTAATTGTCCAGGGTATATTTTCACCGGAATTGAATCATCTTGGGTATCTTTACGTCGGTTGGGGGGACTTTCCCCTGGAGGTGGAACCGAATTCCTCGGGATTATCAAAGAAAAACATCAGAAATTAAATTTAAAAAACATTTTTTTTTCAACTGAAAGTAAGGAGCAACTTAAAATTAACAGAAATTGTTACGTTTATGGAGGGGGTTACCCCATACTCAACACCTCGGTCTTCACTCTAATGCTTGAATTTTGTCCCAGTTCTTTATAATGAGAGTTCTTTTATTGTTCAATTAGAACAATAAAAAGATTCTTTAAGGCGCTAAAAAACTTTAGTATGAGGAGCGAGATATTGAGGAGATGTCAAACTCCTTCATATACGTAACAATTTCTTTTCATTTTAAGTTTTAATGTTGCTCCTTGCTTTCAGTTGAGAAAACATGCTTTTAAAACTTAATCTACTTAAGAGCTAATATTTTGGATTGCGATTTAATTTTTTTTTTTTTTGGCAAAATACTATTATTTAATGGGGATCTCCAGTCTTCTGCAGGTTTTTTTTTGTGATAATTATTTACAGTATATATACTTAAAAATTACGGCTGGGTTTTCTATCAGAGAAATTGAACATCTGCATGATTCTTGACCTTCTACTGGGCTGAAGCCATCCTGTGGACGACCTTGAGCATAAACGCGTTTTAATTATCATTTTGTTAAGAATTTTCTGACTTTCTTTTTTGTTTAACTGTTGATATTTTTTTTTTAACAAAAAAATGTGCCTTCTACATAGTCGTATTTAAACTATATTAGTCTCGCGTCTTTACAAACAATATTTTTTCAAATTTTATTGAAAGATCCTTTTTTTTGGTATAATCTTTGAAGTATCTTAATAGCGAAAATTATTTTTGCAAAAAATATGATATGCACTGGTTTTATAACAAGACAATTATGAAACTCTTTTCCATTAAACTCTTTCTTCAGCAAAAAAAAGTTTGTAGTTAAAAAAAAAACAATGTACAATTGTATGAACATAACAAACAGCACCAAAACCCCGACTAGGGGTTTTGAATCCTAAAAGTTAATTAAGGAGCAGAAATTGAGCGTACCTTGGCTTGTTGAAAAATTCTTTTTGCGGTCCCGTCCACTTTCCATTCAAAGCAAAATCTATCTCTTGGGATTCAAGGTCAAGGAAACAACCGACAATGTCCCCTGGCTTCCATCTATCCAGGCTATGGCTTGCAGGAAGAGCGTTATACCAAATTAGCTTACGAGATCCGTCAAAAGCAATTGAGTTTTCATCGTCACCGGTTCCATAGCCATCCTATTTGGAAAAAAGAAAAATGACCTATAGAAACAGGCATTCAGAGACTGGTTAGCTCAGAAATTACCCTGGTAATCCAAATTAACCAATTTGGTTAACACAAAAGAGCATCAAATATCATAAATAAAAATACTTTGTGCAGAACTGATATTTTTTTAGCTGGATATATATTCAATTGTTACATCGCGGTTTCTAAGGATTGGCATTCATTTTCCAAATTAAAATACTTATAGCTTGGCTAACATAATTAGAAAGAAAGAAAAATAACTGAAAATAGTTAGTTTGTTATTCGTCGATTACCCACTCTGTCCAATTACATATCCAATTACTGTCATACACAAGTCAACACAACCCATTTTGGAGGAACATTCTCAAAGCCAGTTGGTTAAGTGGTGTCCAAAAAACAAACTTAGATGATACTGATTCCGAGTGAAATTAGATTCAGCGGAGATAAAATTGATTGGCAGGCTATTTTCTGACGAACATCTATAGTTCAAAATTAGTAGCTTATAGAAGTTCAAATGCTTAGATGTTTTAAGTTTTAGAAGGCAACATGTCAAACTATTCTTTTTTTCCAGAGCCTAAACAATGTTTTTCTTATAAGGTTCGTAAAATAATCCGGATTCTTAGCACCCGAATCCCTTTATGATTGTCATCACAGAAATAACTCTTGGTTCCAAAAATCTACTTTTCTGCCAGGTTATCTTCACATGCATAGATTGTTTATTTCTAAAAGCTATAAAATTGCTTGGTGATTCATTTATAATTTCTGATGGTCTAAGTTTTGAATTTGCATAATATTTAATTCCAAATATAAAGATGTCTTGAATTTTGGAAGGCATCATTCCAAACCATTATTTCATTTAGCGCCCAAAAGATATTTTTGTAAGAAAATGATTAGTTTTTTTTTTCATTTTTAGCAACTGCACCCCATTTTAAGCATCATCTCAATAACAACTGTTGGTTCCAAAATCCACTTTTCTGCCAGGTTATCTTCACATGCATAGATTTTTGATGTCAAAAAATTATAAAATTGCTTAATGAATCATTTATGAATTCTGAGAGACCAGGTTCTGAATACGCATAATATTGAATTTCACATACAAAGATGTCTTGAATTTTAGAAGGCAGCATTCCAAACCATTTTGATTATTTGGAGCCCAAAAGATATTTCTGCAAGAAAATGATTATTTTTTTTTCATTTTTAGCAACGGCACCCCATTTTAAGCATCATATCAAAAAACAACTGTTGGTTCCCAAAATTATCTCCCAACCCTATATATGCTTATCCGCTTAGCTGTGCAGATTGTTGATTCCTTATATTGTTAGAATTGTTTGGCAAGGCATTTATACTTTCTGACAGGCATGAAGAGCTCTGCATATGTACCTTATGTAATTTTGATGTACAGATGTCTTGAATTTTGTGAAGTAGTGTGGCAATAGGTTCTTGTTCGAAGCCAAAGAAATCGTTTTACAGAGAAACAAAATTAAATTGATCCTAGTTTTTAGCATCAACGCCAAGCTTTAATAGTCATCTCTAAAATAACTGCTGGTTTCAAACTCTAATTACTATACTATACGTAATTGTCTGCTCAGCTGGATTGATAGCTGACTTACAGTAAGCAGCTACGAGTCTCTTTTTAGTTTTCAGCAATTCAATACTTAATAAGGGCGATCTAGTATTTTCTGACCTGTTCTTTCTTTTTAAAGTTGGTTAGCGTCTCCCTCATCTTTTTGCGCTCTGCTGTAGTTTGTAAATTCTTCCTCTGGTTGAAGTTGGTGATTTTTCATAATGTTTTTTTTTATCTCTTTTCTTTTTCTTGTCTTTAGTATGGTAGCTTAAAAGTTAATTCTACAAGTTTTGACTGTTTTGCAGACAAATGTTTTTCTACCCTGATAACTTCAAATTGCAACGGGCTAAAATTTTAACTCTGCATTACCTCACTGCAGCATTATCCCGCCTAAGGCCAACACAGCTTCACATGCTCCTCCTCCAATCCAATCTATTCAAAGCCTCCATCTATACACCCTCCCAGGAAGTTCCCATATACCTCAAGTCTTTCCTTACATCCCCACCCTAGCCAGGGACGACTTACTATGTTTGCCCCTAGACGGTTGGCTGACGAGAACAATCTTTGGCAATTTGTCATCCTTCATCCACAGAACGTGCCTTAGCCATCTCAAAATTTCTCTCATTATAGCTCTAGAAAGAGGGACTGAACCACCCTTTTTGTACAATCCACTGTTTAAGATAAGGTCATTCAGTCGGGTACCCAAACAATCCGTAAGCAATTTCGCTGGAAAACATATTTTTGGATAACAAATTTTTTTCAACTGTGAAAAAATACCCTGGGCCAAGGATATTCTACTTTAACATCTTCACTGCAACCTCCGTGTTTCCTAGTAATACTACCCCGGTAAGTGAAGCTATCCGCTAGATCGACCTTCTTATTACGCAAAATCACCTTTTCACCTTCACTTATTTCTAGTCTTAGCGACTTAGTCTTCTTAACATTAATCTTCAAACTTATTCTTTTGCCCTGAACTCGCAAAACCTATAAAAGTTCATTCATTTTTCAAACACGCTTAATCTAGAATGCTAAAAATCATCCGCATAATCAAGATCATGGAGTTTTACTTCCCCGTTTTATCTCGTGTTCTCCCATTACCTTTGCTGCGCTTCTTAAAACAAGGTCTATCAGAAAGATTCATATAAATGGTGATGGACCGCAACCCTGCTTAACTCCTGATTTCAATACGAAAGCAGCAACTAAGCTCATTTCCTACCCTAACCGCAGCGACGTTTTTCTCGTTTAATGTATTTGTCTGGCATACCATACAAGGATAAAACCTTCGGTAAACCTCTTCTATCAGCTGAATCAAACGCTTGCTCATAATCTACAAAATTGAAGACTAGAGGCGTTAAATAACTCAGGCACTTCTCAATTACTAATCTAAGAATGAAAATTGGTCGACACATCCTCTACCCTTCCTAAGACTACATTGTTTTTCTCTTAAAATATAAAGCATCTCAAAGACTCAAAAAGCACCGTCTTACTAAGTAATTTGCTAACCACAGAAACCAGGCTAATGCCTCTATAATTCCCACACTCATTCTTAACCCTTTCTTATCGAGTGGTTTAATTAAAGTTTTCTTAAAATCACTAGGCACTTCCCTTTTTTCAAAAATCATATTAACGATATTCAGTAGCTTATTTTTAATCTCACAACCACCATATTTAAGAAACTCACTCTCTAGAACCTTATTATTTTTTAATCATTTTAATAATGTCACTAATTCTTCCTCACGAAATAAGCCTTCCTTCACATTTAGCGTGTCACAAACTTTTTCATTTTTTCCTGTAACTCTTATCACCATTGAGCACATTTTCAAAATATACTACTCATCACTCTTGAACCCTTTCGTTATCACTAATTGTGGTCCCGTTCCTATCTTTGACTGGGACAAGTTTCGATTGACTATTCCTTCTCAATTTATTAACATGCCAGTACAATAAATTACTATTATGCTGTCTGGCTGCATCTACCAGATCTTCGATAATTTCATCCATAGCCTCCACTTCACATCTCCTTAGCCAAAATGTTCTCCACTTTTTTTTACACCCCTCTTATTTTCATATGATCTATCACTCAAACAATTCTTCTAGAATCCAGTCCTCCTTTCTTTCAAACATAAAGCATTTTCACTAAAAATCATAGCTACGTTTTTAACTTTCTCGTCTAAGACAAAATGATAAAATGTTCTCCACTTTTTTTTACATCCCTCTTATTTTCATATGATCTATCACTCAAACAATTCTTATAGAATACAGTCCTCCTTTCTTTCAAACACAAAGCATTTTCACTAAAAATCATAGCTACGTTTTTAACTTTCTCGTCTAAGACATAATAAGCTTCTTCACAAACTATATTCCTAAAATTATTCCATCATTTTTCTAAATTGTCAAATATGAAACCATCCAGTTTAGTATTCACCTATTCCTGGATTCTATCAAATTCTCATCTTGGTGTCTACCAGCGTCATAGCTTCCCGGACCGGAGTTATTCTTTCTAAATTAAGCTTTAAATTGACCCCAGAAACTACTAGATGATGTCTGTAATTTTAACAGTAATTAAATAAAAAAAAACAAGTTTTTTAACTGAAAGTAAGGAGCGGCATTAAAACTTAAAACGAACAGAAATTAATTCGTATATGAAAGGGGCTGCTTCCTCATCAACGCCCCGCTCTTTACGCTAAAGTTTGATTCTTTCTCTCAACTCTTCTTTCTAAAACAGTAAAAAACTTTAGCGTAAAGAGCGGGGCGTTGATGAGGAAGCAGCCCAATTCATATACGAAGCAATTTCTGTTCGTTTTAAGTTTTAATGTCGCTCCTTACTTTCAGTTAAAAAAACTTGTTTTTTTTATATTTAATTTCCGAACATTTTTGAATCAATGTATGTTTTGATTTTGGCTCTCCGCAGAGTAATAATTAAAACAAAGCATATTTATTTTTTTTGGCTTAATGGCTTTCTCATAATTTTGATCGAATGATTTTTAGAAAACAAAGAGCGGGGGAGGAAGCCTAGTTGCCCTCCGATTTTTTGGTTAATTAAAAAGGCAACTAGAACTTTAAATTTTTTACGAATCTTTTTATTAGTAAAAGATATACGTAACTTATAAATCAGCTTACGTAAAAAACTTTTGTATTCTCATGTTTTTATTAAATATATGAGGGGGTTCACCCCCTCGTCAGTACCTCGCTCTTTACACTAAAGCTTAAATTTTGTCCCAATTCATTAAGAATGACCCCTGAATCACAAAAACTTTAGAATATATAGTTGAAATTATTAAAAATAGTTTAGCGGGTAATAGTTCTGTTCGTTTTAAGTTTTAATGCTCCTCCTTACTTCCAGCTGAAAAAAAAATTCATATTATTTTTTCATTGTTTTTTTTTTAAATAATGCAAGTAAATCCTGCGCTCCCTTCATGGAAATATTCTTCCCCCAAGACAAACTCCTCGATGGAAAGTTCCCTCAGCATATCCCCCTCTTCTCAACCCATCCCCAACCAAAAAATCCTCCTGAAAACGCCTGTAAACTTCCCAATAACCATTACTATATGTAAGCACTGGTCAAAGTTTGTAACTTGTAGCCCCTCCCACGGGGACTGCCGGGGAGTAAGTCATCCCCAAAGACATAGTTATTAGGTTTTACGACTACGTTGAATAAAATGGCTATCTCAGAATTTTGATCTGTTGACTTTGGAAAACTAATTAGTGTGGGACCCCTCCCACGCTAGGAGGGCCTAGGTGCCCTCCAGTTTTTTGGTCACTTAAAAAGGGCACTAGAACTTTTCATTTCCGTTAGAATGAGCCCTCTCACAAAATTCTAGGACAACTGGGTCGATACGATCACCCCTCGGAAAAAAACAAACAAAAAAAACAAACAAATAGACACACATCCGTGATCCGTGAACAAACAAATAAACACATACCCGTGAATTCCACATTTTTGTAGATAGGAGCTTGAAACTTCTACAGTAGGGTTCTCTAATACGCTGAATCTGATGATGTGATTTTCGTTAAGATTCTACGGGGGTGTTTCTTAGGGGGTGTTTCCCCCTATTTTCTAAAATAACGCAAATTTTCTCAGTCTCGTAACTTTTGATGGGTAAGACTAAACTTGATGAAACTTCTATATTTAAAATAAGCATTAAAATGCGATTCTTTTTGATGTAGCTATTGGTATCAAAATTCCATTTTTTAGAGTTTTGGTTACTATTGAGCCGGGTCGCTCCTTACTACAGTTCGTTACCGCGAACTGTTTGATAACCACACTTTTATACGCCCTAGTATTATATATATATATATATATATATATATATATATATATATATATATATATATATATATATATATATGTATATATATATATATATATATATATATATATATATATATATATATATATATATATATATATATATATATATATATATATATATATATATATGTATGCTGTCCGTAGAAGTGATAATACTACGAAGCAGTTTTTACCGAATGCTATGATCCACAAAGCAATATTGGACTTCCATTGCAGCCATGAACTGACGCCACAGTTGAATTAAAAAATTCGAGCTTTTAATTTTCCACTCAATTAAGCAGACTACAAGAAATAACCGTCTTTCCAGGTTGATTTTCTAAAAGTCTTTGTGCTCATGAAGTCTCTTGTGTAGGCCAGCTCTGTCTAATGAGGTCTTTGGAAACTTATTTAAAATTCGCTATGCTTTCCCATTATTAAAACGATCGATCCATCTACCTATTATGCTTTAATAAGATTGTCAGTATTTGCTGTTATCTTTTCCTTTTTGAAGCTTTCTTAGATGAATTTCTAAAATCAATTCTTTTTCAATAATGACTCTGAAACGTTATTAATGCCGTCAAAGAAAAGAAATATATAACTAAATTTACATTAAAGAAGGTCGGTTTATTGAACGTATTTCTTGAATATTTGGAAAATTGATTTGCAAAGCGACATGGCTCAGTTTCAAATAGGAGGATAGCAAGATGCAGAGACGGACATAAAATTGAAAATAATAAAAGTCGCAATTCGAAAGATTCTCCTATATACAAATAATTTCTTTAAAAATGGTTTGATTTGCAATATTTTGATACAAGTGTCGAAAATAAAACATAAGAACGTTCACTTATGTCCCTATAATTTCTGCAACACTTATAAACTTTCCTGGAAATCCAATATTTTGTGCTGACACGAATGGCTGTACCAAAATTTTCACTTGATAGCATCTTGGCCTCATTTGTGCCAAAAGTCTTGTTTTGTGACAAAAAGAATGAGTAGAATCGGTAATTCTCTGTGAAAAATACTCTTTTTGTTACTCAATAAAGGGAGTAGAGCTTTCAATTTCCATTCAAATCAGCTACCTTCCTACATTCTCAAAATTAATATGAAACAATGGTTGAATTCTTACTAGGGCTCAAGTCTCTAAAAAAGCAAATGATAACCTTTATTTTAGATATATATTTTTCAAAGCAATACTTGTACCGTAAACAAATAAAAAAAATATCCGTTCGACTTAATGTAAAGAGTGCTATTCATTCTTACAAAAATTTAGAAGGGAGAGGGGCATTTTTTGGGCACTTTAAGCATGCAGAAAAAACATTCCGTCACTAGAAGCTGTAACTGAAAGTAGAAACTTTTAGCTTAAATACGCGCTACATGATTAAACACATGCGTGTGGAACAGTGCAACAGAACACGTTTTTTTTTGTTTTTTTTTTGAAACAAGCATGTTGCAATTTTACACAGGGGTTGGCCGCAACAATGCTCCCGAAAAAGAGACTTTAGTAATTTCACAACTAAAAAAAGTGACTACCAAGAGGCACTCAAGAGCACAGGTAAATGAACTACATAAGTCCTAGTTACTGCCTTATGACATTCATCACCCTCTGCAGGCCCGCGAGGTTAAGGAAAAGAAGACTGGAATCTTAAATTATCTTAGATTAATTTATTTTCTCATACAAAAGAGAACTTTAATGAAAGAAAAACTTCCATTAAGGTACAAGGAACAAACAACTTAGTAAAGCAGAAATTTTGAATGTGTACGAACAGGACTAAACCATGAGACTGGTATCCATGAGTGGTGTAACAAATCCCTGGTAGAATCACACTTAACGTAATTATCGTCATCACTTCTTAGGCTTTTTTGAAAGGCAGTCGATCAGTTTTGATTTCTTCTTCAAAACAAATACTTCCACAGATTCAGCATCATTTGTCCTTTGAGCCAGACCAATTTTCAAAAAGTCCTTCTCCTCTACTGCTTTCTTCAGACGTTCTCCTGCTTCTTTCAGAATAGTATCACCGATTTCTTTCTTCCGTTTCGCCATCTCTTTTTATTATCTAGCTCCGCTATTATCTACTCCCTTTAGACCAGGTCTTGGACTGCCAATTCATCATCTTTCTTTTGAGCTTAAAACTTTTTTTTTTTAATTCATCCTGTTTTCAACCAATAAGGTAAAGTCCACGGCTAGATCTAGCTGATTTGGCCAAACACAGCAGCTTCTTTGTGATCAGCCCTAGCTCGGGTTTGTTCCCATAGTTGCACAGAGCATTATCAAAAAATCTTCAGCGTTTAGGGTCGTCTCCACTGTACGGGCTCACATGCTAGTCATCAACTGAGCTGAGCGAAAAAATCCTAGCTTTACGATCTGCGTTTCCATGGCAGAACAAAGAGCTGCTCTAATTACTCGACCCAAAGCCTAATATTTCAAAGCACCACCTGGTGTCTTCAGTTCTAGGATCTTTTGCCAATAGCTATCGATTCATGTACTGTTCGTGGGTGATAACACAAGGTCCGGCTGTAATAATACCCATTCTCCCTGAACCCTCTCTATGTTAGCTCAAACACTGGTTCCCTTGCGACGTAGAGAGCATCACTGCGACCCATCGGATGGGAATCTGGCTTGGGAAGGCCGAAGCAGATACGGCTTCATAAAAACTCGTTGTTCAGAGGCCAGTCTGCCAACAAATACTGTACAGCAGCTTTGACGTGCTTCCTTAACAATTAGGAAAAAAATCATATCTATCTGAGTCACTTTCGAAGAAACAAGAGCCACCAGGACACGATGATGCAACACCATCACACGATGATGCATTAAAAGAACTGGCTATGGTCCTTAAGACCCATATTATTTCTGCCTTTGAAGCCGCATCTCTCTCGCAGAACATGTCAAACTTCTTTGGTTGAAGTTGATTCAGTGAGTCTAAGTTGAAATGGGTTTATCACAGTAGACGCGTTCATCTTGTGTACCTTTTTGGCAGCATGCTAAGGGAGGGCTCGAAACCCTTTTTGACAGCTGAGGGTCTTTTTATATATTTTGCAGTAAAATGAACTGTCATCATTACTACTCTTGAAACACCACCGTTGCACTATGTGTCCAGTCTCGTCTTCCCTACGAAACCAGTTGTCCGAAAATTTCGCCTTACCAATCACCCAAAATGACCTGAAAAAGAACAGGTATTAGAAGGGATTTAGAAAGCCTTGTCACCAGCTAATATATTTATGCAGAAAGTAAAAATTCATAAGGCCAATGAAAGATGCTTATTTCTTCTTACGTTTTGACGTCCTCTAAACTTATGAGTCTTAATTTGTACCCTCTAAAGACAACGGCCAAACAGAAAAAGAGAGGCAAATACTGAAAACATAGCTTAAGAATCTGGGCTAAGATACCCATCTTCTAAGGAGCCAGTTTGGGTGGATACTTGGTGAACGGAGGCCTCTGAGCAGCTATGGGAGAATTATTAATCAAGAGTGAACTTACCTCTTCTAGGAACTTGAATCTCCAACCTTCCGTTAGTTCTATAAATTGCTGGGAAAGAAAAAGCTCAAAGCACGAACAAACAGGTGACTTTAGTGACAAATTCAGTGAAAAAGTCACAAAAAGTGATAATGTCCTGAAAAAAGTGACAAAAAGCGAAAAAAGTGACTGCGGCCGATTCCTGTTTACACCATATTTTACACAAGTTACGCCAATAACCGTTAAATATCAACTTCGGTTAAATTGAGACACCACATATGAGTAACGTGTCTTTGTTCAAAACGGTCGTTTGATAATTTCATAAATCAACTCTCTGAAGTTCAATCCCTATATGGTCTCAGATGCACGAGGAATCGAAAGAGGAGATTCAAAATCTACGAAAGACGAAGGGAGAGCGTGTTTTTGGCCCCAGTACCCTGCTCCTGGCAGGGTACTGTCAGCACTAAATTAGCTGACTAATTTAGTTTTGTATAGTTGAAGTCACTAATAAAGAGCCCTGGGCCCAAACTCCCTTCAACCTGCCTCTCCAAAACTGTGTAAATACGTACGTGTTTCCCCTCTTTCGACTCACATCAGTCATGGATTATTTAGAGAGCCAGCTTAAAGAATCAGAGACTTTCCGAAAACATTATGGGATAAGTCTCTATTTTAAAAGTGGTGTTAAATTTTGATCAATGTTGCCATTAACTATATTTGACATCATTAATTTTGAACATGGGGCCAAAATTGTAACATGGGCATCCCAAACGAAACACAGTATGTTTTTGTTTAAATATTTGGCTTCTAAGTTTAGCCACAATTGTATAGAAGTAGTTTTTTGTCTGTGTAAATGGAGAGCCAAGAGCAGGGTACTGGGGCCAAAAACACGCTCCCCCTTCGTCTTGCATAGATTTTGAATCTCCTCTTTCGATTCCTTGTGCGTCTGAGACCATATAGGGATTGAACTTCAGAGAGTTGATTTATGAAATTATCAAACGACCGTTTTGAACAAAGACACGTTACTCATATATGGTGTCTCAATTTAACCGAAGTTGATATTTAACGGTTATTGGAGTAACTTGTGTAAAGTATGGTGTAAACAGGAATCGGCCGCAGTGACTTTACTGGCTAAACCTTTTCTAAATTACCAAAAATCAGAACGAATTTTATTCTTTTATATTGACACAAAACTTCACAACAGAGGTTTTAAAACCAATCAAATTTTTGAAAGGGAGGTTTATTTGTCTCTGCAGAAATAATAAATTATGTAATTATGGCACAAAAATACGCAACAGGTGTAAACAAATGAAATTAAACCACAGTATTAATCTTGGAATCATAGGAGAGTAATATCTCTTTTTCTCTTTCCTTAAACCTACAGGGATCCCGTTTTTCTCAACTCAAACAAATAATAGAGTTTTTTCCACAAGCAATTTGGTAATCCTCACAGTCGAGAATGTTTTCTAATTGATTTTATTAGAAAAAGAACGTCAGTTGCCCGTATATCCACTGGAATCCCAGAGAATGAAAACAAAGTATAACAGATAAAGCCCCAACTCTTTGGATTAAAAATTATTAGGAACCAAGGGTTTTCTCCTTCGGGAAATCTGTGGAACACTGTCTGTCGAAACAAATGGAAACAAATGAACACTTTCTTGGCTTCTGCCATGACAACACTGCAAATTCAATAGCCTAATCAACATAATAATTAGCTATGACACATATAAAACTTATAGATAATAAATACAATTTACCCCGAATACAAAGCTTTCACAACTAAAGAAAAAAGAAAATGTTGTATAAATATGAATAAAGTTGTTTAAAGATAACTCAGGCATGGAGAGAATTAGAAGAATCCCTAGAGAATCAAATTTTGGAAAGTGTCGTATTTTGTTTCTATAGTGAGTAGAATAAAATCATTTTTCAGAAAAGGTATGGAAAAACCTAGGGCTATGAGAAATGCAATCGAAAAAAAAATTGTAGGAGTTTCAGCGGATGTCTGCAGGGGAAGCAAAGCGAAACAAATGGATAAGTTTAGAAAAAGTTCTTTTTCGGACGTCAAATCTTTATGATTTTTGTCCTTTATTATTTTGACGGGCATGGTTTTAAATAAAGTTTTCCAGGTGTCAAGTTCAGAGGCTGTAAACCAGACAAAACAACAAAAATACAAATAAAGGTTTTTACGAAGAAGCAATATTGCAATTTATTCCAAACACCCTTTGTACACCCAGGCACTCTCATAGCCCTACATGGCATCAGACTAAAATTTCAAGAAAGCCATTTTCAGAAGAACGATTTTAGGTCCCCTCAATGTACCTTGATAGTAAATTTCATCTTTACAACCCACGGGAAGGGTGAGTAAAACTTACCAACAAAAATTGCGAATTTAGCCACATACTTGCTTCAATATCTCAGGATACGGGCTGCAGATGTTTTACACAGCCTATTAAAAGCAAGAGCTTCATACACACAACTTAGTTAAATTAAGGGTGTGCTATGCATTATTGAAATCACGACAATGCAAGGGTTTTAGCCTGCATATTCGCGGAAGCCATGACTTTTCCATTCCCCCAGCTTTATAACTACATGCATGTTCCCCCAGCTTCATAACTAAAGGCATGTTGCAGATTTTTCGACTTGTGAAAATTCCGGGATCCATTTGAGAATGGAGTTAAATGATAGGATCGCTGCCATAAACAAAAAAACGATAAATAATAGTTTCACGTACTGGCCACCTGTCTCCATGGAAAAACGAAAGGATGTTTTGCTCAGTAAAGTCTTGGGTCTGCATGATTGGAGAACCAACAGTAGATCACATATCCGTCGAGCCTTTTTCAGCTTCATCTTACAGACACTGTCACATCTCTTCCGGCATCTGACACCTCAGGGATCTTTATAGAGCATCAGTGAAAAACCTAAAGTGGGCTTTTGGCTTAAACCCTCATATTACTACGCAATCTCACAAATATGAATACGTTGGACCTCTTTCGACTCGTGAATATTCAGAAATCGTAGAGAATATTCTTAAGTGATCAAGCAAGTGTCCTAAGCCAAAAGGCAATAAGTAGCCAGCGATAAGTACACACTTAGGGCTTGATTTCCAATAGAGTTGGTCGATTTCCAACAAATAGGTGTAACATTCTCTAATTGAATAGGAATCAAAATGTATTTTGACTGTATAGAATTCAAACTGCACAAAATTATATGGAAATCGGCAAACAATGGACCAAGTAGGAATAGGCGGAGAAAAAGCCCAAGACGAGGGGAATGTGGGTGGGGCGTGTCTTTTGGAGAAAATATTTTAAGTTATTTTCCATGACGTATAGAAATTATAGAATATGCATAAACTTAAATAGAGCCATTTCTATTACCGAAAATCCGGTACCCCAGAGTCAAAACGACCTTTTGAGAAAATTTAAACACCCCACTGAAGTACGTTTATATACATTATATAGATTATTTTTAGAAAGTTAGAAAAAAAACATATGAAACTAACTAAGTGAAATTGACACATACGGCACCAACGTACGGTACAATATTAACCCATATACATACGGCGGATGTGAGAAAGGAGACTCAGTCTCCTAGTCATCACCGTATGTCCCTTGAGAGTTATAAAACGGCATGAAAGTCTAACATAGCATTAAAAGCCTGAAAAAGAAGGGTATGGGCTCTAAGCCGTAGCATCTTGGTTTAAAGCTACTTTAAAGAAAAATAGCACTACATTTATAGAATTCACTCTCTGCATAGTTGTAACAGAAATAAAGGCTTTGACTTTTTTCTCATTACGGCTTTTGTTCTCTTCTCTGCCCCTTAAGAACTTTAATGTGCATTCAATTTGAAAACCAGTCGAACACACTACAATAGTAAGTACTGAAAAGCCATTATAGTGTTTCATAAGTAGACAAAAGAAGCTTCCTTGTAGAGCAAATCGAAAAGCTATGTGAACAAACATCACCAAAATAAGGTGCAAGTAGCAAAAAACATCAAGAGACTTTTTAATTGCTTATTGGTGATTCAACATCTGTAGAAGAAACAACAAAAAGTGTGCTTTTCTATACTGACATCAGCTACAGGAATACCTACTCGTCCTGCGATAATAAAGCGGCCGGGTCTGCCGGGTATCTGCCGGGTCTCTGTTCCCCATACTTCTAATTTACAATCCAAGACCGACATGCACTTAGCACTTCAGCCATCAAATAAAACGTGCATGGAGAATTCGCATCAAGCAATTCAAATCGCAGATAAAACCAGCAAGACGTTTTACCAAACCATTTTTGCTTCAAAAGGCAAACAGTTTCAGTGTTTTCGTGTTGTTATATATTTGTGTTTTTTTTTTCATTTTTCTCGATTCTGTCTTGGTTCTTCGTCCAATATTTCTTAGTCAATATATTTCTTCAAATGGCCAATTATTTCTTTAATAAGCGTAAATACGAGTGCATTTTTAAGATTAGGTATGTTTAGCATTAGGTTTGTTTGAATTGAAAAGGGAATCGTTGTGGGAAAAGTCAAGTCATGGCCCAATTGTAGAAAAAGCCGAGAGCTAAGAGCTCATATGGCACTTGTGACGAGGCAAGAAGGGCTAAGAGCCAAGAGCTCATATGGTATGAGCTCTAACAAAATTCTAAGAACCAATAGATTGATTTAAAAGGAAAATCAGAGGCTTAATGCCGGTCGAGATTTAAAATAAGTGCTCTGAGACACGAGGTCCTTCTAAATATCAAAATTCTTTAAGATCCGATCACCCACTCGTAAGTTATAAATACCTAATTTTTCTAGATTAGGTATGTTTAGCATTAGATTTGTTTGAATTGAAAAGGGAATGGTTGTGGGAAAAGTCAAGTCATGGCCCAATTGTAGAAAAAGCCAAGAGCTAAGAGCTCATATGGCACTTGTGACGAGGCAAGAAGAGCTAAGAGCAAAGAGCTTATTCCAAGATAGTAAGATACATATGTTAATATAGTTCTAACATGTGTAATGACGCATTAATGTGAACTAAGAAATTAAAATTATTCGTCTTATATAATTGCCATTAAGGCTCAGGTCTTCATGTTTCATGTCCTTCAACCGTGGGAATACCGAAGGTACTATATATATATATATATATATATATATATATAGACATGCTACAAGCTGAAATCGGACAGGCTTTCAGTCTCTGAGTTTGAGTTTGTGCAAAAATTTCGGTTTAGTATTTACCTACATTGCTGTCTCAGTCACTTCACATCCATATTGTCCATATTTGTAAATAAACTTGCAAGCTCTAAACCTGGTTTAAAACATTTGTTCAAAGAAAGCTTTTAGAAAATATTACTCTATAAATTAAACTTTTCAAGCAAAGACAGGTATAGAACATCAGAAATTTACAAGTAACGAAGAGATAGGGGTAGAAACCTTAAATAATCTTCCGGGGTCTGTTACCTGCTACATTGGTTTGCCCCCTCTTTTGAGAAAAAACAGACTCTATACTTTTATTGTGTAAACTTCAGGGCTAGAAAATCTTTAATAAGAAAGTTGGTATTAAACCCCTACACAAGCAACTTGATCTCCTTGGCAACCCAACGATTTTCGTTATTCCACCAGTAATTATCTGAACTTCATAAAAAAAAATAAAAAAATAGTAATATGGTACAAAAGCAATATAATATGGTAATATGGTAAAAAGGTGGTACAAAATCCCATAGAACAAAACCATACAACGAAACCCATGTCAGCTTCGTAAAACCAGACACTTAAACCAAAAAACGAAGAACTAAAGAAGAAAAGAAAGATGATTCAAAATTCCTTACATGGTTAAAAAACTTGGTCTCCATCCAAGGTCATACCCAGGATTTTTACTCAGTGGGGGAGGGGGGTTAAAAACATTAAAAACGCATTAAAAATGTGTTTAAATGCATTTGTGATCCATTTTTATGAGTCAGACAAAAATCCCAGTGGGGAGGGGGGGGGCTTACACCCGGTAACCAACTGCCCCTTGGTATACGGCCTTGTCTCCATTTTTGCCCTATCTTTTTGCATTATTCCACCAGTAAATATGTCGACCTCATGAAAGCGAAGATTTAAACCCGAAAGAAAACGAGAAAAAGAAAATAAAAAACCCATAGAACAAAACCACACAACAAAACCCATTTCAGCATAAAAAAGTTAACCACCTAAATCAAATCAAAGAAATAAAGAAAAGACAAGAAAGATGACAAGAAGACCCTTACATGATTCAAAAACTTGGCCTCCAGCGTTGCCCAGCCGATTTGCATTATTCCACCAGTAAGTACCTCAACTTCATAAAACCAACGACCTTCGTTAACAGCAAACGTGCAACGGGCACTTTCAAAAGAAACAACGTCGTTTCTCGCCTAAAAAAATTGCAATGAAGAATAACAGTCATAACAAAATAACAGAAAAGAACGAAGAAAGGAAAATAGAGTGATTGACCATGATAACACATCATTTGTACTGATGTAGTGGTTTCTTGGGATATCCTATGTGTGCGTTTTACACTAATTATAATTATTTACACACTATAGTTATTTAGTACTTTAAACTAACTAACTAAAATGATTATCGCAACAATTGAAATTCTTCTTTTTACTAAAAATCGATCTATTCGTAAATTCATTGTTTCTGGTTTTCTGTATTTATACACAAGAGTTCATCCAGGATTTTTTTTTCGGGGGGGGGGAGGGGAGAGTTGGTACAACAATATTTAAAAAAGGGATCAAAAATTTGTTTATATGGATTTTGTTACGTTTTTATGAGTGGGAAACAAATTCCTTGGGAGGATTCCAAGTCCGTAATCCCCGTCCCCCCTTGGGTTCAGCCTTTTTTATACAACAATGCATCGTTTGAGTAATCATAAGAAAGAGCTAACTGAATCTTCTTTAAAACACATCAAACGAAAAAGAAAACTTCATCAGAAGTGAAGTTTGAATTACTCAATACTGACAGAATTGATTAACCTCTAGCACCCTCTATTTTGGAAGAACAGACTAACCATCTATTATGGATACTAAAAAGAGAGTGAATTCCCTATTACTGCAGAAATATTTTTAGTGTGAAGTAAAATATTATATTTACATGGATACTATTAGGCTGCTCGGGAGCTTCCTCAGGATATGCATGGAGCACGTTGAAAATGTGCAATGTGCAATGGGCATTGTCGGCTAGCTTTTTTTTTTTTTTAAATCTATTTGTGTTGATAAGGTATTCATTTATTCTATAGTTTTATTATCTTGTTTGTAGCAATGGCCCTGTATTTTTGCGTGTTTTTTTCCGCTGTGCAGGATCCCCTAATACTTAGAATACACTAAATATCATGTTATAAATAAATGTAAATTAGAATCTAAAAAAACGGTTTTTCAACTAAAAAAGAACAACATCAAAACTAAAAATTAGACATTATCCAATGTAATAGGGAGGCTGTACCTCCCCAGCCTCTCACTCTTTCGGCTGAAATAACTTCTTTTTCTCCCAGTGGTTCAAGAATGAATGTTTTTCGACAACACCAATGAGATCATCAGTTAATATGCATATTAAACTTTGTGAATAAGTTCTAAGACCCCACTGGTTTTGTGATATGAATGAAGAAAGAAGAAGAAGAATAAAAAGGAGAAAACAGAACAATATTCAATCAGTCGTTGACAGGGAGCAAACTGGGGACTAATCCAAAAATAGAAAAATAAAAAGGAATGACCATTCAAAAATTTGATTAAGGACGAATTCTATCCATAGCTACTGCCGCAACATGTCTATTACTTTGTTTTGAATGAACTTTATTAATTGATCATTTGTTAGAAACTGATAAAATATGCAATGAATTTATTAATTAGAATATTATCAATGGGATTTGTAATATATCCCCAGCATCTCTGTTCAAAAGAATTCCCCTGTGCATACATTTTTCTTTTGTTTATCCTTCTGTGTTTTTTCTCCCTCAACCGCTTCCCTAAAAGATTCAAACTTACCATTAGTTATGGATATTAAACTTAGCTCATCAGAGAGAACTAAAGGATCTGGATTTCCAAAAGCGTGGTGTGCCGGAATGCAATCAGAATTATCCTTGCGTACTTTTAGACCTTGGAGTTTTTTATTTATTTTCAGTTTATATTTGCGAAGCTTTCTTTTACCCGATGATGTAACCATCAAAATTATGTTATTACCTGATTACAAAACGACGATGATGTTACTCTGATGTTAACTGTTCTACCATAAAAAGATTTACCCCATGAACACAAAACTTTGTGTACAGGATTTGTTTTGCCTTTCCCAGACTTAAAAACATATTTAAAACTCTAACTCATCTCTGAAGCCAGCTAAAAGATATACCACTTGTATACCTCATATACCATTATATACCACTATATGCCACTAAGACGTAAACGCTTATATACTACTAACACTTATAAAACATTACCAGACATGGATTGGTTCTAAAATAGAAGCAGTGAAACTATACAGATTTGATTCTTAGACATTTTAAGACAAGTAGGTCTGCCTAACATCTTTCCAGCCATTTTACAAGGTAGCCTTCGTTATAGGGCACTCTTTCCACGATGGTGTCAAAATTGCTAATTCAGCAAAATGTTTTTTCTTCCATAATTTGTCTGTTCAACTTAAATGATCTCCCAATTTGCTCATTAATCCCCTAAATTAACATGAATTTAGTTAATGTTAAACAAAAGTACACTTCACTATTAGACACAGTTTTTCATTTTAATTTTTATAACACTTAAATCAATCATTTTTATACTACCATTTTCAACTGCTAAAATGAAGGACAAAAGGTCAAGTACGGAAGTGAAATAAAAACTGACAACGCCAGGTTTTTATTTGCAATTTTTCATTGGCGTTGCCATTTTAGAACAGACAAATTTATTGATATAAAAATAATATCAAATCAAAAAATTCACAAGATTTCAAACTATAAATAGTTTCAGATGACAAAATATGATATAAAAACATATTAAAAAATTAAATAATTATTATAAGTTATATGCATACTTTTAATTCTCATTAATTCACTCAGATGATTCCAATGTATGTGCATACTTACATAATATACAATATCGTATTATACGTTAATGAGTCGCTAATGATTTCACAAAAGTGTTCTAGCGAGAGTTTTCACCGAGCAAAATTCCAAATATATGCCCGAGAAAAAAAGATTTTAGTACCACACTGGTATACATGCAACAGGTATGCAACAAAACAATAACAAAGGATAAAAAACAAAAACAAAAAGGCAAAGCAAACAGAGTTACCAACTGGACACATTTTATGTCAAAAGGACACATTCCCATGTGCCGGGATGCAATGAAATAAAAGAGGAAACAAGTGACACATTTCAGAAATTTGGGACATAAAAGCACAAAATAGGACTAATTTTACAGATTTATGAAATAAAACGAGAAATTTTCCAACTGGATATATATTTTGAATAAAAAACCCACTGTTCAAAAAAAATGCTTTTTTTCGTTATTTTTTGAGCATCCAGATTTTACCAGCTAACAGCTTTTCTCCAAAGTAAGGGATTTACAGGTTTATATAACTTTCGTTCTCTTACAGTAAGTCATTTTGTATGAATATTTTATTAACTGGCCACTTAGGTCCTATGGTGGCGCAGCGGATTTGACCTTAGCTTGGTAATACGGGACCCAGAGATCGAATCACGCTGCAGTAATGCACTGTAGGGCCGGCGCAAGGACCTTAGTAGTCAAGAAGCGTCGTTAATTCTTAAATAATAATAATAACTGGCCACTTAGAACGAGGTTTACAAAGCATCTTTTGGTCAATGATACAACTAGCAAAAAAAAATATTTCAGTTTTTTGAGATTTCAAGATGGACACAATCATGGACCAAAAAGTTGGCAACCCTGAAAAAAAACAAAAAAAAACAACGAGGATAACTTTCAGCCTTTGAAATATTCCTTTATTTTTTTCATTATACAATTTTCTTGGCACTGAAGATGGCTTGGCGGAGGTTCTGGCCAAACTATCTGCTTTATTTCGCTATTCACTTGCTTAGAATTGTTTTCGCTGTCTGTTTTGTTTCTTTGTTATTATTTTTAAGATCAGACGCAAGCCTTTCCTTTAGATTATGGGTTCAACAATGAGAATATCTCTATTTCCTTACTTGGCAAGTTTCTATACCAATTATGTGAAAAATTCTAATTGAATAGTTCTTTCTTCATAGAAACGTTCTTTCTGGTCCGTTTGTTGATACTGTTTTGTCCATTTGGAGCCATGGATATACTTTTCTGAATGAATTCTTGGTACAGTTTTTATACCAGCCCACGGGTTGCACTAGAAGCCGAAGATCTAAAGAAGCTTCCTTTCCTGCATCTCCTGATTCTAAAAGGGGTTTCCATCCTTGAATTTCTATAAATAGGAACTCGATTCACAATGGTCAGCATTTAAATTTGTCTTCGAACCACCCCCTCCTGTGAAAAGAGACGCCGTCAATCCTTTAGTTGATAGAGCTTAAAATTTGTTCATACAGTCATGTAGTCTCTGAACTAAATTATACAGAAGATATTTTATTCTGTAATGGTTAACCCATTGAGCTTCTGCAGCAGACCACAAAAAAAGACTAGTAAGGAAAAAAAAGACAATAACGAACTCATCTCTAACTCTTCAGAAAGCCTTTGAAAAGAAAAGAAAATTTACATAATTTTACCATAAATTCCTAGACTTAGCAACAAACTTGGAAATAATTTATGGAGACATAATTTTTCCATTTCCTTCAAAAACAAATTTAAGGCTGAACCTTTTTTAAATCCAGGATGGACAAAACCAATCCTATCCTGGGTAGTGGCGTAAATACAGTCACGTTTGCCCATGGCAAACCTTGTATCTTCAGAGTCCGTCAACAGTTGGAAGACAGCCTACACAAACATAAAATTCCAATACATTGACGCTGCCATAATCTTCTTCTTATAAGTTATCTTTCTAGTTAAGTTATATTTTCTCTTGATATTTATGTATCTTTTGTGTTCTGTGTTTGCTTTTTCTTTCCTCCATAGTGTTATCTTTGTGGGTTAAAAATAAACGATGATCATGATGAATTCGAAACATGAGCGGCGGTATATATGGTGTTTGTAAATATTTCTAGTTATCAATGCAGCTTTACTTCGTCTGTTCTACTGATCCGTTAGTCTATTTTATTATACTGTTTTTCTTTGTTATATTAGCTTTATTGTGCTTGCTATTGTTTAGTTACGTGTACTTTCGTTTTGCTTTGTTTATTAATTTTTTCTCTGTACTCCACTGTTTACACTTTTGTATGTTTGTGGGTAATACATATTATTATTATTATTATTATAAACCCCTGAAATCGAAAAGTGACAAATTATGATTTTGATTCAGCTCTGGCACTCCACACTTTTGAAAACCCAGGCTATTTACTTTTTCTTGATGAGGTAAACTTAGTTTCCACAATAAATGGTTATGCAATTGTTTAAAAATATACGTAAAGAACTTCCTTTAAACTGAGATACTGGGGATATTTTATTAAGTCCCATTTATGATAAACTGATAAAAAGAGACTCAAAGCATATTCCTTCGCATTAAAAAATCGTATATATACAATATTAACGAAGCAATAGCCTCCATGTCCATTCTAATTTGTGGATAATCGTTTCTTTTATGGTTTGATTATCAGTTATATTTTTGCTTTCTTAATCGCAATGCGTCAGCTTTTTCACTTTTTTTCCTTCTTTTTCTTCAAGATTAGTTTTATTTTCAGTAATTTGGAAGGGTCTTTCTTTTCTTATGTTCATTTAAAGACTTTTTTCTGCAAAAAGTTCTTTTAAAGAATAGTAAAAAGCTTTCAAACTATTCTAATGAAAGCTGGCTCGTGGAAGGAAATGTGGAAATTTTCTAATCGCTTCATATGAAAAGAGAGATCGTAAAGAGCTGGGAGGAAGCTCATTCCACGAAAAAACTGAAAGTTTTAATGCCATTTCAAGGGTAAAGGTTTGAAGGGTAACCAGATCCCGTCACTTGGTCTTTTTGCCCCCCCCCCTAGCCCCAATGATATCAGACAAAAATTTGGAGTCATTTCGTTAAAGGCAGCCGAAAGGTCTAATAAGTATGGTCCTGGGGTCTACAAACAGCCTTAGGTGCAATGGCATTAAATTATTTTAATTTACCAGTTATTTATAGATGGAATTTAGTAGAAAAGACGGGTATGCGAGGTCTTGGTCGTCAATAAGCTTCGGAATTATAGAGATTGTTAGCTAGGCCAAGTTTCCAAGAAAATTCGAAGGGTAGAATCCTAAAACGACAATGGTATCGGAGTAAGTCAAAACATGTTATGTTAACCCACATTTTCCATATCTGTTATCTGCAATTTATCAAGAATTGCAAGTTGGATAGACTTGAAACTTTTAGGGAGTGTCAAGGGGAATAGGTCAGTGGACTTCAAGATAGTACATCTGCAATATCTCGGGAATGGCTTGAAGGATAGACCGAAAGCTTCAGATAGTGCTGAGGGAAGGAAGGCGAGCAATTTAACTTGAAATTCATAGCTGAGGGGGGGGGGAGCTAAAATAGTTGTGTGTTCGATCAACTTAACCATTTTTGTGCTATACGCCCCTGGGAGATTTAAAATACATTTCCAGTAAAGTAACGACGCCAGTCAAAAGATGCTGTTTGCTACCAGATCATAAACTTAGCGTATATGCAATATGTTCCCAATTCAACTCAACAGCATGAATTTCAAGCATATATGGCTCCTTTTTCAGCAAAATACTACAACTCAAGGCCGTATCCAGGGGGGTAAGGAATTTGAATCATCAACTCCTTCCACCCACTCCCTCCAAAATGTTTTTCCGATTCGTAAAAACAATCAAAAATGATTATTAACAAATTTTTCATGCGTTTTTGGAAGTTTTTTTGTAAGCCCTCCCCCACCCCCAAAAATCCTTTTATACCCCCCCCCCCCCAAAAAAAAAAATGGATACGACCCTGCTACAAACTCTGACTAAAATATATTATGTTTCCACTGACTCAAACCCCCTAGAAAAGCAAAATCTTGACCATGATTCCACTTTGAAAATCAGTATTTCATAAATATACGACGCTTTTAGCAGTAAACTACTATGGGATCTGACTTATTTCTAAACCTTATTTTTTCGCGAAGTCCAACTCCTGAATTGCTAGCCTTTGCGTCCAACTCGACCTCAAAACTTGAATTTCAACCACTGACTCCTTTACTTCAAATCGCTATGGACTCGGATTGGAAATTCGTATTTTTTGGCCAACTTTGACACCTAAATGTACTAAGTTATTCTTCCAACTTCAGCTCAAAATCTAAATTTCAGACACTTCCGCCTCCTTTAGCAGTAAATTACTACTAACTCCGGTCCCAATTCTAAACTTCATTTTTTATTGAAGCCTTAAATGTATTAAGCTTTCCCCGACTCCGTCAGAAAAACCTCATTTAGTTATTTATTTATTTTTATTATTTTTTTTTAGTGCGGTATTTGCAAAAAATTTAGAAAGTGAAGCATATGATGCCAAAATTTGCGTCTAGGAAATGCCTCAAGAATTAATTTGTTAACAAATTGTAAAAAAAGTAATGTCTGAAAGAAAACTTTCCTCTTAAGAAAAGTGGGCTATAATCAAAGACCAAACCGCTCGAAAGTAATTTCACTTTGCTCTCTCTTTCTTACAATTTATTTTCGTAGCCTAACACCTTTTGAATTATCATAGGGGAATTGTCGTCTATTAGTAGCGGTCATGATTTCATAGTAAATTCTCCTTTATTCTGGAAAAAAATATCCAGGAAAAAGGGCAAAAAAAGTTGGCATTCATAACCGAGAATGTAACGCTAGAGTGAAATGAAGTAGAAAAAACCACACGAGTGAAAATAATTTTGGTGGATCAACAAATAAAATCAGAATTAGAAAAAAGCCTAGAAATACAATGAAACTTGGAAGATTGATAATAATGAATCTGATTAATTTTCTTATTGAGTTGCATTAAAGTATTTAAAGGACAAAATCTATTTAAATCACCAAAAAGCCTGTCAGACGACAGGCATACAAGAGCCAAGCAAAACCGCAGCGTATTCTCCTTTATGACAAACAAATAAACAACAACTGTCCCTTTCCCCCAAACAAAAAAATTTCAAAGACCCCCCCTAAAAAGTATTCCTAATATATTCAAATGGATATCCTAGCCATAAGACTACGCAGGATTTACTTATGATTATTTCAACCAAATACACGAGGACCGTAAGACTACTATGGGGAAGTACTGGCTCCAATTACCCATCGTATAATCTCATGTGATGGGCAAGGTTTTACGGACACTTACCATCATATAACGTATGATTTGTGGAATAAAACATACAGAAGTAGTTGTTTACCTGGCCTTAATTATCAGGTAAATGTCTTTTTCGTAAGTTTAGTATTATCCCCTCTTCAGATTCATCTAGATCCATTGTTTCAGCAATGGCCCTAGCTATTAATTTAATGTCTTACTGTGCTTTTATATCTCCTCCCTTTTAATATTTAATTTTTTGGCTATGATTTCTTAGACGTCTGGAAAGAAGGACAAGTGCCCAAAATGACAATGAGTCATCGCTCTAACCCCAGGGGATGCTTTCAACCGTCCGAGAAGGGGGTCCACAGGGATCCTTTCATTTGGAGGGCAGAGCGATGAGCTTGCACCCACCGCCGTCGCTTAGTTGACTCAGAACCCAACCAGTGTTAGCCAATTTTTTTTTTTTATTTTGTCTTTTCCAAATCAGTTCTTGTTTTTTACTTGAAGTAGACGAATAGTAAGTTTCTTACCCCTTTGAAGTGCCTATACTTTCTCGCCAATGGGAAATAATACGATCTTTTATAGAGGTGATACTTTTATGTTATTGAGATATCTTCTACTAGAGAGATTGAGCTAAACATTGAGCAAGTTTTTAAAGTATATATAATACTAGCTGTTGGGGTGGCGCTTCGCGCCACCCCAACACCTAGTTGGTGGGGGCGCTTCGCGCCCCCCCAAGCCCCCCCGCGCGCGTAAGTCGTTACGCGCCATATTAGTACGCGCCATTGTAGTTGTGTCCCTATGTCCCACCTGTGAATATAGATAGAGATATATATATATATATATATATATATATATATATATATATATATATATATATATATATATATGTTTTTAACTACGTAAAACTTGCGAATATACAACATTCTTTGCTGTCCCATTGTCTGTGCATAAAAATAGATTGTCAGGTTTACCAACTCTTGAACATGCAACATATAATGGTCCATGGGAAAACAATCCGTATTCAGATCTATACCTCATGATTCTAATGATTGCCCTTGAGCTTTGTTGATGGTGATTGCTAATCGACCATTCCTGAGTCGCCATCGTCATTTATATATTCCCCTGTGCACCCGGCGTCCCCTTTGTAGTTATGTCCCTGTGTCCCGGTCGTCATTTATATTCCCTGTGTCCCGGTCGTCATTTGTGTCCCGGTGTCCCAGTCTGTGATTTCTCTTTGAGCGTCCCGGCGTCATTTATATTCCTGTGTCCCGGTCGTCATTTATATCCCCTTTTATATCTTTTTCTCCTTTATTTTCAGTTTTTTTCCTTTTTTAGTTTTTTTCTTTTTTAGTTCTTTTAGTTTTTACCTTTTTTAGTTTTTTTTAGTTTTTAGATGAATTTTTTTTTAGTTTTTTACCTTTTTTCTTTTTAGTTTTTTATTGGTTTTTACCTTTTTTTAGCTTTTTTAGTTTTTTTTCGTTTTTTCTTTTTACTTTTTTTTTAGTTTTTATCTTTTTTATTTTTTTATTTTATTCTTAATTTTATTAGTTTTCTTTTCTCTTCTATTTTTCAGTTTTTTCCTTTTTTTAGTTTTTTTTAGTTTTTAGTTTTTTAAGTTTTTTTCCTTTTTTTAGTTTCTTTTGTTTTTTTAGTTTTCGGCTTTTTTATTTTTTTTATTAGTTTTTAGTTTTTTTTGTAGTTTTTGCCTTTTTTTAGTTTTTTCAGTTTTTTTTTTTAGTTTTTAGTTTTTTACCTTTTTTAGCCTAACCAGGATTTGAACCTGGGACCTTCATTCTCCGTTCTGACACCCTCTCTCACCGAGTGACTACTCAGCATGTTCATTTTGGTGTTTTAAATGGTATATTATTAACCAAATTAATGTGTTTTTACAATATACTAAGCATCGTCATAACAAAAATGACGACAACTAATTTCATGACGTCAGTCTACACAGAAACATGACGTCACCTGATCCACAGATCCACACACAGACAACTTATTTTTATATATATAGATTACTGTTTGGTGATACTGAAAGGTTCCCCCCCCCGGTTCTAGCGCAGAGATCTGGAGTGAAATGAAAATAGAGACATCCAAGGAGATTCCAAGGAAATTCCCCCCCCCATAGACAATTTGGTAGGTCATAAGGAAATGACTATAAAAGCGGTAATGTATTTACTTGATAAAGCGTATAAGGCGGTAATGGTTATTTTACTTGAGTGTAAAGGATGAGTCTCAATATTAGTCTATCCCCCTCCTCTAGCTTCTATTAAAGCATGACACTTAAAAGGATAAAGAATAACAAAAATCAAAATGAGCGAAAAGAGATTTATATATAATTCAAAAAGTTCTATATAACAAGATTGGGCAATCAACGTTTAATAGATATTATTTTTCATTTAGCCAAAAACATATGATGTATCCTTATTCATATAAATGTAACGAGCAGATTTACAGAAGCAATGTTGTCTCTATATATTTTAACTTATATTGCCCAAGTACCCATTTAGCTGGGCAGTATTTAATGGTAATAAGCTTTATTGAACAAATCTTTTAAGTACATTGCATACCGCTGGTTTTTCGAAGTATATTAGAGATATAAAAAATTTCATAAACAAAAACTTCATGGAATTGCTTAATGATTCGGATACCGAGTTGACTATCTCTTGCTATGAGCCATATTTCAAGCAAAAATGTTCGCTACGAAACTTTTTGTTATATTATAAATGCTGCTTATAGAAATTTATTAAGATTGTTATATAGTTATTACAGGAAAAACTTTAGGTCGATAGAAGCAACATCTCGATTGTCATATTTACTATTTCTTGTTATGAGCCACATTTATACAAAAACAATTTCAAGGCATCAATAAAAGACGGAAAAATAAATAAAACCAGCTGAAAGTACAGTCTTGTAATAAAAACGAAAAATATTAATAATATAATAATTTTATTTCTTGTAGATTATTCCGTATGCTACAATTACAAAGATTATATTTACTCTTGTAAAATCAAATAATTAAAGTTAGATGAAAACCAAAAGATTGAGACAACATAGAAGAGACCATAAAAGTCGTCTATTAAAATAAGACAATTTTTGTACGGATTTTTCAAGGACCTCATTAGTTTTGAAGCATAAAAATAAAAAACAGATTTGTTGAAATAAAAATCAAACCTAAACATTGGAACCTAAAACACACAAAACTAACTTAGTAAGGAAACTTGTGCTCACAACACCCAAGTTCTACTTGTTGGCGATATTGAGGGTTTATTGATTTTTGTAATATCCCAAATTTTCGACAAAACTGTCAAAACATTTTCATTTTTTTAAGGTATAAATGTTACCTTAGCGTTGCCAATAGACAGAGGCGCAGCTTGGGTTTTGAGTAAGGGAGGGAATATAAAGAATATGCCGACTAAATCGTCCAATTTACCAACAAATCTTCACATACAAACTAAATTAAACTAAAACACAAGCTAGATTCCAAGGTGGTAAATTTGAGCCTTTACACGTCATTTTTGCCCATCAATCGGTGGGAAAGTAGGGGCAATTATCCCTCCTCCCTAGGTTTTGAAGAATATTACTTCCTGGTATTTCCATTTAAAAACTTTTTGGGTATTCTTCAATGAAAAGGCAGATACAAAAAATCCCCCCCACTTTTTAAAAAAAATGCATAACCCGCGAATTCTGGGAACAGATATAACACAACATGTACTTTTCACTTTGTCACGGCAATATTCTTATTTCGTCGATAATCAGAGGTTTTGCAAGGAATTCAACTCAGCTAATTCTTTTTAAGTTAATCATATCAGTAAGTCCAAAAACAGGCACGTGTAAAATTTGTTTATTTGTACTTAGGGGTTCCTGCAGGGTCTCTCATGAGAAAAAAATTAAAAAGTCTAAGAATACAGAAGATTTCTACACCTGAGTACAGTAACGGGCTTGGAAAATAGTGGCAAAAAAAAATCTTTGATTTTGGGCTTTCGAGGGGAGTCATCCAATGCCCCCTCCCCATGTTTCTGACATACATTGCAAGACCTGGCTTACATTCACAGTTATTTATTGTCATACCTCTGAGACTTTTGTGCAATAAAAATCCTACCATTTTTACCCAAAATGGAGGTCGTAAACCGAAACAATGTTTCGTGTTATCAGACACAAAAGCATCCAATTGAGAAAGGGTGGAAATTGTGAAAGCGCGTAGAATTAACCTTCTTTGTCGCATTTTCCTTCCTTCTTGGAAAAGACAATCACGGAAATACCAAGGAAGTAAATATTGACTAAGAAAAGATAGTAGAAGTTCAAAGGGCCTAGATTTAGGTTTCTTCCGGCTCTAAAGCGAGGAGTTGTCGAGAAAAATAAATCTAAACTGATTGATTTTATTTACTTTTGTTGCAAAGCGAAAACCTGACATTCAAAAGATCACAGTAGAATTGTGACATTGTACACTGAATCACATAGAAAAAAAAACTTAACCACCTTTCCTTACCACTGTTCCTTCTAAAAGTCAGCAGAGAATAAGTTTAAGAGAACACCTCCTTAAACCTCATGAAATTAATTCCCTATTTTACATTCAAAACATTTTAGCAATAGGAGCACAGTTACCAATTCCTCAGCACTCCCATTGTATGCTTAGAACCTACTACAACTACTAGCAACTCGCCGCAACATTAAGTCCCCTGAGGCCAATAAAGCGACGCACACTCCTCCTCCATCCCAATTTATTCAAAGCCTGTCTCTTTAAACTCTTCCAGGAAGTTTTCATTGCACTTAAGTCTTACTTTACGAGGCCTCCCCCAGGCCACTCGGCGCGTCCCCACGTGGTGGATAAGGGAACGCCCTACAGATATGTAGGGCACTTCCATAGGCGCCAACTGTAGGAACATCGAATGTACACTCAGAAGGACACACCAGCGTATGCACACGTCCCACGAGTTACATACCTTCTCCCAGCAATGGGTTAAATAGCATGGTGACGCAGAACATAAGTATGGGAGGATCTTCTAACGGAGGAAAACTGTGGAAGGGCTTAAGGTCCAGATATATGCCTCGACCCTGTCGGGGCAACCGAAAGACTGGGGACCTTGCGGTCAGCTTTATACCCCATTGAGGAGTGGCGCCCCTCGAGTAGATTATAGCCTAGTAAACGATGCAGCTTTTGCACGGGATTCTAATTAATTGATAACTGTTATGGGCTTGAACTGTTTTGGTGGGCGTTTTCGGGCTGAAAATGCTTAGTACCAACGTCCATACTTCATCAAATAAAGAGATGTAAGGTCACATATCTCCCGTCCACAGACTGACGGAAAGGTCTTCTCGAAGTACGCTGGAAAATTCCTACCTAAAAATGAACTTTTGATGCTTTTGGTTTTCCTCCGCAAATATTAATCACCTTTCGAAAACATATCTTCATAGCTTAACCACCCCCTTGCTACTACTTATCGAAGGGTTTACTGGGAAATTAAATACGACTCGGTAAAGGCTATCCTCGGCCGTACTTTAGCGGGGTCTGACCTCGTTCAGAAAATTTGATCTAAACGCTGAATGTGTGAACTACAAAGGCACGAGAAAGCGAAATCTATTTTTTTGGAAGAGAATTTTTTTTATTGAGAGAAAAGACTTGACTAATGAAATACTTACACTGAAATAACAGACTTGATAGAAAAAAAAAAAAACAATTTAGGCCATCCTAAGGATTTTACAGTACAGCTAATTTGTTTCCAGTGTAGAATGAAAGTCTACAGTTTTAGAAGATGAAATTAGAATTGTAACATTTTATGCAATAGTTAGACCTTTCGCTGCTTCACTATTTTCTTTCCGTTACCGTAAACAACTTATTTCTACTCTTCTGTATAATAAAAAGATAATGAAACCGAAGAAATACTGGGTCATTGAATTTCGATTCTCGGTTGTGGTAGAGCTGTATGTTTGCTTCAACATCTGTTTGCTAGGGGATGGGACCTCTTACTCTGGGCTAATACTCCTTCTCCGAACCAAAACCCTAAGATTTTTTTAACTTTAAAAAGGTGAGATTATTTTCCTATAATTACATGGCAAAAAGTGGGGTTTATTTCCTTTGATTTACGTCTGTAATATATTTCCATAGGTTAAACATATTACTCCTTAACGTGTGCCAGAGAGGAAAGCCACTCCTTCCACTTTGAAAAACCTGATTGGTTCCTGTGTGAAATGCAATAATGCTGCCAGCAATAAGAACGAAAAGTAAAAATCCGTCTGATTGGTCGTTAGGCATGAAACTGAGTCACGAGATGTTTTATACAAAAAACTCACTGTATCTCTGTGGCACAACTAATTACACAAATTTCCGTAGTAAACATTCATACAGCGTACATAGTTGAACTGAATTTTTTATGTCTGAATTCCATGCCATACAACGGTTTTTTATACCATTCTATACAACACTATCCAGGCAAATCAATTGCTAATTCTTTGAAAAATACACACTGTATAATACAAATGCGGTGGCTGATAGGTCTTGAGTTAAAATTTTAAAAGTGTTTGAGACATGATATGTTTTACAAATAAACTCTCTTTTTCTTTGTGGCACTGCTTATTACACACATTTCCGTAGTAACCCTTCATAAATCATACATAATTGAAATGAAACTATGTACGTCTCATTTTCATTTCAAAAAACGCATTTTTGTCCTGGAAATTCAGTACACCTCTTACCAGCCAAATAATGAGCTTTAGCAGACAAACGAAGATACAGATGTAGCAGGTGCTATCATGCAGTATCTCTATAGCTGCTCTGCATGAAGCTTCTATCTTCTGATGATGCAGTAGCTACTGGATACACATGAGGTAATAGTTGCTACGTCTTCCGTTAAAATCCTGACCCTTAATATTATTGGAACAAACTATCCTCTCTCTATCACTTCTGAAGATACTCTTTAGGCTTTTAGGAATAATAATACTGTTAGTAATCTTAGTAATCATGTATGTGTAACAAGTTTTTCAAATATTGCATAGAAATTAAGCTGTTTCCTTTATTATTGGGAAAATAAAGCAACTATTCAAACAAAATGAACATTTGGAAACATGCAAGTAGCAGGTAGATTTTTAATGAAGGCAGTGAATAAAATAAACTAGAAACAAGCATGAATATTTCGGCTTCACATCCGTTTACCAACAAAAACAAGATTGAACAACTGAAACTTACAAGAAAATATCATAAAGTATTTCTATGTCTTCATTTTATTTATAGAAGGCCAATGTGGTCAAAGGAATTAATAACTAATCCAAAAAATAAATTTATGGAGTCTCTGGGAACATCAAGTTAAATTTTACAGAGCCACATTTTATTTCAACTAGCTGTGGACATCAACTTATGATGCCCATTACATTAAATATCAAAGGCTTAAAACTACCAATTGTCCACCATACTACTATAACTACTAACAACTCACTGCAGCACCTAACTGCCTGAGGCCAACATAGCCACGCTCGCTTTTCCTCCGTCCAAATCTATTAAGAGCCGCCCTCTTTATGCCATCCCAAGAAGTTATGCCTCCCCTTAAATTCTTCCCTACGTCCTCCACCCATCCTATTCAAGGGAGAACCACTACTTCGTTTGGCCCCAGCTGATTGGCCGAAAAGGAAGTTCGTTAGCAATCTGTCATCCTTCATCCGCAGAACGTGTCTTAGCCATCTCAACCTTTCTCTCACTATAGCTCTAGAAGCAGATTGTCCATGTTTTCGACAGCTTAATGTTTGAAATACGGTCAGTCGGACAGGTAACCAAAAGGATCCACACAGAATTCTTCTGGAAAACGTCTATAAATCCTTCTCTGTCTTTTGAAGCACCCAATTTTTGCAGCCATACTTGCCAACCGTCATTGCTGTGGCTTCCAATATTCTAATCTTGATTCGTATACTTTTTCTTATTCTTCCGAACTTTTTTATAACCATGAAAATACACCCTTGGTCTTGGGTATTCTACTTTTAATATCTTCAATGTATCCACAATTTTTACTGATAATATTACCCAAGTAAGTAGAGTTGGCCTTCTTTGTGCTAATTTACAAACCTTCTCTTGCACCCGATATTTCAAAACCTCCAAAAGTCATTTATTTTGCTAACATTTTCATCTAGAACACTCAAACTTCAACTTCACAACCGTAATATTTAAGAAACTTATTTACCACACTATCAGCGCCTGGGACTCTGTTATTTTTTTAATCCTTAAACAGTGTCACAAATTCTTCCTCGCAGAATACATCTTCCTTCACATCTAAAGTTTTACAAACTTTTTTAATGCTTTCTATATTATTTCCTGTAAATTAGAACAGTTTAGCCCATTCTCAAATATTTCTGTCCACCTCTCTTTAATTCTTTCGTTATCACTAATTGTGGCCCCGTTCATACCTTTAACAGGGACAAGTCCAGATTGACTATTCCCACCATTTGCCACCATAGCTGAAACCCAAAATAACTGTAAATGTGGCTTTCACCCATAGCCATTGTACTGGATTCAGAATCCTTGAGTTACCAATCCTTTTGATCGGGGGGTCCTTGGTATGACTCTGCAAGCCCGAACTTCGTAAGTTCGAAGACCCTACGATTAAGTGAAAGTGTATGAAACAGAAATGTTCTTACAAACGTATAGTCTTCGGGACGGGGGTTCGAACCTTAGGATCACCAATCCTTTGGTTTAGCATAGGAGGCATTGGTTTCCCTCAGCAAGCCCAGCCTCCGAAAATCTAGGGAGCTTACGATTAAAACAATTCTCACAAAACATCTATCGATATTTCAAAATGACAATTGTATAAAGATTTTCATCGAATTTAATAAGGAAATACACAAGTCTAACTTTACTCAAAGAAATATGAAAAAGTTATTAGAGGTTAGTAAAGTCAGTCGATAAATACTTGTATTTGCAAGGTCTGGTTTCAACAGTCGATATTTGCACGCAAATCGGTCTGGTAAATCGGAACGCTGGAGTACCAATAGAGTAATGCTAAAACAGACACTAAGGATGATCACCCATGAGAGACGATTAAAATAATTACCCAAAACTAAATAGGGTAACATGAAAAGTTAAATAGAGTTAAAAACAGGTTCTACACGCTTGTCTCATAATACACAAAAAGCTAGCAAATAAATACTACCAGGAAAAATTAAAATTTCTTAAGACTAAAAGTGAAGGCTTGGGCGGTCATCTCATTACAGAACTGTTCAAGAGTACCTTTATGTAATAGCTGTTAAATATATTTTGAGACAATTTTTTTTTAGTATCTTTTAATTTTTTGATCTTCTTTGTTCATTAGGATCTTCTTGGGCGGAGGACGTTCAATATAACTAGTTAAGTACAAGACATTTTTGAGAATATTTTCGACACAATTTTGCGCATTGGGGTTTCCTTCCCCCAAGGACTTTCAAATATAAGATTTAACCCAATCGGGATAAAAGCGTTCGGGCTTTATTTTGGAGGGGGGACCCCATACCCCCTAATCCATTTTTGAATTAGGATTCTCCTGGCCTCGTAATTTACAATATAAAGTTTAAAACGATCAAAAAGAAAAAAGTTTGAAAAGTTTGTTGGCCCTTTTTCTGGCACTATTTATGGTGAATACCCTCTTTTTTTCGCAAACTTATTAGTCAATAAAATACTTCGAAAAAAAAACATACAATGGCAAAGCTATGAAAAAAAACAAATGATAAAAAAAAACCTCTAGTCCATCTGCTGACAGCTTTAGATATTCACCAACGTCACTTGAATTTAATATGGCGTTAATGTTGCTCATATCTTGCTGAATGTACGTGAAAACTCTATGTTCTGGTACAACTGAAAAATAAGCAAACACAAAATTAATACAGTTGAGTTTGCATTCACGGCCAGCGACAACAGGTTCGGATGCGCTCTAAACAAGGTTAGCAGAAGAAAACACGAAGGAGGTTCATTCTGGAACCGCTCAATGGACTCAGAACGTATGCGAGGAGAAGACAAAAGTCTTTGCTTGAATTGGTTAAGCTGCTCACGATAGACAGAAACAAATGGTATATTACCACGATAAAGCCGTTGGACGCTAGGGAAAGCTAACGCTGTGTCATGGTTCAAGCACTAGCACGAGTAAGAAAGTAGAGCGATAAGTGTCTTCATGATTTCCAAAGCACAATCTCTATAAGTGATTTTCTATAAACTTAAGTTTGACAATACAGCCTTTCTTTACATGGAAAACATTCTCAGGTACATGCAAGAAAACCAAGTTAATTATTACAAACTGAGTTTCAAAATATATATATATATATATATATATATATATATATATATATATATATATATATATATATATATATATATATATCTATATATATAAAAATAAGTTGTCTGTCTGTGGATGTGTGGATGGATGTGTGGATGGATGTGTCAGGTGACGTCACCTGAAAAAACTGGATTAGGTGACGTCAAAACTGAAAAAACTAAAAAAAGGCAAAAACTACAAAAAAAACTAAAAACTAATAAAAAAAATAAAAAAGCTAAAAAACTAAAAAAACTATAAAGGTAAAAACCAATAAAAAACTAAAAAAAAAACTGAAAAAACTAAAAAAAGGCAAAAACTACAAAAAAAAACTAAAAACTAATAAAAAAAGTAAAAAAGCTAAAAAACTAAAAAAACTAAAAAAACTAAAAAAAGGTAAAAAACTAAAAAAAATAAAAAATAAAAAAAAACTAAAAAAAAGGAAAAAACTGAAAAATAAGCTAAAATAAAGGTAAAAACCAATAAAAAACTAAAAAAAAAAAGGAAAAAACTAATAAATGACGACACTCAAAGAGAAAGCGACCAGGACAAAAAACTAAAAAAAAAGGCAAAAACTACAAAAAAACTAAAAACTAATAAAAAAAATAAAAAAGCTAAAAAACTAAAAAAACTAAAAAAAGGTAAAAAACTAAAAAAACTAAAAACTAAAAAAAAACTAAAAAAGGTAAAAACTAAAAGAACTAAAAAAGAAAAAAATAAATGACGACACTCAAAGAGAAAGCGACCAGGACAAAAGGAATGTTCGATTAGCAATCAACAAAGCACCGGGACACAGGGAGTATAAATGACGACCAGGACACAAGTAAAAAAAAAAATTAACAAAACTAAAAAGAAGGTAAAAACTACAAAAAAACTAAAAAGAAAAAAAAACTAAAAACTAATAAAAAAACTAAAAAATCTAAAAATCTAAATAAACTAAAAAAGAAAAAAAAAGGAAAAAAATAAAGGAGAAAAACAAAACTAAAAAACGAATGTATATACAGACCGGTACACCGGGATACAAATGACGACCGGGACACAGGGAATATAAATAACGACCGGGACACAGGGACACAACTACAACGGGGACACCGGGGGAAACAGGGGGATATAAATGACGACCGGGACAAAAAAACTAAAAAGAAATAAAAACTAAAAACTAATAAAAAAAACTAAAAAATCTAAAAATCTAAATAAGCTAAAAAAGAAAAAAAAAGGAAAAAAATAAAGGAGAAAAACAAAACTAAAAAACGAATGTATATACAGACCGGGACACCGGGATACAAATGATGACCGGGACCCGGGACACAGGGAATATAAATGACGACCGGGACACAGGGACACAACTACAACGGGGACACCGGGGGAAACAGGGGGATAACCTGACAATCTATTTATATGCAAAGACAATGGGACAGCAAAGAATGTTGTATATTCGCAAGTTTTACGTAGTTAAAACCATATATATATATATATATCTATATTCACAGGTGGGACATAGGGACACAACTACAATGGCGCGTAACTATTATGGCGCGTAACGACTTACGCGCGCGGGGGGGCTTGGGGGGGGGCGCGAAGCGCCCCCACCAACTAGGTGTTGGGGTGGCGCGAAGCGCCACCCCAACAGCTAGTATATATATATATATATATGTGTGTGTGTGTATATATATTGTTGTTGTTACACCTAAAAATCATATTTGCAATTTTCACACGTCTGGAGTAATTACCAAAAATGATTTGCTAAGATGTTCCCATAGTGTTTATCAGTAGTATAACATAAAACAAAAGGATACAAGCGTAACTGAACATACAATGCCATACAGATCCTGCCTTTGATTTAATTAATTATTTATCACATTAGTAATCATACAACGACTGAGTGATGAGGTAAAATATTACAGCCTTTACCTCTGAGAGTATTTGCTTTACAAAGGGTAAATTTTTTCTCATGGGTGATAGCTACAAGTATTTTGAAAGTGACGGATTCAAATATGATATTTCCGATAAGTCAGGTGAGCCCAATGCATTAAGGAATCTTTTTTGTATTCCGTTTGCACCAAAAGGTTGTTTAATTTCTAGCTATGGTGCAGGTCAACGCTAGTGTTGCTTTTCTTGTTATTATGATCAGCAAACTGTAGCTCGGTATCGATGAAAAATGAAAAAAAAAGGAAACAGAGAAACGGAAAAGTAACGTCTAGAAAGTAAAGTTTAGAAGTAAAGTTAACGGAGAAGTAGCTTGCGATAACTTTCAAAAATAAAAAAATAAAAAGTTGTAGCCTACTAAAAAAAGTATAGAAAAAGGCGAAAGGATACTTCCCCAGTCCCGAAAGTAATGATTTAATTTCGGACACGTTTTATCCAGAAAATTATCTTTTCGAGTAAAGATCTTGACAATTATATATTAGTTCTAGGTTTCTAGGAAATCATTCTGGAAGGCCAATCCAGCTATCACTATTTCTGCATTAAAAAAAAATTATTTTATAGAAAGTCCTGAGATTATACATGTATTTAAACTTTAGGCCAACAATTAGACTGAGAGAAGTCTAGCCTCAGCCCGACTCATGTGAAGAACGAGGAGGGTTTTCAGAATTTTGTCATTTGCATGTGCACCAGAAGAATTTGCCGTATTTTAACCAAACGTCATATGAAGAAAGAGCGACGGAGTGACCTAGTCATGCTTTTGGGTTGTATAGAAACAGTGGACACGACTCAATCTCTATGAGGGACTTGGGGGAGGAGCCATTTTCAAATTATGTTTGCCAGGAAAACTATAAGAAAAGATTATCAGATCTTGACACAACTGGATGGGAAGTAGCAGCTAATGTTCAAGTTAGATTTTAGTGTATCAGGGCTCCACTGGAGGACTGTATACTGTAAAGAAAGGATCGATAAAATTCACACATCAGTACATTTAACCAATAGTGTAAGTAGAAAATAAAAGCAGGGTTTCTAGCTGTACTTTCTGGATTTTTGGAGTTTCCTTGTGCAGGGATGGGAGGGAGACTAGATTATTATCATACAAACATAAAAAAGGGGTTATCGGATTTCAATCAAACTCTGTTAGAAGTAAGAGTGATTGTTCCAGCTGGGCCGTTAGGATGTCTGAACAGCCCGACAACTCAAAGAGATTGATTGTCTCCAAACAGTCTCATTTCGTATACTTAAAATACTAGTAGAAACTAAAAAAGTAAAAAAGCTAGTTATAACTATATTTAAACACTGTACGAGACCAAATCTACGTGAAAAGCGAACTGAGCCGACTGTCTCGTGATTTTGCCTGAATGAGTTTGTTTTGGCATCTTCACGATGACCTCTGCATTTGGCATGAAGCTTACCTCTTCAGTTGTCGTGAATTTACTCGATGGAGCTAATCGCTTTCAAAACTGAACTTGGGAAAGCATCAAATTCACAGTCACACAACTCCACGATAATTCCTGAAGCTCTCCTTTATCGGTCCTTTCATCACCGAGAAATCATCATCTTTTGGTTCGGTTCCATAAAGGAACATCTCCTCCTCTGACTCATCCAAATGCAAGCTGTCATCACTTTCATCATCCAGCACAAATTTTTCATCGAAGCTATCTTCCCCGTTCTCAAGCTGTTTGGAGAGGTTCTCTTTTCAGGCCATTTATTTTGAGCCTTCTGTCGTGATTTATTTTCTTTTCAACTCAAATTCTTCTTCCACTGTGTTTTTTTCAAGCGTGTTTGTCAGAATTTTGGATTTTGTTCTTTTCCTGAACGTTTTTCCGTCTCTTGAATAGAAATTCGTCTTAGGTTGAGGACAAGCAAACTCTGGAGTCATTTGCAAAGTCGCAGAAGTCACTGAGCAACTAGTAGTCGGCAGCAATTCGTTATCAAAGCTATTATCACGAGGGCGGCTTCAGATTGGCCTGTCATGGGGAACGATGCTTGTTGGTTTGTCACAAAAGCACTGAGAAAGTCATGACTTTGAAAACTTTCCTATCAAAAGAGAATATTCTCGTTTTTTTTTTAATCCTCTTAGTATGTTTTCCATGATTAAATGACTTCTCTTGACCCATAAATATAAACATCGAGAGGCTGCATCTTGTGACTGTAATGCGGCGGAGGCGTCAAAACGTCAATGCCATTTTCTCTAAAAAGATTAATTTTACTCAATGATACATGCGAATAACGGTTATCCATAATCAGCAGATGCCGATTTGGGGGCGAGCCTCTGGTTTGGGAGATCAGATGGCGTTTTTTATCCGGGAAAATTTTGGCTGTGAAACTTTGAAGCCAGTTCACTCGTTTAAAGACAGAAAATGGGGCTATAGACTAGCCAGCTGCATCGATACACCCTACGACTGTCACTAGGATCCCTCGATCAGCCGATGTAATGTATCCAACTTGTTATGATCCCTTTTCTGCAACCACCTTTAGAGTCTCCTGGATGGTGGCTACTCCAGTCACGTCAAGACTATATATTCTATTCTGCAGTTACTTGTACTTGCGAAGAAACTCTACTAAATTATAGAGGTATTCACAGACCTTTGTCCTGTTGAAGCTGGGGCTAGTGGCTTCAAAGGACCTTAGGAAAATCCCAACATGGCTCATAAAGCTATTCATCCAGTCTTTTCCTACTCACTTATTTTCAGTCCAGTTCTTCAACATCTTTTTCCTTTTGGCCTGGGCTTATCCATAAGCTAGCTGACCCGCTTATTTTTTCGAAAGTCCAGGATGCATTTACTAAGCCGTGATCATATATTCCTTCAGAAGTGTATCTTCGTTTCGTGAAGACACACTTTTAAAGTTGAAGGCTGTTGCCAACTCCACTGATAAGGGATCTTCTGCTGCGTCCAGTTTTGCAACTGCTCTTCGTACTGTGTTTCGTGGAGAACCATGCTCTTTCGAAACTTTGCGAAGCATTGAACTAAATCTAACTCGCATAGCAGCTGAGCTCAGTAAGTGCTGGTCATGGAGACCGCAGGTGATTTTCCTAGTATACTTTCACATTCTGTAAAAAGAGAGACAACTTCTAATTGACAATTGACATACGGAAACAATAAATGCAACACTATGTTCACAAAATACGTAGCAAATTCTAACTTTGAAAAAGATCCCAGATGATAGGTGACAAGGCGGACCAGTCCGTCTCACCCGCTGTTTCTGTGGTCCAACTGACCCTAAGCCTACTCTTTCGGAATAGTTCGAAATTTCAAAAGAAGACGGCGTTGCATGAAAAACTTCATGTCTCACATACTCTCTTAGACCCCCATTTTTGTAATAGAATCCACCACGCCATAAAAGAAAACCTAACAAACACCAGAAAAAAAAATATTAACCTCTAAAGCCAGTTTCGAAAATATGAAAACAAACAAATATATTTTTCTCGAAGACCAGATTGAACTCAACTCTCAAACTTTGCTCCGAAACTTGTCGCTAGACGGCCGTTG